>NC_071657.1:74626820-74940320 GCF_014839835.1 Dryobates pubescens | reverse complement strand
CAGCTTTGGCAAGGGCACTCTCTGAAGGTCCTCTCCACACCCTAACATTCTGTGATTCAGTAATGATGGGCCCCTCAGTTTAGGAAGGATGTTGAGTTGCTGGAACATGTCCAGAGAAGGGCAACAAAGTTGGTGAAGGGTTTAGAACACAAGCCCTATGAGGAGAGGCTGAGGGAGCTAGGATTGCTTAGCCTGGAGAAGAGGAGACCCAGGGGTGACCTTATTGCTCTCTACAACTACCTGAAGGAAGGTTGTAGACAGGCAGAGGTTGGTCTCTTCTCCCAGGAAGCCAGTACCAGAACAAGAGGACACAGTAGCAAGCTGTGCCAGGGAGGTTTCAGGTGAAGGTTAGGAAAAAGTTCGACACAGAGAGAGTGATTGCCCATTGGAATGGGCTGCCCGGGGAGGTGGTGGAGTCACCATCACTGGAGGTATTCAGTATTCAGTATTACTAAGGTTGGAAGAGACCTCAAAGATCATCGAATCCAACCTGTCACCACAGATGGAGGTGTTCAGGAGGAGACTTGATGGGGTGCTTGGTTGCATAGTTTAGTTGATTAGGTGGGCTGGATGATAGGCTGGTCTTGATGATCTTGAAGGTCTCTTCCAACCTGGTCTATTCTATTCTATTCTATTCTATTCTATTCTATTCTATTCTATTCTATTCATCAGTTACAAGTTCCTTTGTGAATTGAAATGAATGGTAAACGACATTACTGGTCTCCAAACTGTTTCAGAGATTATAGTTCAGAAAGGACTGCTGTATAACTGGCATCACATAAAACAAGACAAGTGGGTTTACCTTTATCATAGAAGGTTGGAAAAGACCGCAGAGGTCATCAAATCCAACCTATTACCTAACACCTCATGACTACTAAACCATGGCTTCAAGTGCCATTCTTTTTTGAACACCTCCAGGGGCGGTGACTCCCCCACCTCCCTGGGCAGACCATGCCAACAGCCAATTACTCTTTCTGTGAAGAACTTTCTCCTCACCTCTAGCATAAACTTCCCCTGGGGCAGCTTGAGACTGTTGTGTTCTGTTGCTGGCTGCGAGGGAGAAGAAACCAACCCCAACCTGTCTACAACCTCCTTTCAGGTAGTTGTAGACAGCAATAAGGTCTCCTCGGAGCCTCTTCCTCTTATGTCTGGTTTCAGTTAAGTCAGTGAACATATATATATTGAAAATTAAGTACTTCAAGAACTCTGAAGCCTCACAGTATGCATTTTGTACTTTAACAATATTTTTTCTGTTTATGAATTATTATTTCCTTAAAGTGTGTCGACTATTTATCACTGTAAACCGGCACTTTAAAAAGAAAAAAAAGCCAAACAGCTAATTAAAATAAAACCACTCAAAGCAGTGATGGGATATCTACAACAGTGACCCCTGGCTCTTTTGGATAGTGATGTTTACACTTTATTAACCAGCAGCAGAACTGGCAACCATTTTAAGTAGTGATTAGACATCAGCAACCATATGTTACTCATTCCCTTCCCCCAGCTGAGAAGGATGGCAGTTGGTTTCATGCTGGGTTCAGTCCCGGCTCTCTTCACTTCCCATTTTTAGGCCTGGGGACTTTTTTGGTTTCTCTGAGCAAGGCAGCAGGCAGTCTGAGGATGCAGGGCACGGGGCAGAAGGGGAGTGAGGCACTGTGATGCACAGCACAGCAACTCACAGCTGGCTGTCAGCAGAAGGCAGCTGTTGGGGAAGGGCTGAAGTAACTCACATCCTCCACAAAACAAGTCCAGCACAAGTACCCAATGCATGGTCTCCTCTAAAACAGTTTCTCCACCCTTCCAGACCCTTACAAGGAACGTGTTGAATGCTACTCAAACTATACTTGCAGAGCTTTTTTGGGTTTGGTTGGTAGTTTTTCTGCGTGTGTGTAAGTAACGAAAAATACGGACTAACAGACTCTTAGCAGGTCCTAACCCATTTACTTTTATATATAGATTCAGAACAAAGTATCTGGCATAGTACCCTATAAAGCCAGTTCCTATTTTCACCTCCATTTAGATCTGGGACAAAGATACACATTGCTTTGTCACTCACTACAGAACACTGGCCAGACATACTGAGTCCCACTGCAAGATCCTTAAAAAGACAACGCTTTTGCTACTGTGATGCCAGTTGAAGCAGAAAAGGCCTCTTTGTAAAACCATCAAAAATATCTCTTTTCTTTTCCAGTTTCACAGCCTGAACATGCTGATTTGGCAGGTCAAAAACAAGCTCTTCTGATGGATGATGACTCTACAGTAGGTTCTGCCTCATCTGTATTTCTGTCCAGAAACTCAGATAAGACATGAACAGGCTTGCCATGACAGATTAAATCACTCTAGAAGCTTCTTATGTGGGATCTATATATTCTTAGTGGGTATACCAGGGATAAAAGTTAATGATGTGAGTTTTCACTTCCTCCATTTCTACATATAGTATTTCTTAAGGTTGAGGTGCAAGTTTCCTGCAGTAAGTACACTGCATGACTATTTATTACCTCTGAACTGAGTTTAGGACTCCATCCTGGGTCAGCAATATATATGAACTTGGGTAAGCAATATTACTGCAAGAGAAACACATCTGTTAACTCCTGATGCTTTATGTAAAACAGGTAGAAATGGTCAATGCCTCATGCCCCATGGTTGATGAACAAAGCCTGCCAATGGTTAGGTGGCATTTGGACAATGTCCTTAAAAATATGCCTTAGGTATTGGTCATCTCTGAAATGATTGGGCAGTTGGACTAGATGATCATTGTATGTCTCTTCTAACTGGAAATGTTCTATTTTTTCTATTCTTTTCTTCTTTTCTATCTAGAAAGAGGATGAAGATAAGAAAGATAAATCACTCCCCAGTCTAGATGTTGGCTGGAGTAGTAAGCAGCTCTCTTTCTGCCCTCATCCCCCCTCTAGAAATCACACCACAGGGTAGGGCAGACTCACCATAAACTGGGGTCAGGTTGCAATCAGGGTGCACACTGGGTTAATATTTTAAGTGTGGTAGCAGAGGTCAAACTATTAAGGACAACTTCATCTATCTTCTTAAAAAAGAAATAATCAACATGTAGTTACAGACAAATAGTGTTGTCTGGAATCACTATGCCTCAGTAGAAAATCTTTCCCTCATGCTGGGCTGGAGATCATCTTAAGGGACTTTTCCTTGTTCTGTTAAACCATACCAGGCTAAGTGAAAACACCCTTGTAAACTGACAATGGAAACCTGAGTCACACTTTATGGATTAGCAGCTGTATGAGAAGCTCAAAAAGCAGGTACACTAAAAATGTGGCCTGTAGCAGAAGGCTGGTGTTAGTAAATGGTTCTGCTTTTCACCAATATCCTCTGTTAATAGAGCACATGGTCTCTACACTCAAGAAAGAGATGTTGGTTTATGTATAGAAGGCAAGATCTTCACAAGACTATAGGGTTTGTCTTCATTTATTAGTCGGAAAGGCTATTCTAGGATGAAGTCTGGTGTGATATGAAACACAATTGTAGCAATTCTAGTTTTGCCAGGAACTTTTAACACACAAAGAGAAATTTACTCAACACACACCAAACATTCTTCAACAAGGGCTAACAGAAAGTTCTCTAGTTCTACTACTATTTATAACCTATGATATTAAAGACACAATGGCCTTATTTAAATATATTTGGCAATCTTTGATCCAGATTCCTTTTAAATGTCACAACATGGCATAGAGAACAACCAGCTTAATTATCAGTACCACCTGCTGTGATACAGGTATCTTTAACTGCTGCTTTCTCTGTGCACAAGGCTGCAAAATTACACAGCAGAAAGCTTCCTTCTCTAACAAAAACAAGGAGGAAAAACCCCATACCACAACTTTGGATTTTGTTGTCTAAATGGAAAAATTGACTTTTGAACCCACAATCATCCATGTAAATTAGTAAACAACATAGGTTATAACAAGCAATAAAGATAGAAGGTGATTCCACTTGAAGACAGGAGTTTTCAGGCACCTATAACAAAACCAAGACCATGCCAGCTGATATAGATTATTATTTAGCATTAAACAATCTCTTAATAGTCATAGTTTATGTGTTCTGTATGGACTAACCTCATCTGTAAACAAGTGGAGGAAGGAACTGGGTCACCAGTACTCTGAGAAGTAACTTAGATTACACACAGGCAAAGAAAAATTATGCTTACAGAATACAGAATTAACCAGGTTGGAAAAGATCTTCAAGATCATCAAGTCCAACCTATCACCCAACACCATCTAATCAACTAAACCATGGGACTAAGTACCTCATCCAGTCTCTTCTTAAACACTTCCAGTGATGGTGACTCCAGCAAGTCCCTGGGCAGGGAGGTGCACTAAATAACTATGACAAAAAGATTAAGGATCCTAGAATGTTGACTAACAACAAGCAGTAACATAGCTTAGGTATTAAGCACAATTTTTAGCATGCAAAGAGTATTTTAAAAGTAAGTTCCAGAGAGTGGCTCAAGTGTTTACAGAACTTAGAAGGTGCACCCTGCTGCCACAGACTTTGTTCAGTGATACAAACTGAATTGCTTTTCCAAACTTAAAACATAGGAACTTTCTTATCTAGCTAGAATCTCTGCTCTGTAGCTCTGCTAACATGTGAAAATGAACTCTAGAGAAAGTAATTTATTCCTAAAGCAACTCATTCTAATGATATTTACTCTGGAATAGAGTATCCACAGATGAAACTAGTCTGAAAAATTACTCTGTGATGCCTGCTTCACTATTTTGATGTTTAGTGACTAGAAGTTCTGGTGAGTGCTAGAGAATATAATGTCTTCTGTAAGAGCATCTCACAGTTTCTCATCTATCATAAGAAAGAACACACTAACTTCTTTGCAAAAAGTAAGTGGTCTTGCAGAGTGTAGTCAAAATCCACACTTAACAAAAATCCTAAGAAGTTATTCAAGTTTAATTCTTTAAAACAACCTCTGAAGATCACCCAGTCCGACACCCTTGCTAAAGCAGGTTTGCTTATATCAGGTTGCACAGCAACACATCCAGGTGGGTTTGGAAAGCCTCTAGACAAGCAGACTCCATGATCTCTCTGGGACGCCTGGTTCAAGGAAACCTCATGTGTTTAGTTTGTACAGGTTGCCCCTTTTCCTATCAATGATCACCCCTGA
Organism: Dryobates pubescens; assembly: GCF_014839835.1. Classification (NCBI taxonomy): domain Eukaryota; kingdom Metazoa; phylum Chordata; class Aves; order Piciformes; family Picidae; genus Dryobates; species Dryobates pubescens. The sequence continues at coordinate 74,935,183 of NC_071657.1, read as the reverse complement.
AAGGAGCCCAGCTCCATCCTTATGGCCTCCCCTCTTTAGACACTTATATGCATTGAGAAGACTCCCTCCTAGCCTTCTGTTTTCCAGGCTAAGAGCTCCAGGTATCTCAGACGCTCCGTGTCAGACAGATGCTCCAGGTCCCTAGACATCTTTGTAGACTTCTGTTGGACTCTCTCCAGTAAATCCCTGTCTCTGGGGAGCCCAGAACTGGTAACAATACCTGAAGGGAGGTTGTAGACAGGCGGATGTTGGTCTCATCTCCCAGGCAGCCAGTACCAGAACAAGAGGACACAGTCTCAGGCTGCACCAGGGTTGGATGTTAGGAAAAAGTTCTATACAGAGAGAGTGATTGCCCATTGGAATGGGCCGCCTGGGGAGCTGGTGGAGTCACCGTCATTGGAGGTGTTCAGGAGGAGACTTGATGGGGTGCTTGGTGCCATGGGTTAGTTGTTTAGGTGGTGTTGGATTAGTTGATGGGTTGGACGCGATGATCTTGGAGGTCTCTTCCAACCTGGTTTATTCTATATATTCTATGTATTCTATGTGTGGCTTCACTGGGGCAGAGCAGAGGGGAAGGAGAACCTCGTTTGGCCTGCTGGTCACATTCTTCTGAATGCTGCCCAGGAGAACATTGGCATTCTTGGGCAGAAAGGTACATTGCTGGCTCATGATGAACTTCTTGTCCACCAGCACTTACACAGTCTTCTTTGCAGACTTGCTTTCCAGAAGGCATAAATTGTTGCATTTTAAAAAACAGCAACTAAATATTCTGTATTGTTTACTTAATTAGATAGCCTAGACTAAGGCTGGACCATGTAAATTGACATGGTCTAATTCCTGTTTCTGGATCCTGGTCAGGATCTCCCATCAAGTTCCAAATTTCTTTGAGAAGGCAATTCTATATGGTCATTAAATCAGATGGGGAATAGAACAGAACAGAACAGAACAGAATAGAATAGAATAGAATAGAATAGAATAGAATAGAATAGAATAGAATAGAATAGAATAGAATAGAATAGAATAGAACAGGTTGGAAAAGACCTTTTAGATCATTGAATCCAACCTATCACCCAGCACCACCTAATCAACTAAACCATGGCACCAAGTGCCTCATCCAGTCTCCTCTTAAACACCTCCAGTGATGGTGATTCCACCACCTCCCTGGGCAGCACATTCCAAGCCAAGTACTCTTTCTGGGAAGTACTTTCTCCTCACCTCCAGCCTAAACCTCCCCTGGCACAGCTTGAGATTGTGTCCTCTTGTTCTGTGCTCACAATTTGAAGCATTACTTTGGTAACCTAATACCAGGACACCTTGGGAATGAAGCATTTAAACATATTTCATGCTATGGGCACCATTTTGATCATATTGTACTTACTATGATACTTGTTAGCTTTGAATTTCTGATGCGTATTTATGGAAAATCAGTCCATTGAGAATGGCTTTTTTCAGTGTACAAATAGAAAGGAGATTTGTTTTCTACATTCTTAAATTCACCTGCTATATTTTCCATAAGTACATCAAATAATTTATGTAAGTTATGACAAATTTGGGGAGGGGATGGAAGAAGAAAGAACAAAACAAACAAACAAACATGGGATGTCTTCTCATTTCACAACACTTTGCACATTTCAAAAGGTTCTCAATGTAACAATCCTGAAGCTACTTCTAGGAATTAGAGGTGTTTAATCTGCCATACCCAAAGCACAGCCAATAGCCAGTGATCTGGACTCATTGTATACAGATGCAGGTAGATTTTAAACACTGCTAATATCCTGAAGTTCCAGTAGGTAAAAGAAATTATAACTTCCAAGTCTTATGATTAGAAGGTTAGAAGGTGTACCAGTGTCCTTGCACACTCTCTGGAGCAGGGCCAGACCACAGCAACACTGGGAACTGGAAGCCTTCTGCTGTGAGGACAGGCTGAGAGAGCTGGGATGTTCAGCCTGGAGAAGAGAAGGCTCCAGGAAGACCTTCTGGTGGTTTTTCAGTACTTAAAGGGGCCAGTCAGAAAGCTGGAGACAGGCTTTTGAGCAGAGCCTGTTGTGACAAGACAAAAGGTCATGGTTTGAAACCAAAAGAGGAGAAATTTAGATCAGAGAGAAGGAAGAAATGCTTCATGTTGAGGGTGATGAAACACTGCCCCACGCTGTCCAGAGAGGTGGGAGATCTCTCATCTCTGGAAACATTCCAGGTCAGGTTGGTCAGGGCTCTGAGCAACCTGCTCTTATTGCAGATGTCCCTGTTGAGAGCAGGGGTTGGACCAAACAGAGAGGGACCTGGGGGTGCTGATTGACACCTGCCTAAACATGAGCCAGCAGTGTGCCCAGGTGGCCAAGAAGGCCAATGGCATCAAGAATAGTGTAGTCAGCAGAGGCAGGGAAGTCATTGTGCCCCCGTACTCTGCACTGGTTAGGCGACACCTTGAGTCCTGTGTCCAGTTCTGGGCCCCTCAGTTTAAGAAGGACATTGAGACACTTGAACGTGTCCAGAGAAGGGCAACATGGCTGGGGAGAGGCCTTGAGCACAAGCCCTGTGAGGAGAGGCTGAGGGAGCTGGGATTGTTTAGCCTGGAGAAGAGGAGGCTCAGGGGAGACCTTCTTGCTGTCTACAACTACCTGAAGGGTGGTTGTAGCCAGGAGGACGTTGGTCTCTTCTCTCTAGCAACCACAACCAGAACAAGAGGACACAGTCTCAAGCTGCACCAGGGGAAGTTTAGGCTGGAGGTGAGGAGAAAGTTCTTCCATTCTATGATAAAGCAGAACATGTCTGTACTGCAAGGAGGTGTTGGACAGACTAACAAGTCTGCATCCATTCTGTCAATCTCTCACGGAAAACAACCTCTGGAAAAAGATCCAAACCCTACAGCTTCAGCAGGAGTTTCTCAAAGCCTTATACTGGAATGAATTAGACAGCTCACAGCTACCAGGAAGTGAGGAAAAAATACCTGTTACATCAGAGTATCATAGAATCATAGAATCAATAAGGTTGGAAGAGACCTCAATGATCATCAAGTCCAACCTGTCACCCAACACCTCATGATTACTAAACCATGGCACCAAGTGCCACGTCCAATCCTCTCTTAAACACTGTCAGTGATGGTGACTCTACCACCTCCCTGGGCAGCACATTCCAAGCCAAGTACTCTTTCTGGGAAGTACTTTCTCCTCACCTCCAGCCTAAACCTCCCCTGGCACAGCTAGAGATTGTGTCCTCTTGTTCTATGCTCACAGTTTGAAGCATTACTTTGGTAACCTAATACCAGGACACATTTCACGCTTTCTGTGAAGAACTTCTTCCTAACATCCAGCCTCAACCTCTCCTGGTGCAGCTTGAGACTGTGTCCTCTTGTTCTGGTGCTGGTTTCCTGGGAGTAGAGACCAACCACCACCTGGCTACAACCACCCTTCAGGTAGTTGTAGACAGCAAGAAGGTCTCCCCTGAGCTCCTCTTCTCCAGGCTAAATAACCCCAGCTCCCTCAGCCTCTCCTCATAGGGCTTGTGCTCAAGGCCTCTCATCAGCCTCTTTGCCCTTCTCTGGACACAATCAAGTGTCTCAATGTCCTTCCTAAACTGAGGGGCCCAGAACTGGACACAGGACTCAAGGTGTGGCCTAACCAGTGCAATGTACAGGGGCACAATGACCTCCCTGATCCTGCTGGCCACACTATTTCTGATACAGGCCAGGATGCCATTGGTCTTCTTGGCCACCTGGGCACACTGTTGGCTCATGTTTAGGCGGCTGTCAATTAGCACCCCCAGGTCCCTTTCTGTTCGGCTGCTCTCCAGCCACTCTGACCCCAGCCTGTAGCACTGCATGGGGTTGCTGTGGCCAAAGTGCAGCACCCAGGACTTGGACTTGTTGAATGCCATCAAGTTGGACTCTGCCCATCTGTCCAGCCAGTCAAGATCCCTCTGGAGAGCCCTTCCACCCTCTAACAGATCAACATCTGCTCCCAACTTGGTGTCATCTGAAAACTTACTGATGAATAGAATAGAATAGAATAGAATAGAATAGAATAGAATAGAATAGAATAGAATAGAATAGAATAGAATAGAATAAACCAGGTTGGAAGAGACCTTCGAGATCATCATGTCCAACCTATCATCCAACACTACCCAATCAACTAAACCATGCAACCAAGCATCCTGTCAAGCCTCGCCCTGAACACCACCAGTGACGGCGACCCCACCACCTCCTCAGGCAGCCCATTCCAGTGGGCAATCACTCTCTCTGTGTAAAACTTCCTCCTAACCTCCAGCCTAAACCTCCCCTGATGCAGCCTGAGACTGTGTCCTCTTGTTCTGGTACTGGTTGCCTGGGAGAAGAGACCAACCTCCGCCTCACTACAATCCCCCTTCAGGTAGTTGTAGAGAGCAGTAAGGTCACCCCTGAGTCTCCTCCTCTCCAGACTAAGCAACCCCAGCTCCCTCAGTCTCTCCTCATAGGGCTTGTGCTCCAAGCCCCTCACCAACCTTGTTGCCCTTTTCTGGACACGCCTCATCCAGATCATTGATAAAGATATGGAATAGGACAGGGCCCAGAATTGATCCCTGGGGGGCACCACTAGTGACTGGCTGCCAGCTGGAGGTGACACCATTCACCACCACTCTCTGGGCCTGGACCTCCAGCCAGTTCCTGACCCAGCACAGAGTGCTGCTGTCCAAGCTATGAGTTGACAGCTTGGCCAGGATTTTGCTGTGGGGGACGGTGTCAAAGGCCTTGCTGAAGTTCAGGTAGACCACATCCACAGCCTGCCCCACATCCACCAGGTGGGCATTCTGATCTGGGGCTATTTCCACATCCTCAAGATGCAGAAATATATATTTTTAATGAAAATTTGGACTCCAGCATACTGTTCTTTCACAAGCCATTTCCAAATTATGTGACCTTTATATTGCCTCAATTCATCCATGGAGGTGGCCAGGTAAAGATGAGTCCCTGCAGCTTTCCTAGCAGTGCCAATCCAACTGTCTGGGAAAAAAAGGAACACTGAGAGAGAGAGAGAGAGAGATTGCTTTTTGCATTCAAGACTCATTTATGATTGCTGAGCATCAGTAGAGAGCCTCTAGTCATGGCTGCCACCTGATCTCAGACACTTCATGTGAGAAAGCCTGCACGAGGCAGCTAAGACAACCATAGGGAAACCAGATTTGTGTCAACATGCAGCAGTATTTGAGCCCAAAGTTTGGTGTTTATTTTTTAAACATCTCTTTGAAATAAAGCTGTCTTATGATAAAGTGAAAATTATTCTTGTTTTCTTAACTACCCCTTGTCATTTAAAAAGATATATCTGGCCTAGACCCAGATTCCATTTGTTGTGGCAACAAGGAAATAAGGCCACTGAAAGGAAGGAGGAATTGTAAGACAGAGTGAACTAAATTCCTTGTCTCCTGTTCTTGTTTTACATTTCCCCCCCTGTAAATTCTTCACACTGAGCAAACTTTTTTCACCTGTTTCTATAATCAGCTCATCTCAAAGCAACACAGGCAGCACACAAAAACCCTCCAGGAATCCTGAAAGTCTGTACTGCTGAACAAAACAGTATCAACCCTCTTCCACTGACCACAGCCCAGTAAGTGTATGGCCACACACAGCTCTGTGGAAAGAGGCCTGAGGGTCCTGGTGGACAGCAAGCTCAATGCGAGTGAACAGTGTATTGCAGTGGTAAAAAAAAAGCCAACAGAATGCTGGGCTGCATCTACAAAGAAATCACCAGCATAGACAAAGAAGTCATTATCCCACTCTGTGTGCTCGTCAGGCGACACCTGGAATGGTGTGTTCAGGTTTGGTCATCACTACACAAAAAAAAAGATGTTAACAGGCTGGAGAGCATCCAGAGAAGGGTGGCAAAGATAATCCAAGGACTGGGAAGTTGCCATATGTGGCAACACTGAACACAGTTTGTTCAGCCTGGAGAAAAGAAGGCTCAGAGATGAACATACCAACATATTACAGCATTTGAAGGGGCTACAAAGAAGATGGAGACTCCCTTTTTATGAGAAGTCCCATGGAAAAGACAAGGATAATGGGCACAAGTAACTCCAGGGGAGATTCTGATAGGACACAAGAGGAAAATATTTCAGAATAATAATAATTAGTTTTTGGAATAATATCCTTAGGGAAGTGGTGGAGTTCCTGGTAATGAACACTTTTAAGGTTTAGCTGAAGAGGGTGCTGGGCCATCTTGTCTAGAATATGCTTTCAACAAGAAAGGTTGGACCAGATGATCCTTGGGGTTCCTTCCAACTTGGAATTCTATGGTTCTATGATTATATGAGAAGGTTTCTGGTGGATTTGTCAGTGGGAACATGCTGAGTGGGAATGTTCTGCCAACAGGGACAAGATGCCTCTCCCGAGAAGTATGATCCCCATCTCCAGCACGTTCTCTCCCAAAGTTTTGTTCCCTGCTACAGCAACACTTTTCTGGCTCCTGGAAACTCCTCTGATTAACCTGATACCTGTCAGGTATTGCAGGACACCTTTTGATAGAAAGGTCACAAACTAGGGCTAAACAACAGCCTTTTTTAGTGCAAATACTTCAGATGGGTTTATTTTATTAATTACATTAGATATTTATTAATTTTTCTGGGTGTTGGTGAAGTAGTTGAGAAGCACTACCCTCCCAGCCATTTACATTTAATTTGTTGAAACAGCATTTAGTAATTCTATTTATGTGATCCATTGACCCTGCTTCATAAGAAAAACAAAGCCTATTCCCAACAGGACAGTAATTTTAGAACCATCTTCTGTTTCATTGTGTCAGACTGATACCAGAAAAAGTAACTGGAAACATTCCAAATTAATTTCCAAATGAATCTCCTTGCACAAAAATTGCTTTTAGACAATGAAGAATTTCACAGGTGATTCAGAGGCTATGGAAATTTTAGGCTCTCAAGCGACGTCTTCTACTGTACCTTCTAGAACAGTAAGGAAAGTTTATCATATATAATGACCGTATTAGTTTTTTGTGTAGGTTTGAGGGCTTTTTTAAATGTCTGTAAAACTGGTCTCTAGACCATTGTCTGTACCATTAACTGACTGACAAAACAAGGTGAAGAACAGCACATCTTCTGTGACTTTGCAGGATGTTGTAAAATGCAGTGCACAGGAGAATTCTCTTCAAATAATAACTCAGATACATCATACAGAGTGAGAGGAATAAATATCCACAGCTTAATAATTTTTGCTGGGATCACTTTAATACACTGAACATGCTCCTGTCACTCATAGCAGAGACTAATTTACTCTTGATAGGATGGAGTCAAACAACTTCAGATCTAAGTTCTTTAAAGAGAGCTATTTGTGAGCTGATAGCTGCCTAGCCCGGTTTACATTCCTTCCCTGAGGTGACTGCAGCTCCTCTGCAGCTCAGTCACTGCAAAACAGAGCTGTTTACGCTAAGCAGGCCCTCAAAATATTGGTATTTCTCAAGGATGTGTGCTAATTCAGCAGGCAAAGGAAGCTGAGACAGAGAACAGTTCTGCAATCCAGCTTTGAAGAGCATACAGCTAAACCACATATTTTAGGAAGGAGAAGAGGCTGGCTTTGTGTAGGGGTGCATATATAAGAAAGCAAACACTTTCTCTGCCTGATAGTTCTAAAGCAATTACTCACCACATTTTGCTTTCAAGATGTGAACAAAAGCACTTTCTCTGCAGCCCTTTTTTTCCCCCCTCTTTTTTTTTACTTCTTTTCTTTTTTTTCTTTTTTTTTTTTTTTTTCTAGGAACATGGTATTATCCTCCTTATCTTTTATTGCAACACAAGCCAAACCCACAAAGAATGTTTGTCTTTAACAGTCACACATCTCAAACCTGCCTCCTTTCAGAGATGGTTTCTGTACTTAGCCTCAACATTTCGCTTGTTCCTACAGAAACAGGGATGTTTTTGTTGTGACCAAGTGCTTCAAACACTTCCTATGCTCAACTATACTAATAATAGCAATGCTCTCCTTAGACCCCTCCCATGTGTAAAATTAATCAACACTAGAAGGTCAAACGTGCACGAAGTAGCTTATGCAGATTAATTTATTAACTAAAATGACCTCACCACCACATGTTTTGCTTTTCTGTTTCTTCTTAATATGTTCATGCAGTCAATTTCTATGGATGAAATATCTCTGAACTCCAAACTTGCATTAGTTTCATGCCACTTCCACACTGCATTTGTGAAGGAACATGCTTGTGTTTGCTGTTTGACTGCTAAACAAAACTGAATTCTGCCACTTCAAAGAAACCATTTTCTTTAGTTAACATCATTTGTGCAGGTACACCCTCTGCACTATCCCACTCATCACCTTCCCATTCTGGTCCCCACCTCCAAAGGCTGTGTCTGCAAATAGCTCAAATGCACGTCCCTTGGTGCAGGGAGGACACACTCCCTGCCACAGCCATTACTTATGTTGCATAAGATCAGTTTTGATTTGTATTGTATGCTGCACACAGATGACATTTCATCTGCCTTATGCTTTAAGTCAGCTGAACATGAGCTAGCTCCAGATCAAAAGCTGTGCAGTTTGGATAATACTGTGTGGTACTTGAGAAAATAAGTCTTGCTGAGAGTCTAAGTCCCACTCTAGTTTGAACAGAAAGCAACTGCAGCTAAACAGTTTTTTCTTCAGAGATGGCCTGAGGCCAGCTTGATGAGCAAGAAGTATGTTACTTATGTCTGCCAGGAAAGGACCACAGAGGCATATCCTTGCTTTCCAAGGCCTGATGAATAAAATGTCCCTGGATAAGATTAGGTTCATATGTGAGGAAGAAGTTCTATACAGAGAGAGTGACTGCCCATTGGAATGGGCTGCCTGGGGAGGTGGTGGAGTCACCGTCATTGGAGGTGTTCAGGAGGAGACTTGATGGGGTTCTTGGTGCCATGGGTTAGTTGTTTAGGTGGTGTTGGATTGATTGAGGGGTTGGACACAATGATCTTGAAGGTCTCTTCCAACCCGGTTCATTCTATAATTCTATTCTATATGCTTGCACAACCACTCAGATGGAAGCTCAGGGGAAGGATTAGGCAAAAATGACAGCATCACAGAATAAATCTGGTTGGAAGAGACTTCAAAGATCATCCAGTCCAACTCTTGACCCAGCACTGAAGGACCAACACTAAACCATGCCCCTAAGTGCCAGGTCCACACACTGCTTGAACACCCCCAGGGGTAGTGGCTCCACCACTGCCCTGGGCAGACCACTCTAAAGTTTGATAATCCTCTCTGTGAAGAACTATTTCCTACCATCCAGACTGAGGCAGCTTGTAACCATGTCCTCTAGTCCTGTCGCATGACACCAAGGAGAAGAGGCTGCCTCCTCCTCATTTCAACCTCCCTTCAAGTAGTTGTACAGAGCAATGAGGTCTCCCCTCAGCCTCCTCTTCTCCAGAACACACCCAGCTCCCTCAGATGCTCCTTGTAGGCCATGTGCTCCAGGCCCTTCACCAGCCTCATTGCCCTTCTCTGGACACGCTCCAGCACCTCAATGTCCTTCTTGGAGTGAGAGGCCCAGAACTGAACACACTTGAGGTGTGGCCTCACCAGTGCTGAGTACAGGGGGATGATCGCTTCTCTGTTCCTGCTGGCCACAGTGTTACTAATACAAGCTAGGATGCCATTGGCTTTCTTGGCCACCTGGGCACACTAATATAAGCCTCTCCAAAACTTTCCATCAATTGCAGGCTGAAATGATGGCTGGCCCCTTTGGGTCACCAGCACCTGACAAAATTTACATTTAGCGAGGTGGTAAATTGAAGCAAACCATCTGATTAGTTTTAAAAATGAAGAAGTTGAGGGATATCAGCCCCCTTCTCCAGCTTTTCATCTTTAAAATGTTTGCATGGTAGTACATTTACCTAGTTTCTCCAACTGTGCTAGCTGGTGTAATAAAAGATACTATCTTCTGCTACAAATACTGTTCTGAGCAAACTGCAGCTCAGTATTACCACACAAATCACACTACAATTCAGTGTACCCTTATGAACATGTGTATCTCTGTTCTTTATTTGACTGCCTGTAAGCTGTAAGCTTATATGAAAATAAAGAAGCAGGCAAATGGATTAAAACCCCAGGTGTACAGCTAAGGCCAGGCTGAGTTTTTCCTACGCAGCTCCATATCCCTCACTGCAGATTTTCTTCTGCTTCCCTGATTGGCACACAGCCAGCAACTAAGCTCAGAATAATTTTTGGCAATAATGTGAAAGCAATTGAAAAACATTAACTTCTACTTTTCACTCCACACAATTTCAGCCATTTCTCATTTTCAACCATTTCTTACTAGAAAGTATAAATTGACACATGGGAAAATGGGATTCTTTTCCTATGTTTTACCACATTTTTGTTGCAAACACAAAATCCAAAGGTTAAAAAAATAAGTTATCTACACAGAACAAATTAGCCTAAAATTCTGCTAGTACTTTTTTTCCCCACTCCACAGTTTCAAATCTGTTTGCTAAGTACTCTGTTTGCTAGTATCGGTAGCGTATAGCAGGTATCGATGTGAATGCTGGAGAGAGAGCATTAATTCAAAACATTTTGAAGATGGCATGTAGCATTTTCTTTCATTCCCTCATTAGGAAAATTAATTGCAAAGAAAGTCCACATAGAGCAGGGGGAAAAACAATCCCAGATGAATGAATCTTTCTGAGCATTCAGATCACAGTGTGGGTAAAGACTGCCTCTCAGTGGGCATATCTGTCAGTGTGAAGGCAAAAGTCATCCTGTTAAGTGGAAATCCCCTGTCATCATAAGTTTTCTAGTGGTTCTGTCATTGCCCCAATTAAACAGATCTGAAGGGAGATTGCCATTGAGCAATGCATATGATTTACTATGCTCCTGTCCACTATTATGCTTATCATCACTGAAATTCCTATACTGAAAATGTAGGAAGCCTTCCCGGGAATACAAAGGAATTTCTTTTTATCAGCTGTTCTTCACATTAAAATCTTGTTTGACTGCTTTATAACTTCACTTCCCCCCCCCCCCCCCCCCCTTCTTTCTTCTTTCAGAAAAGATGGTAGTTGGCAGAGATGCTGATAAAGGCAAACTTACAATCTGATCAGGGGTATCAACCCATTCCCCACTAACCATGACTACAGCTATACAGCCCTGCTCTGCTAAAAAAAAAACAAAAAAACAAATCAATCCCTAAATTACATAAAATCTTCCGAAAAAATAGTATTAAAGGACGTTTGCTTTGCTCAGAAAGTAGAAAAGTAAAATTAAAAAAAATAAAATAAAATGCACCACTCGGGAATTAAGGTTTAAATGAAAAAAATGGAGGCAATCACTGCTGTAACATTCTGATGAAGGACTGTAAAAACAAACAAAAAAAGAGACAATCCTGAGGAGATTATTATGAGCCAAGTGAAGACCAAGCAACTGTTTATTACCTTTGATACTGCACTATTTGCCAGAGAAATGCATTTTCTTTCCTGTTGAAGTAAGCAGTTCAAGAGTAATGCCAAAAAATGAGATGGAAATGAGTACATTTTTATAATGTACTCATATTAGCATTTGTCCTGTGTTCATTTTTGTCTTTGAATTTTGATTTATCATCATTTTATTACACTAATCTCTCTGTTCCAGAACTGTAGAGACTTGCAAACTTTCATTATACTATCACTAATCTCATAAAACTTTTTAGCTCCCAGGAAGCAATTTTGCAAATGCCTACATTCATTCAAAGTGGGGTTTGTTTTAACTAAACATGGCAGAACACAGCAAGCAAAACTAACACCACTGTCTGCCTTGGTCTCTGACTAGATGATGCAGGAAGAGACAGTTGGCACAGTGGTGGGAGAGGCATTAAGAAAAAGGTTAAGGGTGAAATAAAGTTGAAGAGGATTAGAGGGATGTTGAAGTGAGGGTTTGCAGTGCTGCACTTTCAGAAAGTCTGAATGAGAGGACAGGTGGAAAGAAAAAGTCATGGTTTACATCCCTTAGGAAGAGAAAATCTTTGAAGCCCCCCTACTTTCTTGAAGACCAGCTCTTTCTAAGCTCAGGTCCTGTGACTACAAGGCATGCATTCGAAGTGGAGGCTGCTTAGGTTCCTTGCACAGGACTGACCTAACCAGTTTATAAATTCCAGTTTATGAATTGGCACCTCTGAAGAGTCTTGCAAGCCACACAACTTAGAGAAGAACATAGGTTTCTTTTAGGACATTGCTGTGCAGTAAAATGTCAAACCTTATGCTCCAAGAGCAATCAAACAGGTTTCCATTCCTTTTATTCTTCTCAAACCTCTTTCCTGGAGGCCTGAACTGACCCTAAAAAAAGAATTCGGCCAGACTGGTGAGGCATGAGTCACAGGGGAAGCTGACTTGAAAATGAGTATTCTTTGGCTTCCTCTTTTCTCTCCCTTTTCCCACTGTCTTACCGGACTTAAAGTTCTTTTCTTCCTGATTCCCAGCCTAACAATCAAAATATTTTCTTTGAATTATCCTTAGGAATGGAAGCACGATATAGAGAAAAATAAATCCACCAATTGGAAATACAGGAAAGGGCTACAAAAAAAAAAGAAAAGAAAAGAAAAAAGAAGCCAGAAGCAACACCAAATGACACAGGGAATAAATATTATTCATGTTTTGAGACATCACACACACATGAAAAAGGTTACCTAACCCTTAAAAACTATGAAGAAGTTGTACCACTACATGCCACAAGTTAATTATTTTGGAGTTGTGGTAGTTACTTTTCATGCCTAAATTAACCCAGAGCAGAGTTTATTGTTAAACTGACTATCCTATAAGAGGAAAAAAAAAAAAAAAATAGATTGTTTGCATTTGGACAGAGGGGTCAAAAATCTGTTGCAGTTTAGTTAAGAAAAACATAGCAGACCTTCTTCCCACCAAAACTTCATTAATTAGTTATTAGTTGAGTGATAAGTTAAGGTTTAATTCCCACTGTTTTTTTTTTCACTCTGGCAGAATACTGTTGCAGACAGCAAAGTAAAACCTCACTGATTGTGAGACTGCACTTGGCACCTGTGCTCACCAGGGGCTTGCCAGTCTTTGTGGGTAGAGGTTGAAGGTGTTTGTATTTGAGAATCATCAGTGCTTTCAGTGGGGATGAGCTGCAGGTATCAGCCAAGTTAAAATACCCTCCATTTGTCTACAATATTTTTTGCCAGATAACCAGATGGCTGTGTAATGAAATGTATTTTAAGCATAGAAGCAGTATTATCAGATTTATTCAGCCAGTATGTTTAAATGTTTTTCATGTTATTTGCATCACTAAAGAAAATTAATTCACAGCTGCAGGCTGGTTTGTTAGTTTTGAGATGCTGTAATAAATCTATCGCAAACACTACCACACAAACACCTTACATGTCCTTAATGAGAACATTCCTTTTTCTTTCATTTTTAATTTTAATATCATTTCATTTCTGATTTAAGGCAACAGAAAGTTACAAAGAGTAATTAGAAAAGATTTTGGTACCAGTTGCAAGCAGAAGGAGGAAGTGACAAGATTACTGAGTGGTAGGAGACGGCACTTTTAGAAGTGCAGGCACCAGGTCTCAGTAGGTGGTGCTGGAGTAGAAAAGACTACTATATACATGAGTGACAGAATTTATTTATACACAATGAGGTTCAAGAACACAGTTTACATCTGATTGGTGTAAACTCCAATAACCAAGTATATAAACAAGAGGAGGAAAATAAAAGTACGTTCTACTGCATTATCTTCCATTTCAGCCTGTGGTGAAACTGAAATGAATGATGTATTTAAAAAATAGACTAAGTGCCAGAAAAATGTTCTTGGACTAGAACATGTGAGAAAGCAGTACAGGATCATGACATATTAATGCTGACAATTCTAGTGTTAGATGACTAGCATTTATCTATAACTAAGCATAGCTTTCAAAGCAATCTCCCCTTTGAGTACAATGAACTGCTAAAGACACACAAAGCTTGGGCTTTGTCTGCTTGAGCATGCAGGCATTATGATCAAAGAAAACCTCTCTACCCTGGTGCACTGATATGTTCTCCTCATGTGCACTGAACACAAGTATCAAATTAAGAAGCAAAATAAGAACAGCAAATGATAGAATCATCTTGGTTGGAAGATCATCAAGTCCAGCCATTAATCTAGCACTGCCAGATCACCACTAAACCATGTCCCTCAGCACCACATCTATAACAGCTTTGAAATCCTGCAGGGGTGGGGACTCCACCACTGCCCTGAGCAGCCTGGGACAGGGCTTGACATTTTCCTATAAATGGTGTCATTAGTGCCAGACAAGAGTTCATCTCACCTTCAAATTCAGCTATGCACAAAATTCCTGAAATTCCAGAAAAGGTTTACATGAAATAATGATTAGTTTATTAACAAATTATGACCTTTTTCTTATAGATTTACAAAGCATAATCTATAGTTCCACTGCATTTTACACAAGCTCATTCAAACAGTAGATTCCTGATCACCACCTCCACGCTGACCAGAGCTTTCTACTGGAAGTAAGACATGCTCACCACCTACTGAAGAGCAGAGGATTGTTTGGTATGACAGTGAGCACAACCTACCCAGTTCTAAACTCTGTGCTACTGCATGACCTGCAAATTGGTCTTAAATAGTTAATGTTCAACAAAACTCCATTTTATCCCTGCCCTCACCCTAGTAAATTATAATTGCTTTTGTTTTGTTGGTTTTGTTGTTGTTGTTGTTGTGTTGTTTATGCTTTAAGGGAAAAGTGGAGCTTTTCCCTTAAAAATCCAGCATTAAGTAAACATTCACAGTTTCTAATGATTACACATGGAGTTGATGTAGAGAAGGGTTTTTTTTCAGGGTAATCTGAAAACTATTTTCATTGTTTCATACATTCTTACACTGGCATTTTGTTTTGGGTGACGATAGAAGACCGTGGTTGTTCCAGCCATGAACTACCTTCATTACTGAACTTGAAAATAGGGTTAGTTCTTAAAATACATGGATTTTCTGAAGTTGTTTGCATTTTGGGGGGAGCTTTTCCCTTCCTGTGTGCATAACAGAAAAACAAGGAGCAAAACTCTGTGAACTCAAAATAACGCTCCTTAAAAGATACTGCCTCCACCCCCTTTTGCCCCTTTTCTTCCTCTAGATAATGGGAAAGCTACCAATGGAACCACTGGAACCAATCTTGCCTATTTCTGTTCCGGCTGCTAACAAAAAGTCTTCTTTCCTGAGGAAAAAAGACTGAAGCTTCTGGCTCCATATAATTGTTTACAGCTCCCTAAGGTGTTCCACTGCCTAGTATTTAGCAAATGTATATGTTGAAACAAAAGGAGATATTTATGTGTAACCATGGTATGTTTTTACCACTGCAAGAGCTGCTATAGGAAGAACCTTTCTGATTTTATAGCTTCAAACCCTTTCTCAAGAGAGAGATGTTTTCAGGGAAGTAATTCATTGTTTGAGTGGAGGTTAATGATATTGTTAATTTATAGGAAGGCATCATCAATAGTTTTAAGAACTTCTTATTTACCCTGGTCAATCAGTAACAGATAAACCACATCATGAGGGGGAACTGTGTAAGTGATTAATTCCCAATCTCACACCAACTTCTAAGCAGCACATGGAAAATTACAAACTGTCTGCCCAGTGGTAAGAATTTAGCATCCTATCTACAGTGGAAAAATCTAGGAAAATGCACAAGAAAATGAGAGAGGCAGAGTTTTAGATGCTTTCAAGTAAACTCTTCAGAGAAACACAGAAAATAATAACTATATTTACACTTACTTTTATTAAATTTAGAAGTGGCTACTGTTATTTAAGCAAGTTTGTTTAAACATTAACATCTTAACCTGACAGTGAACAGATAGAATGAAGTTAAAAACAGACAGGTTCACCTGAATATCAACTCACAAATATCCCTTCACAAACTCAAATTCTGCCAAGTTACTCTCTCCTTTTTAACAGAGAGTTTGAGCTGTTTGTCTTAAAATGTAAGGTAAAAAATGTCTCCTCAGTGGAATATTTGAAACATCTTTATAGATAGAGCTCTGAGGGGAGAAAAAAACCCCAAATATTCATGTCTCAAGGATATTGTGGGATTATAGAATTTGATTACAAAGTGTTTGTGTTTTTCTTTTATTAAGAATGTGCTTCATTTGTGATTTTGTGTGTGTGTGTGTTTGTGTGTGTTTCTTGTAGGAATAAACAAAACACAGGACTGGGACTGAAGGGATCTTAGTTTGAATTCTGGCTCTGCCCTGTGCTAATGTAAGGACTTGGAGAAGAGTAGAGATGTTTCTCTGACTCTTCAATCTACAATACAAGAGATTTCAAATACATAATTTTTTTAAGCACTTTATGGTGGGCTGTGAAAGCATGACACATAAGTAGTACATGCCGTTGTTCTGCTTACTCTTAAAACCATCTGTCACTTGAAAGAATAAGAGACAAGTTGGCACGCTTGAGCCATGCAGCTGCATTTCATACCTCTACTGACCTAAGGCTACAGAGATTAATAAGTAATGCCATGATTATGAATGGTGGTTAAACAGCAATTTGGATTCCTAAGCCAAAATATACAGTTCTCTTTCATGTATATAAACTTGCCCCAAATTAAACATACTCGCTTCAAAGGTCTACAAGAGTAGAACTGAACTCTGTCACCTTTGCAGGCCACTTTATTTGAGAACACTGTCCTTGATGTGTTAAAGTTCACTGGGCTACATTCACACTGTTTGTTATTAAACATTAAATCTGATTTCTGTGGAAAAAAAATATTCTTTTTCTGGAATGTGGCACCCTGTGCCAGGAGCTTGCAATTTACAGCTCCACTGACACCATTTGAAACATCAGCCTATAAAAAGACTTAGCATAGCATTTTCTAGTGGTGTTTTCTTCTGTTTTTCCTACCATAGTGATCAGTAGGCATCAAGGCCCTTCCACACTGGGAGGTTTTCATCAAGCTTATCCTCATTGTATTATTCTACTCAGGAGACATCCAGCTGGCTGAAACTTTTTATGCCAACACATATGACTTTTTCTTTTTTCCCCCTAGACATCACTGCAGAAAGTTTACACTGACACATTGATATCAACAAAAAAGTATTGATGTCATGAGTCATGGGCACTATGAGGGAATAATGTTCAGCTGCAGCAAAGACTATCTGTGGCAGATTTACTTGTGTAAGATGTGCTGAATGAATGTCATCCCAGGACTTCCTGGTACACCTCTGAAACTAGTCATTAGAGCATTCTCAGTTCACTCATTTTGGAGGTGCAAGGTTTACAGTAGAGCAGGGATTGATAAGGGCAGCAGAAGAAATGGTCAGATGTCAGAGAAGCATGTCTGAGAGGAGGTAGTGAAGTGGCATATTTTGGAGGCCCCTACTTCATGATTTTCCCCCTTGAGGTTTTGGAGGGGGTTGGTCTCTTCTACCAGGCAATCAGCACCAGAACAAGAGGACACAGTCTCAAGTTGCACCAGGGGAAGTTTAGGCTGGAGGTGAGGAGAAAGTTCTTCACAGAGACAGTTGTTAGACGTTGGAATATGATGCCCAGAGAGGTTGTGGAGTCACCGTCCCTGGAGGTGTTCAAGAGGGGACTGGACGTGGCACGTGGTGCCATGGTTCAGTAGTCATGAGGTGTTGGGTGACAGGTTGGACTTCATGATCTTTGAGGTCTTTTCCAACCTTATTGATTCTATGATGAGCAGTATCAGCAGTGTGGAGAGCTCAAGCACGGTTGTTTTGTTTCCTTCCCCTTTGTCTAATTCTATAGGTAATTATAGAATCATAGAATGGTCTCTGGAAGAGACCTCCAAAGGCCATTTAGGGATTGATAAGGGCAGGAGAAGGAATGGTCAGATGTTACAAGAAAAGTTTGTCAGGAAGAGGATAGACAAGTAACGTATTTTGGAGGCCCCTACTTCATGGGTTTCCCTTGCTGAACAGTATCAGCAGCCTGGAAGACTAAAGCACGGATGTTTTGTTTCATAGAATCAGAATCAATAAGGTTGGAAGAGACTTCAAAGATCAAGTCAAACCTGTCACCCAAGACCTCATGACTACTAAACCACGGCACCAAGTGCCACATCCAAAACCCTCTTGAACACCTCCAGGGATGGTGACTCCACCACCTCCCTCGGCAGCCCATTCCAGTGGCTAACAACTCTCCCAGTGATGAACTTTCTCCTCACCTTGATGCTAAACTTCCCCTGGTGCAGCTTGAGACTGTGTCCTCTTGTTCTGGTGCTGATTGCCTGGGAGAAGAGACCTATCCCCACCTGGCTACAACCACCTTTGAGGTAGTTCTAGAGAGCAATAAGGTCTCCCCTGCGCCTCCTCCAGGCTAAAAAATCCCCGCTCCCTCAGCCTCTCCTCGTAGGGCTTGTGCTCTTCATTGCTCTTTGGCTCTCTGCAACTCTGTAGGGTAAGAATTTTTTTTAATTTTTTTTTTTTTTTAGTATGTGATTTAAGTGTAACAGGTAAACATCTGAGATCTGTCCATGAAGGTATTTCCTACTGAGATAGCCAGCTCTATTCTTCAATGGTTGCTCTGGATCAATAAAACAGAATGCTTCAGTTCTACCCATTGGAAACTTTGACTGAAATTGGAATTTTGAGCACAGTATTTCTATTTTGGTAATAGCATCACCTGCCAATGAGAAAATGATTAACTAAAATTCTTCCAGGGAGCCCTGCTGTTAACCTAGAAATGTCTTCTGGAGAAAATTAAGCTGATGTTATTCTGCAGAATGGTTATTCAAGGGCATCACAGCAGTTGTGTCACAGATCTGCCACAGAAACTGTTGTGCCCTGATGGCCTTTTACCCAGGTGAATCCTGTTGAGCAGGCAGATTCTAATTACTCCACAACACAAGAAAAGGCACAGGGAGCAGGAGCTCCTCCATCTAAAAATCTATGGTACTGTAGGTTTGGATTGATGGGACAGGAGGTATCTAAGCAAAGCCTGATTTATTATCCAGTCATGTTCTTTATCACTAAGCCAAACATGCTAACCAGTGCCTCTTGTTTCTCTCCATGTTTCCATAATTCCTCTTTCTCTACCAGGTTGGCTCAGAAAGATGTTCTCTTCCAAGGAAACACTCACAAATGGTATCCTCATCTGACTTCTAACCTCTGCTATTCCATTGCTGTGAGACTGCTGCACTGCTTTAAAATCTCTGGGTTTGACTGTGATTTTCTACGGTTCCACCAATCCTGAGTAAATGTATAACACAAGCAAATTTTTTCTCCTAGTATAGATAACAGTTTCAGCTTATGGAGTACACTAACTTCCTCCTACTGTTGTTTCCTAATTTTAACATTCTGAACAACCACCAAGTAGGAGCAGAAGAGGTTCTATGTAAACATAAGGAAAAAGCTTCTCCTGCATGGGTGAGAGAGCACTGTAACAGGCTGTCCGGAGAGGTTATGGAGTCTCCTTCTCTGGACACATTCAAAACCCACCTGGATGCTTTACTGGGTGACCTGCTCTAGCTGATCTTGCTCTGCCAGGGAGGTTGACTTGAGATTTCATAGATCTATTCCAAGCTCTATCATTCTCTGATGCTGTGATCAAATCTGTAATCTTTTCTAACATGAGACAGATTTTTGAGCATTACCACAAATTTTTTAAGACTCAGAATATTTCATTCTTTTTAATTGCCTGGTAAATGACAATAATTATCCAAAATCCCTCCAGTTCTGTTTTCTGTCTGAGTCCTGTGTCCAGTTCTGGGCTCCTCAGTTCAGGAAAGATGTTGAGTTGCTGGAATGTGTCCAGAGAAGGGCAACAAAGCTGGGGAGGGGTTTGGAGCACAAGCCTTGTGAGGAGATGCTGAGGGAGCTGGGGTTACTTAGCCTGGAGAAGAGGAGGCTCAGGGGAGATCTTATTGCTATCTACAACTACCTGAAGGGAGGTTGTAGCCAGGTGGGGGTTGGTCTCTTCTCCAGAACAAGAGTACACAGTCTCAGGCTGTGCCAGGGGAGGTTTAAGCTGGATTTTAGGAAGAAGTTCTTCATGGAAAGAGAGATTGGCCATTGGAATGTGCTGCCCAGGGAGGCAGCGGAATCACCATCACTGGAAGTGCTTAAGAAGAGACTGGATGTGGCACTTGGTGCCATGGTTTAGTTGATTAGATAGTGTTGGGTGATAGGTTGGACTTGATGATCTCGAAGGTCTTTTCCAACCTGGATAATTCTATTCCATTCTAAAGGAAGTAAGTACAATTTACTTATTATTTTTGTTGCCCTTTATATTCCCATCTTTGTTTTTTTTTCCTGAGGAACATAAACTAGGATCACAAGAGAGGTAAAAAATACTCAATATAAATTTTTTCCACTGCAGAAAGATAGTTGGTTAAATTCAACTTCTCTGGCGAATGTAAATGTTTTCAGTGAAAATTAGAGGTTTTTTAATATTTTTTTTTTTTAAACAAAAAGTTTGGAAGCTCATCTAATTTCTGTATTTTGTCTAAAAATTATTTGGTTTGGTGGAGAAAAATGAAACCATAAATTTTAGGTTGCTGGAATGATGTGATGTTGTATTAGTGAGGATGGCAAGACACTGAAACAGGTTGCCCAGGGAGGTTGTGGATATCCCCTCCCTGGGCGTGCAAGGTCAGGCTGAACAAGACCTTGAGCACTTTGGTCTAGTGGTGTCCCTGCCCACGACAAGAGGGTTGGAACTAGATGATCTTTAAGGCCTCTTCTAACCCAAACTGTTCTACATCAAGGACTGGAAGCAGTGGGAAATCTGAGCCATCAAATCACTACTGAAGTTCTCTTCCAGCAATCCAGTTATCACCCTTCAGCCCAGCATTCAGCTACACCTTCCCAATTCCAGTCATCAGTGCAAGACTTGTGCTGTGCATATTCTGACCCTCACAGGCCCACAAGCCCAGTGGTCTCTTTGCTGGGAGTGTTGACAGCTCACTGTACTCCTAGGCTCCTGCCCAGGCTCTGCCCATCCAAAAATCCATTGCTATGAAGGTGGCATTAGGAACAGACCCAAACACTGCATTTCCATGCCTTAAGGTAGTAGTTTCTTCAGTGATCATCATTCATATGCAGACGGCTGTTTAGATGGAGAAAAGCCACCTGAGGGGAGGTTGGAGTGAGGAGGAGACCAGCCTCTTCTCCTTGGTGTCAAGTGACAGGACTAAACGAAATGGTTTCAAGCTGCACCAGGGGAGGTTCAGGCTGGAGATTAGGAAATACTTCTTCACTGAAAGGGCTCTCAAACATTGGAAAGATCTGCCCAGGGCAGTGGCAGGTGTTCAAGCAGCATATGGACCTGGCACTTAGGGACATGTTTTAGTCTTGACCCTTCACTGCCAGGTTGAAGGTTGGACTGGGTGATCTTTGAGGTCTCTTCCAACCAGGTATATTCTGTGATTTTATGAACCTATGAATTTCCCAGCTACACAGAAAGGACTGATGGCGTATTCTTGTGAAAGAAGTCAACATGAGATTCTGTTTGTGCTTTGTGAACAAGACTTCCCTCGGATCTCCTGACTTCCAACACACAGTTATTACTTGGTATTCAAAGTTTGTCAAAAAAAAACCAAAAACCAGACCCTTGAATGATGCTTATGCAGAGCCAAGGAAAAATATCATCACGGGCATGCAATGTACTTTGCCATCAAGCACAATATTCCCAGCTGTTTAGTAAACCACTATTATTCTACACTGCTTCTGTTTCCTGGGAAACACAATAGGAATGAACACAAAGTAGACCTCAGCATGAACCCTGGAAAGATACGAAGGTGACTTGCCCATGCACTCAACACGTGTTTGCTGAACCAGTGTGTTGGGTTCTGCAGATGTTGGCACATATCTATGCTTACTGTGAACAGAAAAAGGTTAATAAGGCCAATGCACAGCTTCCAAACTCTCTGCCTGCAAACAATTACCAAAAATGATCATTTTAATAATTTTTGGTCTGTCCTTTTGAAAACCGAACTATTCCTGGCTACAAACCTTACTCCATGCCCTGTTTTTATCACCCTCTAGAGTGTTTGCAGTGGAAGTATGACAAAAAGGTTAGCCTTTAAACTGCCTGTTTGTTTAACCTGTTCTAAGATTAGGTAACTTCTTCCTTCGGGAGTTAACCTGTCACTGTTGTGCCAAAGGACAATGTCCTGATGGAACTCTTCTTTGTTTGTGAAAAGGCCCAGTAACAGGCATATACCATGTTCTCAAAAGCATTAAATTATAGTACTAGAGCACATACTTAGTAGTGATGGAAGCCTCAACACACCTGTGTTCATGAGCCAGCAATGTGCCCTCATGGCCAAGAACATCAATGCTCTCCTATGATGCAAAAAGAAGAGTCTGTCCAGCTGGTTGAGGGAGGGTCTCCTACTCCTCCACTTCCCCCTATAGTCCTAAGTACTGTGTCCTGTTCTGAGCTCCCCAAAACACACAAGGAGAGTCTAATGGAGGCTATGAAGATGGTGAGGGGACTGGAGCATCTCTGTGAGAAAGAAAGGCTGAGAGACCTGGGGCTGCTGAGCCTGGAGAAGAGCAGCCTGAGAGGGCTGAGAGGGGATCTGATCAATGCTCATCACACAATATCTAAAAGGTAGGGTGCAAGACAATGGGGTATGCCTTTTTTCAGTGGTGCCCAGCAACCTGACAAAGGTAATGAGCACAAAATGGAGCCCAGGGAGGTTCCATCTGGACATGAGGCATAACTTCTGTGGTGTGATGGTGCTGGAACCCTGGGGCTGGCTGCCCAGAGAGGTTGTGTAGTCTCCTCTGCAGAGATTCTAATCCCACCTGGACACTGTGATCCTGGGCAAGCTGTCATAGGTGACACTGGTTTAGCAGGGGGGTTGGACTAGATGATCCTCTGAGAGCCTTTCCAAGCTCCCCCATGATGGGATCCTTCACACATGTGTTCTGTTTGCAGAGCTCTGCTTGTATTTGCCTAAACCTGGGCAAATTCTTGCCAATTCTTTCTGTTTAGTCCACAAATCTGAACAGGCCCAAACTTAGACCTATGAGGATTCACAAAAAGCTCCAGAGACACCAGGGAACAACATAATCAGAAATATTTGACAAAATAATGTTACAAACCACATTTAGTTTACTGCATACACTGCATTTGTCTACCATCAGTACACCCCAAAGTGTAACACTTTGAAGAACATAACTCAGAAAACATTTAAATAATTTTCCATGTTGGATAGTTCAGATTGGGTTCACAACTGCAAATTGCCTCCTTTGTAGTAAAGAAGTGCATCTGCCCAGAGAGATCAGGCTTTTCTCATTAGTGAAAAACAAGCTGAAACATACTGCTGCTAACAGTTTGGTACTTCTGTCTCCCACAGTCGCCAACATTATCACACCTAATCCTCAGCAATGGATTTCGTTTACTATTTCTGATTGGAAAAACAGAGCACTAATGATA
Source organism: Dryobates pubescens (assembly GCF_014839835.1). Taxonomy (NCBI): domain Eukaryota; kingdom Metazoa; phylum Chordata; class Aves; order Piciformes; family Picidae; genus Dryobates; species Dryobates pubescens. The sequence continues at coordinate 74,911,842 of NC_071657.1, read as the reverse complement.
ATCACCCCCGGTTCTGTAAAATTCCACATACAGGGATTTTCCATCGGTAAAACAATCAGAAACTCTAATTTTCTGAAATGAAGGAAAAACCCAATCTGTTCAAAAGGAAATTAATCCCTCCTGCAGAATCACAGAATGTTAGGGGTTGGAAGCACACTCACCCATGGCAGATCACACAGGAATAACCCCTGGCAGGTTTTGAAAGTTTCCAGAGAAGGAGACTCCACAGCCTCTCTGGGCAGCCTGCTCCAGGGCTCCAGCACCATCACAGTAAAGTGTCTCCTTGTGTTGAGGTGGAACCTCCTGTGCTTGTACCCATTGTTCCTTGTCCTATCACTGGGCACCACTGAAAAGAGCCTGGCACCTTCATCTTGATACTCACCCCTCAGATACTTATAGACATTAATAAGATCTCCCCCCTCAGCCTTGTCTTCTTCAGACTAAACAGCCCCAGATCTCTGTCTTTCTTCACAGCAGAGATGTTGAAGTCCCCCACGCACCCTCATAGCTCTCTGTTGGGACTCTCTCTATCAGATCCTCGTTTCTCTTTAACTGGGGAGCCCAGAATAGGACACAATATTCCAGAGCAGAGTAGAGGGGGAGGAGAACCTCCCTAGACATGCTGGACACACTTCTAGATGCAACCCAGGATGTTATTGGCTGTCTTGGCCACAAGGGCACATTGCTGTCCCATGGAGAACCTGCAGTCCACTAGGACTCTAAAGTCTTTCTCCATGGAGCTGCTTTCCAGCAGGACAACCCCTAGTCTGTCCTGGTACCTATTTAATATTCAATAATAAGCTAGTGGTTGGGATGTTCAGCTAGGACACAGCAAACAAAGCTACAAACATCTTGATTTTCCTCAGTAAATGTCACTAATTCATCCAAGGCAAATATACTAATAATGGACTACAAACCACTTAATACAGAGTGGAACAACTTAACCTCAGAGATGAAAAAAGGCTCAAAGTTGTACACATCAGTTTTATGACAGCCACCGAAAACCAAATTCCAACCCCTCCCCCCCGGCAGGTTCTTAAGCCAAATATAGCCTATGTTTATATACAGTAGAAAGGTAGTACAAGGGGAACAACGTTCAGATGACAGTGACAATTACTTGGCAGGTTCCAATGAGCAACCTTCTGCTTTAAAGCACTCTTTTAAACTTTAACTTAAAACTATTTCCTTTAAATAATTAAATAACTCCTTGCTTTTAACTTAAGCTAGTCGCATCATGATTCAGTCCTTTTTTTGCAGTGTTTTACGTGACATTTTTAAAGCTAAACCGCCACTGTTAAATTATAATTGTTCCAGTCCATGAGTATAATGTGTTTCTGAAGTCATTTAGGGCCAGATTTTTATTGTTTTATTCCCCTGTGTGAGTCACCCCTTTGGCTTCAGTAGCAAAATCTGCATGACTAATATTTTACCAGCATGAGTATGAAGAGTTTAAACTGGCTTTCACTGCTTTATTTGTTTGACATACACATGTATGTGTGTTTCATTATCCTTACATTTATAAATACAGCACCTGGGGAGTAACTTAGATCAAAGGCATGGGATTGCACCTATGTGATAAAAAGAAAAGCTGCAATGATCTTGCCAGTCATTTCTTGTACAAAGTCCAGTCTCATAATGGCAAGCCATCTGCTGCATGACAATACCTCCATCACGGAAACACTCTGTTTCAAACAGATTCCAACGACTCTGCTGTGACTATAATAGGGTGGAATTATTTTTTTAATGATGCTTTTGAAACAACATCAAGTGCAGCAGTCTTGAAAGCTGCCTTCTGTCACAAGTAAGTGTATCACACACAGAGATATCAGTTACACACTGTGCTCACACGGGGGAAAAAAATGTCAGAAAGGTGATTTAATCATAGACTGATAGAATGGTTTGGATTGGAAAGGACCTTGATCATCAAGTTCCAGCTTCCCTGGCATGGGCACAGACACATTCCACTAGACCAGGCTGCTCAAGACCTCATTCAACCTGGCCTTGAATACCTCCAGGGAGGTGGCATCCATGACAACCTGTTCCACTGCTTCACCACCCTCTCTATAAAGAATTTCTTTCTAATATTTAATACCAAACATAAACACTTTGGAATATCCACCAGTGAATATTACAGTGCATCTTGGCTTCCCAGCTGGTAAATGGCATTTCATAGACTGGAAGGGCTTTACGAGAGCTTTCTGGTTTCTATGGGAGACTGCAGAGAATGATTCAAGCTGACACATGCACTAAGCTATTTCTAACTGTTATCAAAATGAGAGAAGGTAGAAAGATCACACAAAGTCATCTTTTTAAGCAGCCCTGCAACAGTTTAATGGATTCATCTTGTGTTGCTCCTTAGGTAGTATGGCTGGAGTATAACCATTCAGAAAGCTAGGCTCAATGTATACCAACAGCTACTGATGTGCAGGACTAACTGCCACATCTCCTAGTATTTCCTCTACCAAAAAAATAATGTACACCCATCTGTACAAAGGCTGCCTCGAGAAACTGAACTTTGCAGGAGAAGCATGGGCACCATTCAGTTTCAACATCTTCAGTATTTTAAATGGTTTACAGTAACACAACCACAACAGTGGTTGAGGCCCCATCCTCGGAGATATTCAAGGTGAGGCTTGACAGGACTCTGGGAAACCTGATCTAGTTGAGGATGCCCATGCTTGTTGCAGGGGGGAGTTGGACTAGATGACCTTTGGAGATCCCTTCCAAGCCAGGCCATTCTATGATTTTATGATTCCATGATCCATATACAGAGAGCAGCTTTCCAAAGGATTTCAGTTATCTGACTGATTTGCACTGATGGATTTGTATCTCCTCTTTTTGACAAGCTTGGAAGATGCATGCAGAGGAAGAAGTTCACTTATTAAACTTATTAATAAGTAATTCATTTATTAAATATAGATTTCAGGAAGCAAATTTAGCCACCACTTTTGCAGAAGGAGAACCCAAACAAGCATATTCTGCTTTCATTCTTGAGCAATAACACGTCAAGAAATGGTGATACCAACATATTTAAGTTTTCCTCAAGAACACTTGGTAAATCTAATCAGGTTATTGCTACATCGTGTCAGGAACATGGAGCATGTGCTCTGCTGAGCAGAGTGTAAAGTAGTCCTGCACAGGTTCTTCCTCACTCTGAAAGAGAAAAGTTAACCTAAGGCTTGGCTGCTCACTAGACCAACAGCGTGCAACACAGGCTGCTTGTAACTACCATGCAGAGCAAGGAACATTTCAGAGTGGCAGCAGAGGTAAGTGTGTCCTATGTTCAGATAATGTCCATCCTCACAGCAGCGTGTCATGAAAAGACATAGAATTACAAAAACATAGAATTCTCAGGGTTGGAAGGAATCTCAAGGATCACCTAGTTACAACCCTGCAGTGACCAAAGTTTTGTGTAATTGGGTATGCAGGAGGCAGAAATTGATAAAAAAATTGGAGAACCTCTATATGTGATTGCCAGGCACATAGCAGGAGGGTAACAACATTAATTCTGTCAAATCAAAGTTCTGATGTGCAGTAGATTTTGGAACTACTCTGGTTATGAGGACTAGCAACTTAAAGGGGCTAGCTTCAAAGAACTCTTTGAACCCTGTGGGATGGCATTTTCAAGTATTTCCGTGTTCTTTTTTCTTGCTATGAGGAGAGACTGAGGGAGCTGGGGTTGCTTAGCCTGGTGAAGAGGACACTCAGGGGAGACCTTATTGCTCTCTACCACTACCTGAAGGGAAGTTGTAGACAGGCAGATGTTGGTCTCTTCTCCCAGGCAGCCAGTACCAGAACAAGAGGACACAGTCTCAGGCTGTGCCAGGGGACGTTTAGGTTGGATGTTAGGAAGAAGTTCTATACAGAGAGAGTGATTGCCCATTGGAATGGGCTGCCCAGGGAGGTGGTGGAGTCACCATCATTGAAGGTGTTCAGGAGGAGACTTGATGGGGTGCTTGGTGCCATGGGTTAGTTGTTTAGGTGGGTTGGATTGGTTGATGGGTTGGATGCGATGATCTTGAAGATCTCTTCCAACTTATTCTATTCTATTCTATTCTATTCTATTCTATTCTATTCTATTCTATTCTATTCTATTCTACTCTATTCTATTCTATTTTATTTATTCTATTCTAAAAAATGCTCTCCTATGTGGAGAATTAGGATTTCCCATTAGGGAAAACTTTCTTCCCCAAAAGGGCTGTCAAGCCCTGGAACAGGCTGCCCAGAGCAGTGGTGGAGTCCCTGGAGGTATTTAAAAGACTTGTTGATGTGGTGCTGACGGACATGGTTTAGTGATGACCTGGCAGAGCTGTGTTAACAGTTGGACACAAAGGTCTTTTCCAACCAAAACAATCCTTTGATTTTGCGATAGAGTATGAATCATAGAATATCATAAACAATTCTGTAAGTGCAGTAAAGTCTTCTCAGCCTTCATAGTATGCTAGGTTTCACTGTTTTCACCTCAAGACCCCAGTGAAATAATTGCCTCTGCTACACAGCACACCCATCATATGGTGAGCACGCAGGACTTGTGCTAAGTAGATCTGTAGTACAGCAAAAAGGATGTTAGACAAAACCAGGTACAAGAAAGTGGTGTGGAAAAATGCCTTCTATGGAGGCAGAACAGGAAAATGGCACCAAAGCACAACTTTTTGGGACAGGCAGCTGTCCCAAACAGAATGAGAGCTAAGGAGCAGCACTGAACCAGGCTGTGTGAAGTCAGGAAAAACATGACTTGCTGTCTCTCACTTTCACTCGGACAATGGCAGGCCCTTTCAGAAGATTCTGCTTTACTGCTTCAAAACTTACAGAGTGAAAATCAAAGCAGCCTCAAGTTGTTCTCCATGCAGTGACAGTTGGATACTCAGAAGCATGTCCAGTTTCAGCATCAGCTTCACACAAATTACACAATTTGCTTAAAACTAGTCCCACAAATAGCCATTCACTTTAAGGTTATTCTTCATTCTAGAAATACATTACTGCTAGTTTAATTTTATTTTTCCATAACAACTTTCATAAGCATTCTATGAACTAAATTGAAAGCCTGAGTAGCTCTGTCCTTAAGGCTGACTTGTCAAGAAGCTAATGCAGAACAAAATCCAGCCTGAGAGTGTTTCTTTCCAGGCTTGGTTCCTTCCAGGAAGTTCTTTTGTAGCTTCATTCCTACCCATACCCCAAATTCCTCCATTTAGAAAGCTGCTCTTACCTGTCCTTCAACTGAAATGGGAAAATGAGCTGCCAATATTGCAGTGAGTCAACAGGACCCAATTAGTATCTTTATAAGCTTTCCATCAGCTACAACTGGAGAAACTCAAGGAAACAGTTGTATTCATGCTTATTTGGTCATTTTCTTTTTTCTTATTTAATTAGTCTTAACTAGTTTACCTGGTAGGAAAAAAAAGATAATCAACCTAGAATTCCCATAACTGTACTACAAAGTATTTGTCAGTGACTCAAACACTGCATCTCTTTTTGTCAAATACTCAATAATAAATAGCCAGCATAAGGATGGGTTTGGTTGGCAGTTTTCTTTTTAACCATGAATAGGACTTGGGTTTTAGCATCCAGATACAGAAACTCTCAAGAAAGCAGGGAACTGAAGACTGTAGGCCTCAATCACCATCTCATTTCACAAAGTTCCTCTCCCCATTCTCTAAAAGTTCAGCTAGCCCAAGAATTCTTCTATCTGCTTTCTACCATTAAAAGAAAAAATGACAAATCAGTAAGTATTGTCTATGATAGCCCACGCTCTGAGTAGGAGGTTTTTGCTCAAAGGGAACTAAGGTTGTTTAGCTGCAGAAGAGGAGGCTGAGAGGAGACCTCTGCTGTACAACCCTGAAAGGAGGCTATAATGAGGTGGTTGCTGGTCTCTTCTCCCTAGTATCAGGTGACAGACCAAGAGGAAATGGCCTGAAATTGTGCCAGGGCAGGTTTAGGTTGGAGATTAGGAAAAATTTCTTCACTGAAAGAGTGGTCAGGCTTTGGGACAGGTTGCCCCAGGTGGTGGTGGAGTCACCATCCCTGGAGGTGTTCAAGAAACATCTGGACATGGCACTTCAGGACATGGTTTAATGTCCATGGCAGTTTTAGGTTCATGGTTGGACTGAATGATCTTGGAGGTCTCCTCTAACCAAAAAAAATCTATGATCACTGGAAGCCACTTCCAATGCAAGTTTTTTCTGATTCTATGATCATAACCCAGTACCTAATGATTAATTTGGTACAAAAACTAGTCTGTTTACTCATCTTTCTTGCTTAGGAGAACCTCTAACCAAAGGGGGAAAAATGAGAGCACACATCATTCTTGCAACAGAAGATTAGGAAAAAAAACCAAACCAAACCAAACAAACAAACAAAAGAATATAGGGAGGACTAGTCTGAATAATGTTGCTCCTAAAAACTCAGACAAGAAATGGGGGGATCAATGAGACCAGAGGAGCAACTCAAATTACCTTCTACCAACTATAGGGCATGGAATACCATTTTTGCAAGATGATCTTGAATAGAGAGGATTCAAGGAAACAAGTAAGATACCAGAGTGTATGTGAAGGATTTGAGATATAAAGTAATGACTGTTTCTTTAGAATGTTAGAAAGAAAACACTTGATTACATGCCTAGATATGAATGACAAGGAGATGGAAGATTTCTCAGTGAATCCCAGGTTATACACCACACATGCAAAGATTGATGATTATGTTAGTAATAAAGATAAGAAGATAAACTTTAAAAAGCTGTTTGTCTGTTCATTTGTTTAAGCTGAGACAATGTCAATAAATTCCAGAAAACATTTAGCATTAAATAGTGAAAGCAAATCAGTTTGCCTGAGTTTTCAGTTATCCACAATCAAAAACATTCACCGATACCTACAGTGAAAGGATATCAAGAATGTTATTTAAACATTGTGAATTTTTGTCTGACATTAAAAATCCACACAACACCACTAATTAGGAAATGCCACATTGCCACTCGCTGCAGTACATGCAGTTCTAAGGAAAATCATGTTTGCTCATGGCATGTCCAAAAAGGCTGCCAACTGGCTGCTGACGGCGCTTTTGTGCAGTCTTGTTTTTATAACTGAAGGGAAATAATGCAACCATTTGGCAAGGGGCAAAACACAGCAAAGCAATCATTTGCCAATCTCTGTGATGGCCTCATTTTGACAACACACACTTAAGAAATCTTTTTGAAATTGCAGAGCTGGGCTTTGAACGTGTGAAACTGAGGGAGCTGGGGTTGCTTAGCCTGGAGAAGAGGAGACTCAGGGGTGACCTTATTGCTCTCTACAACTACCTGAAGGGAGGTTGTAGACAGGCAGAGGTTGGTCTCTTCTCCCAGGCAACAAGCACCAGAACAAGAGGACACAGTCTCAAGCTGAGCCAGGGGAGGTTTAGGCTGGAGGTTAGGAAGAAGTTCTACACAGAGAGAGTGATTGCCCATTGGAATGGGCTGTCCAGGGAGGTGGTGGAGTCACCATCACTGGACGTGTTTAGGAGGAGACTTGATAGGGTGCTTGGTTGCATGGTTTAGTTGATTAGATGGTGTTGAATGATAGGCTGGACACGATGATCTTGAAGGTCTCTTCCAACCTGGTTTATTCTATTCTAAACACAGATCATGTGAACCACTGCCCTAATGTCTTAGTCATGCAGCTGCTGAGCAAATCCTTTTCAGACCAAGTATTGTATTCACCATTTAAGAAAGCAAAGATTCATCATAACTAATAATCATCAAATCACAGAATGGTAGGGGTTGGAGGAGACCTCTGAAGGCCATCTAGTGCAACCCACTGCGAAAGCAGGGTCACCTAGAGCAGGCTGCACAGGAACACATCCAGGTGGGTCTGAAAGCCTCCAGAGAAGGAAACTCCAAAAGCCCCATATGCAGCCTGTTCCAGGGCTCCACACCCTCACCAAAAAGAAGTATTTCCCTCATGATTAAGTGGAATGTCTGTGTTCCAGTTTGTCTCCATTACCCCTTGTCCTATCACTGGGCACCAATAAAAACAGATTGGCCCTTTCTTCTTGATACCTACCCTTAAAATTGTAGATATTGATCAAATCCCCTCTCGGGCTCCTCTGTTGCAGACTAAAGAGCCCCAGGTCTCTCAGCTTTTCCTCATCAAACATAGCCTCATAGCCTCTTTTGGACAGTCGCTAGGATATTCCTGTCCCTCTTGAAATAGGGAGCCCAGAACTGGACACAATACTCCAGATGAGCCTCACTAGGGTAGGGTAGAAGGGCAGGAGAACCTCCCTTGACCTGTTGGCCACACACTTTTCTTAATATACAAGGGCACATTGCTCTCTCATGGTTACCTTAGATCCAAGGTCCTTCTCCCTTGAGCTGTTTTCCAGCAGGTCAACCCTTAACCTGTGCTAGTGCATGGGGTTATTCTTGCACAGTGTAGGACTCTGCAGCTGTCCTTGTTGATCTTCATGACGCTGCACCCTGAACAGCCCTCCAGCCTGTCAAGGTATCACCAAGTGGCAGCACAGATTGATGGGGTGTCAGCCAGTCCTTCTAGTTTTGTATCACCAGCAAAGTTGCTGACAGTCCACTGTACCCCTTCCCCCAGATCATTGATGATGTTGATGAATGGATGCTGGACCCAGTACATGTAATGTCTAAAGCGATTGAGATATTTAAATTTCATCAAAAATAGTATTTTTTATATTGCCTTCTGTAAATTAACAGTATCTCAGAATAAAACTATAATCTTGTCCTCTTACAAATCTGTTGGAGGAAGACATAGCCTAGAAGAAGAGGGAGAGTAACAGGAAAAGAAGATAATAAATTAGTGAGGCCCTCACATAGGGGTTTTCTGCTCCTGGAGATAGCAATGGAGACAGAAAATCTGCAACAGCATTTCAAATAACATGTGAAACAAAGAATGGAAGACTCCAGTGGTACCTCAGACACATGAGAAGTACTCTTATCAACACAAATCAACCCACCAATCAGACAACCATAAAATGGTAAGACTGCCAACAAGGAATGTGACATTTCTGAGTCACCAGATGCAATACTCGTGTAATAATATGAGATTCAACAAGGCCAAGTGCAGAGCCCTACACTTGTGGCACAACAACCCCATGAATGCTCCAGGATTGATTTTTCAACTGGAAAGCTGCCTGGCACAGAAGGACCTGGGGGTGATGGTCAACAGCTGTCTGAAGATGAGCCAGCAGTGTGCCCAGGTGCCCAAGAAGGCCAAGAGCATCCTGGCCTAGAGTAGGAGCAGTGCAAGGACTGTTCCCCTGTACTGGGTTCAGTTTTGGGGCCCTCACCACAAGAAGCACAACACGGTGCTGGAGCACGTCCAGAGATAAGCAACAAACCTGGTGAAGGGCCTGAAGAAGAGGTCTTGTGAGGAGCAGCTGAGGGAACTGGGGTAGTTTAGTCTGGATAATAGAAGGCTGACAGGAGACCTCCTTGCTCTCTACAACTATCTGAAGGAGGTTCTAATGAGGTGGGGGTTGGTATCTTCTCCCAGGTAACAAGACACAGGACAAGAGGAAATAGTCATGAGTTGTGCCAGGTGAGGTTTAGGTTGGGCATTAGAAAAAATTTCTTCACAGAAAGGGCTGTCAAGCCCTGGAACAGGCTGCCCAGGAGGGGTTTAAAAGTTGTGTAGGTCTAGTATTGAGGGACATGGTTTAGTGGTGATCTGGCAGTGCTGGGTTAGCAGATCCAACAACCTTCAGTGCCTTTTCCACCCAAAACAACTCTATGATTCTATGAAGGCCAATTACTTCTCACTCATATTCATCTGAACAAGAATAAAACACTGATTTTTTATTTCATTGCTTGTTTCCTCCACATGATTTCAGTTTTCAATCACTTAACTTCCTTTCAAAGAAAGTAAATATACAGCAAAGAAAATTCATTAATTGTATTTTATTGTAAAACTTTAATAGGACATAATGTTACCTTACTATTGATCTTTTTATATTGATATCTGTTCAACATCTTTTCTTTTTTATAAAAATGCAAGTTAAAAAAAAAAAGTAGGTAATCAGAACAAAGTGTGAGAATTAACAACACTTATAAAGCTGAAAATACTAAACTGGCCTAAATTAAATGGCCTAAAAAGATTAAACAGCTACACTTGAGTGGAGTCACCATCCCTGGAGGTGTTCAAGAGGGGATTGGACGTGGCACTTGGTGCCATGGTTTAGTCATGAGGTCTGTGGTGACAGGTTGGACGTGATGATGTTTGAGGTCTCTTCCAACCTTGATGATTCTGTGATCATATCTGACATATTTTTCTTCTATCAGTTCCTACTATTTTAGCTACACTCTGGGCTACAATAAGAGATGATTCAGGAGAGACAATGAAATCTCACCACTGGTTCTTAGAAGGGTTTTTCTTTTCTATATTGCTTAATGTTCTGCAGAGCTGGCAATTTAATCACTAATCTTGTAGAGATGAAGTTGGTTGTGATTTTACACACACACACACACATATATATAAATAGCTGATGAATGTGGGGTTTTTTTTCTGTGTATGAAACAGTTTGGTGTTTTTTTGCTGGAAGGAGTTGAAGAGGCTTGACAATATATGAATTAAGCCTAAGGGCAGATTTCATTAATTTGCACAGGAAACTAAAATTCCCACTGCAAATTAGCTGAGATTGTTAATTTAAATATTAAAAGGAAAAGCAGGTATATGTGAAAAAAACCAAAAGGTCCAGACTAGCAAGGTTTTTCCACATGTACTGTATTTAAGATACTTAAAGTGTTTACATCAATAACATCTTGCAAACTAGCATATCATTCAGACTGTTGTCAAGAATTCTCCAAACTATGATGGATTACTTGCTTTAAATATTAATCAGAGTGGGAAAAGACAGTCCTCTAAACACAAATAATGCTTTGAGCTATGGAGGCAGTAGAGTTAAGGTGCCCATCTGAGGTCTAGCAGTTCAGCAGACTCCCAAGATCACCACAAATGTCCAGTGTGGTTGTAAGCAGATAAACTGATATTAAAAACCTAAAAAACTCGGACTGCAGCCCTAAAATATAGCTGCCAGAATCTTGTACTAGTTCCCTCTTTGAACTAGGAGTCTGGCTTCTGTGTTAAGAATGTAGCTGCAATCAGTCAACTCTACAAACAGTTCTCTAAGCTGGACAAACAAGAGAAAAGACAATAACATGATTCAGTGTACATAATGCCATACTGAAGTAGGTCTTGGACCCATCACTGACACCTCACAGAGCATGCACAGAGCATGAACTCACTTCAACAGGGAATACAGAAAGGAGAAGCCTTCATAAAACCTTGTCTCTTCTCAGAAGTTAGGCTTGCAGCTCAAAGATGCAGGGAGATGTAGACATTTGATTAGGGTTCACAGCAAGAAAATGTCTTCTTGACATTAGCTGAAGATTCACCTTTTTCTTTTAAAACACACGAATGTTTCAGACGGTAGCAGTGCCCTTCAAAACAACAGATCAGTAAGATGGTCCTAGGTAAGATGGTCCTGGTTAGTCCTGCTCTAGCAAAGGGTCTGAACTAGATGGTTTTTCAAAGTCCCTTTCAAACCCTGGCCTTCTCTGATTTTGTGAAGATTCACCTAAGAAATTAAAAAAACTGGTTTCCACACCCTTCACCAACTTGCAGGTTGGCATGGGGGGGCAGAACCCCATCTCTCTAACTCTAAAAACTCTTTTAACAGAAGGATCTTGTGCAGTCCTTCAAGGAGAAATCAGAACCAGGATCTCCCCTCTTCTAAGTAGGTGCCCCAACCATTTATCCACAGTCATGCTCCCTCTTGCTCCCTCTCTTTGACCTAAGGAATTCTGATATTTTTTTTTTCAACCTGGCACAGCATCAGAAGGTGAAGTAGAGGGAGCCTCCCACCATGACTAGCCTGTAGCCTGGTAGTCAGGTCCCAAGATGAAATGAACCATCTTGATTCAGGCTGAGAACAGGGCATGTTGAAACACTTCATGTTAGGGTGTGTAGTTTATGTGGGACTGTATCTCCACGTTCAAGTTTCACTCTGAGGAAACCAGGTTGTAGCTGTCAACAATGTTCACCAATCCTTACTTGGATAAACACTCTAGTGCCCCTGCTTTTAAGACCACACAACCTCTACTTGGTTTTCACAAGTTAATTAACACATCTGGGAGCAAAAAAAGAGAAATGGAGCTTTGCATGCAGGGGTTAGCATCCACTTTTCCAGCAAAATTACTATGTATAAAGCATTTATTACTAAGAGAGATATCACCCTGCCAAACTCAATAGAGACTGCTGTGATGGAATGCAAAGAGATTATAAAAATGAACCTGTTCATTGACAGGGGGAAGAGGTAAGAGAAATCAAACAGGCTCCTGCTGCAGCAGCAGCAGCCCTGGGACATCAGCATCTCTGGCACTATGCTCTCCTCACTGGTGAAGCTTGTTTGATAAAAGTCAAGGAATGCAGCACTGTTGACAAAGTCCTTCTACAATAGCAATACTGAGAATGGAAAGGGAGATAAGCTGAGAACTGGCACGTTCTCTCTGTGGCAAACATGGATGAAATATTAGGTCATGTGGCAACAGTTTGAATAAATAGGAGCTGGTATGCTAAACCCTAGTGATGTTGGCTGGTGAACACTGCTTGAGGTTTAAGGTGTGGCCACTTTTCTTCACAGACTCATTGGCACATGTACCCTGAGCCTTATTACCTCTCATTTACTGAAGCTGGCACACCTTGGGGAGGATTTTTGTTGTTGTTGTTTTTCTTTTCTTCATTTTATTTGTTGGGTTGTTGGTTTTTTTTCAAGGGAAGAAGAACTGAATCATAAGAAGACAAGATGGGAGATGTCAGGTCGGAGGCATATGTTTGAAGTTTATGAAAAAAAAGAAACCAAAGAGTCAAAATCAGATCACTGTACCTCAGCAGTACATGCTGAGTGGAACAACTCAATGAGAAAAAGGTTTGCATCTGAAAAGGGAAAGAAAGATCAAGCATGTATGTCGGTTCCTCTTTAAACAAGATGCACAGCAAAACCTCCTGTGGATAGCAAATATTTGTGTATGTTCACCCATTTTGGTATCTTAGCACAGCCTGTTACAGGGCAGTACAAACTTTGTTACCAGGCTTACCTACTTCTCTTATTTCTTCTAAGATGTGTGCTATCTTATCCATGCTGGACATCTCCATTGAAGAACCCCTTCCAATCTCCTCATGTACTACTAACAATATACATGCAAAGAGTAAGCCAGAAAAATGCACTTAAAATTCTCTGGCAGAATTAACAGCTGATAATACGCAGTCAAGCAAGCACCTGGCTAATTTCTCAGCCTCTTTGACATCTGTGGGTCACAGTCAGTCATTAAAAAAATCCAGGCTTTCCTGTAGAAGTCACATTAAAAAAACAAAACCAAACACAAAACAAAACACATCACACCTCTTTTTTGCTTTTAAAGGCAAATATAAGGTGAAAATATAAAAATACATTCTAAATCAGGACTAACCTAAAGATTATTTGAAGTGTTTTCAGCATGCAAAAGACAGGAAAAGCATGAGAAACCTTCAATAGAAGCAGCCTGATGAACCATTCTCCTTTATCCCAGAGGGACAACTCACCCAACAGGTTTCTGCTTATGCTTTATAAAGTTCATATAAATCCTCACAGATTCACCTTTCCTTTTTAAAATAACATTCAATAGAGCCTGTTTCAATCTTCCTCCTTCCTTTTCTCTATCAAACTTCGGTCAGAAATAAATCCAAGCTTTTCATTTAAAAACAAAACAATGAGGTAAGTCTTCAGAAACCATCTCACCAGCTCTGGTTTTCAGTGAAGATGTATACCAAGAAATGGAGGGAAAAAAGAGTGAGGTCATTTTCCCCTTAAAATATACAGGAAGGCATATTAATGTAATACTTAAATCAATATTATATTATTTTAGGCATATACTTATCAAGCAACAACAGAATTAATAATTTCATTAATAACCCCTAATTACAAAATTTTGTTATTAACTATGCTGGTTTCAGAAGCAATGAGAAAAAACTACATATGACATATCATGCTTGGTGTTTTTTGCTCTCCCATGTTTTGATAGACAAGTTTGCAAAACAGGATACAGATTTATTTCTACCATCTAAGACTAAATAACCAAAGAATAAAAATATCATTTAATGACCTTGACATTCACTAAAACAAAGACAAAAGAAAGGGTGAAGTGTTGGTGAAGGCAAAAAAAAAACCGCAAACCAGTTCTGCAGAGTCAGGTATATTCTTCTTTTTCAGGCAGAAGTAGACTTTGAAAAGCTAAAGAAACTCCTTCATTATTGCTGTTCCTGAATCTCAGAATCACAGAAAACATCCATTTGGAAGAGACCTCAAAAGATCATGCAGTCCAACCCTCAACCCATCACTGAAGGGCCAACACTAAACCGTGTCCCTAAGTGCCAACACTAAACCATGTCCCTAAGTGCCAAGTCCACATGTTGCTTGAACACCTCCAGGGATGGTGACTCCACCGCTGCCTTGGGCAGATCATTCCAATATTTGAGAGCCCCTTCAGTGAAGAAATATTTCCTAATACCCAGCCTGAACCTCCCCTGGTGCACCTTATAACCATCTCCTCTAGTCCTGTCGCTTGACACCAAGGAGAAGAGGCTGCCCCCTTCTCACTCCTACTTTCCTTCAGGGAACAATGAGGTCTCCCCTCAGTCTCCTCTTCTTTAGACTGAACACCCCCCGCTCCCTCAGACACTCCGTGTTGCCCCTCTCTGGACAGGATCCAGCACCTCAGTGTCTTTCCTGTAGTGAGGAGCCTAGAACTGCACACAGTACTTGAGCTGTGGCCTCATCAGCGCTGAGTACAGGAAGATGATCACCTCCCTGTCCCTTCTGGCCTCTGTTTCCAATCCAATCCAGAATGCCATTTGCTTTCAAGGCCACCTGTGCACTCTGCTGACTCCTTTTCAGTCAATCATGAACCAATACCCCTAGGTTCCTCTCTGAGTTGCAGCTTTCCAACCACACATTCCCAAGTCTGTAGCTCACTATCAGGTTGTGACCCAGGTGAAGGTCCTGGCACTTGACCTTGTTGAACTTCATACCATTAACCTTGGCCCATCTGTCTAATCTGTCTAGATCCTGTTGTAAACCTTCCCTACCCTCTAGTAGATTGACACAGCCACCCAGCTTGATGTCATCTGCAAACATACTGAGGGTGCACTCAATCCCCTCATCCAGATCATTGGTAAAGATATTAAAGACAACAGGCCCCAGTACTGAGCCCTGGGAGACACAAAAAGCAGCTAAGTGCCAGCCAGGTTCAACTCCATTCACCACCACTCTGGGCCTGGCCATCCAGTTAGTTTTTTATCCAGTGCAAAGTGCACTTATCCAAGATGTGTGCCATGAGTTTCTGAAGGAGAATGCTGTGGGAACTCTGTGAAGGCACAGTTAAGTGAGATGCAGAGATTTCTTAATCCTTGGGCAGAGAAAGACTGAGGACAATCACGGCAATAGTCACAGAGCCAAATAATTTACAGCAGTATTTGAAATTCTGAGATTATAGAGACTAAAGGGAGTGTGTGGCCTTTAATGATAGATTAGATTCCTTTATTGAAGCAGAAAATGTGTTTCTGGATATTGCAGAAACCTATTCATAGTTTTCATTACAATTTTACTGAGAAGACTGAAAAGAAATGTGATATAGTTGACACCAAGGAGATAGTTCATATTCTGTCAGGAATAACTGCTTAGAACAAATGACTGTTCCTTCATTATTTCAGTGATGTTATAGCTGAGTGTTTATACAGGAAACCTTACTATGCTGCTTCTCTCCCCCTTAAACACTAGTTTTTCTTCAACCAAAATATTAGCTGCAAAATGATGGAAAAGTAGAAATACTCTTCTCCTTAGTTTTCAGCTAGATTGCAGAATCACAGAATAATTTTGGATGGAAAATCCTTTTAAGGATTAGCAAATCCAACCATTACCTAGCTCCACCAAGCGTGGTGCTGAACCATATCCTTCTGCACCACATCTCAGCCTCTTTTAAACACCTCCAGGGGTAGTCATTCCACCACTGCCCTGAAAAGCATATTCCAGTATTTGATAACACTTTCAGTTATATTATTTCAACATAATAAGGAAAATATTCATAGCACCACAGAATTGTTTCAGTTGGAAAAGACCTCCAAGATCAAATCTAAATATCAACCCAATACCACCATGGACATTACAGAATCACAGAATCACAGAAACATTCAGGTTGGAAAAGACCCTCAGGATCACCAAGTCCAACCCAGAACCCTACTCTACAAGGGTCACCTCTAAACCATATCCCCAAGCACCACATCCACGCAACCCTTAAACACATCCAGGGTTGGTGACTCAACCACCTCCCTGGGCAGCACATTCCAATGCCTGGACACTCTTTCTGTGATTTTTTTTTTCCCCCCTAAAGTCTAGTCTAAACCTACCCAGTCAAAACTAAAGGCCATTCCCTCTTGTATTGTCACTAATTACCTGTGAGGAGAGACCAGCACTGGCCTCTCCATAATGTCCTTTCAGGTAGTGGTACAGAGCCATGAGGTGTCCCCTCAGCCTCCTCTTTTCCAAACTAAACAGCCCCAGTTCCTTCAGTCACTCTTCGTAAGATTTACTCTCCAGGCCCTTCACAGCTTCCTTGCCCTCCTCTGCACATTACACCATGTCCCAAAGCACTACGTAAAAACACTTCTTGAACACTCCTAGAGACCATGACTTCACCAGCTCCCCAGGCAGCTTGTTCCAGTGCCTGACCATTCATACAAATGAAAACTTAGACTACATTTGCTCCAGTGCAAGATGTTTATTAAAGGCATTTGTTAAAGGTAGCACAAAGTTATGATTTCCTTTCTAATTCTTAGTTGCTACCTGTTATTTTTCAAATTCCATCACAAAAGTGGTTTGCTGAAGTGTTCTCAGGCTGCCAGTATCTCAAGGACTATTTGATGGGTTGACCCCAGCCAGCAGCCAAGAATTGCAGAACCATCTGATCACTGTCCCAGAGATGAGGGGGACAGTATCTCAGAGTAAAAGGAAGAAAACTCATGGGTCAAGACAGTTTGCTAAATGAAGATAAATACAAAAGCCATGACTGACTACCTCCCACAAGTAGACAGATACCCAGTCATTCTACAGATGAGACCAACCATCATTTTTTATGTCTAAATAAGCTATGTGGTATGGAATATGCCTTTGGTTAATTTGGGCCAGCTGTCCTGGATGCTGCGTAAGAAGTGTTCAACAACAATCAAAACACTGGTCTGGCTTTGGGTAACCTGACCTAGTTTACAGGGAGGGGAAAGGAAGGGAAGGGAAGGGAAGGGAAGGGAAGGGAAGGGAAGGGAAGGGAAGGGAAGGGAAGGGAAGGGAAGGGAAGGGAAGGGAAGGGAAGGGAAGGGAAGGGAAGGGAAGGGAAGGGAAGGGAAGGGAAGGGAAGGGAAGGGAAGGGAAGGGAAGGGAAGGGAAGGGAAGGGAAGGGAAGGGAAGGGAAGGGAAGGGAAGGGAAGGGAAGGGAAGGGAAGGGAAGGGAAGGGAAGGGAAGGGAAGGGAAGGGAAGGGAAGGGAAGGGAAGGGAAGGGAAGGGAAGGGAAGGGAAGGGAAGGGAAGGGAAGGGATTAAGGAGACCTTATTACCATGCACCAGTAGATAAAGGTTGACTACCAAGGGGATGGAGACTCTTTCTACAAGGAGACACAGGGAAAAGACCAGGGGTGATGGGGACAAGTTACTCCTGGGGAGATTCCCATTGGGCTCCAAGGGAAGTAGTGGATTCCCTTACATTGGTCAGTTTTATGACTCAGCTTCACAAGGTGTTGGGCCATCTCATATCAACTAGACTATGACGTAGAAAGGATGAACCAGATGATCCTTGGGGTCTCTTCCAAACTGTGATGAAGATTATTCTCATATATCTTACAGAAAGAAATCACTCACCTAAGAGAAGGCATTAGAACCTTAAGTATTAAATTGTCCAATCTGATTTCTTGATTATTGATTAACTTGCTTTGTCTTTTGAGTTTTTTTTTGTTAGGATATAATTTGGGGGTGCTTCTGTGGACAACAAGAATCAAAGGTGGCTGGTAAAGAATATAAACAAATGAAACTCAGGAGAAATGCATACACTGCACCAGACTGCTGGTCTGACTATTGAAAACTGAATTGAAGTGAATTTATTACGTGCACATTTGCATGTTTCGCCTCTGGATGGAACTAATTAGATTGAGTTGAAAGCTACACTAATATAGCTGTCCAGTATGCAGTCTAAACCAGGATCAACTAGTGGTAACTTGGAGCTCTCTGCATCTTACTGTGTTTAATGCACAGCATATAGGGCCCCCTTTGTAGATTTAGGAAGACAGTTCCAGTAACCAGCTTTTCAAAGGGGAAGCTAAGGTAAGATCTGCTCACGTGCTGCAAAACTCTAGATAGGAAGAATACCACTGAATAGTGATCAAATAATCCAACCAAGTTCAACGCCATAAAAATGAAGAAAGAATCAAAGCAAACAGAAATTAGGTATGAGGACTTGCTGTACAAGAAGTGCTATGATACACATGAGGCAGAGATGTAGGCTTAGATTCTATCACTCTACAGAATAATTCTATAGAATATAGAGTTCAAATATTCCATTTGTCCCTGTTTTCTTAAGGCTTATGTACCTGTTTCATCTCTGTCATCTGGAACTACACACAATGACACTATTTATGTTACCAATACTGCATCTCTTTAATCATAGAAGTGTTTTGGATGGAAATGCCCTTTAAGATTATCAAGTCCAACTCTATCTAACTCTACCAAGTGCTAAACCAAATTTGCTCAGCAAAGCAAAGAACTGAATAAACAAAATCAGAATGTTCAATCTTTAAATATTTCTACATGGCTCATAATCAACCACAGGCAGGTTAACAAAGGAAGAGAAAATACACAATGCACTTTCATACTTGGATATTAAGCAAAAAATAATACCCTAGATATTTTTACCCTAGACTTTCAGCTTTTAAAAAAGAGCTGGAAGTTTTGTCACTTGTGGTACAAACTGCTTCACTCCCTCATGGTTTATCACTGAAAAATGCTATAGTCAAGAGGGATGATTTCCCAGAAAATCACTGAAATGTAGGTAATTTAGGGAAAAAATGATTGACTGGCTTTCTTCAAGCTGCTACTGCTTATTAGTATCAAATTACTGACTGATCACTCTCCAAGTCTCCTCAGAATACCAGCCTCCTACCCTGCTGCTCCTGGCTGCCATATCTCAGTTTAAACTACATGTAGTCCTAATGCTGTCTCACCAGAGCTTATTAGGTATTCAAAACACATCTGAACTGCGCACACCACATTCATCTACATAGCAGACCAATGGGACTATTTAAAGGAGAAGACTTATTTACCATGAAATGAAGTTAGTTTGGACCTGAATGGCATCCTGCTGTGATGTTTCATGGGAAAGCAGAAAAAGAGTTTCTCATGTTCACCACCACACAGAAAGCATTTGTAACTGAGTGCACCAAAAAGAGTCCCACAGCATGAAAGAATAAGAAGGGTACAGTACCGAGCAACAACTGATGACCATCATTTGAAGAGTTAACAAGGGCTGCTGGTTAAATAAAAAGGAAATAACAGAGTTAATTAGCTTAGCTAAAAACAAGAAGTTTATGTTGGGATTAGTGCAGGGAGTAGCAGGAGTTGCAAGGAGCTATCAGGAGAAAGGTTTTTATGTAAGAGCAGCTGAAAGCCAAATTACAGCATCCAGCTAAGGACTAGATATGAAGAGGGCATGAATAGTAATGATCAGGAAAGGAGTGAAGTGGGCTTTGAAGAAGGAAGGAAGGAAGGAGAGAAAAAAATCAAGCTAATACAGAATTTCATCATAGCAAGGGTGGAAAGCAGCAGTAAGTGGAGAGATGGCTGTAATGAGTATGAGCATGATATGAACCACTGTTAAACAGCAGCTGATTGAGATTCAAGAAAGAAAATCATGGAAAATTCCAGTGACTACTGTGGAAGGAAATATACTGGTCTGTCTGCTTCTGAAAAAAAAAAAAAAGTGTTCTTGAACCTGGCAAAGAGTAGCAATGAGATATTCCTAGCCTCTACACTTTGAATTTCTTCACCCCAAGGGTTGTGAAGCCCTGGAACAGGCAATGGTGGAGTTGCCAGCCCTGAAGGGATTTACAAGCCGTGGAGATGTAGTGCTGAGGGACATGGTTTGGTGAGAATCTTAAAGGTATGTTCCAACCAAAACAGTTTTACGTTTCTACGATTCTATGACTCACTGTAGTACATTTATGAGGAAAATTGTCTGTGTCTCATTAATCAGGAAAGCATAAAAAAGGCTAAGTTAACTTAGGTTGAGTGCTTGTGGGTAAGAATTAGAGGGAAGACCAACAGGGCTGACATCCTGGTTGGAGTCTGTGATAGACCACCCAACCAGGAAGAAGATGTTGATGAAACATTCTATAGGCAGCTTAAGGCTGTCTCAAGATCGCCTGACCGTGTTCTCATGGGCAACTTCAACCTGCCTGATATCTGCTGGGATCTCAACACAGCAGAGAGGAGACAGTCTAGGAGGTTCTTAGGGTTCATGGAGGACAGCTTCTTATCCCAGGTACTGCATGAGACTCCCAGGGGTAAGGCTATGCTTGACCTCCTCTTCACCAATAGGGAAGGGCTGGTGGGTGGTGTGGTGGTCGGAGGCTGTTTACGGGCCAGCGACCACGAGATAATTGACTTTTCGGTAGACCTCCACTCTGGACTTCCAGAGGGTGGACTTCAGGCTGCTCAAGGAACTAACTCAGAAGTTTCCTTGGGAAACAGCCCTTAAAAACAAAGAGGTCCAGGAGAGCTGGACCAACTTCAAGGAAGAACTCTTGTAGGCACAGGAACAGGCTGTGCCAATGCACCGGAAGATGACCCACCAGGGCAGACGGCCAGCCTGGATGGACAATGAACCTCTAAGAGAACTAAGGGAAAAAAAGAGGGTGTATCATCTTTGGAAGAAAGGTGAGGCAACCCATGAAAAGTTTAAGGATGTTGCTAGGTCTTGTAGGAAGAAAATTAGGGAGGCAAAAGCACATTTGGAGCTTAGACTGGCCTCTGCTGTGAAGGACAACAAAAAGTCTGTCTATAAATACATTAGTAGCAAGAGGAAGGTCAAGGACAACCTCCACTCCTTGGTTGACACAGAGGGGAAGGTTGTAACAAAGGATGAGGAAAAGGCAGAGGTACTTAACACCTGCTTTGCCTCACTTTTTACTAGCAGGACAGAATGTCTTCCAGACAGCTGGCCTGCAGAGCTGGCAGAGGGAGCCAGGGAGCAGCATAGTTTCCCTTTTTTCCAGGATGGGGCAATTAGAGATCTGCTCAGCTGCTTGGATCCCCACAGGTCCATGGGACCGGATGGGATCCATCCTGAGGTGCTGAGAGAGCTGGCAGATGAGCTGGCTGGCCAGGCCGCTCTCCATCATTGTTCAGCAGTCCTGGCTCACTGGAGATGTCCCAGAGGATTGGAAGCTGGCCAACGTGGTGCCCATCCACAAGAAGGGATGGTTGGATGAGCCAGGGAATTCTAGGCCTGTCAGCCTGACCTCAGTGCCAGGCAAGATTATGGAACAGGTAATCTTGAGTGCAATCACACAGCACTTCCAGGACGGCCAAGGGATCAGGTCCAGCCAGCATGGATTTAGGAAGGGCAGGTCCTGCCTGACCAACCTGATCTCCTTCTATGATCAGGTGACCCGCCTGGTGGATGTGGGGCAGGCTGTGGATGTAGTCTACCTGGACCTCAGCAAGGCCTTTGACACTGTCCCCCACAGCAACTCCTGGCCAAGCTGTCAGCCCATCTTGGATGGGAGCACACTGCGATGGGTTAGGAACTGGCTGGAGGGCTGAGCCCAGAGAGTGGTGGTGAATGGTGCCACATCCAGCTGGCAGCCAGTCACTAGTGGTGTGCCCTAGGGATCAGTGCTGGGCCCTGTGCTCTTTAACATCTTTATTGATGATCTGGATGAGGACATTGAGTCCATCATCACTAAGTTTGCAGACGACACCAAGCTGGGGGCAGGAGTTGATCTGCTGAATGGTAGAGAGGCTCTGCAGAGGGACCTCGACAGGCTGGACAGATGGGCAGAATCCAATAGCATGAGATTTAACACATCCAAGTGCCGGGTTCTACAAATT
Source organism: Dryobates pubescens (assembly GCF_014839835.1). Lineage (NCBI taxonomy): Eukaryota > Metazoa > Chordata > Aves > Piciformes > Picidae > Dryobates > Dryobates pubescens. The sequence continues at coordinate 74,889,663 of NC_071657.1, read as the reverse complement.
GGCTACAGCAACCCCATGCAGAGCTACAGGCTGGGGTCAGAGTGGCTGGAGAGCAGCCAGGTAGAGAGGGATCTGGGGGTGCTGGCTGATGGTAGGCTGAACATGAGCCTGCAGTGTGCCCAGGTGGCCAAGAGGGCCAATGGCATTCTGGCCTGCATCAGGAACAGTGTGGTCAGCAGGAGCAGGGAGGTCATTCTGCCCCTGTACACTGCACTGGTTAGGCCACACCTTGAGTACTGTGTCCAGTTCTGGGCTCCTCAGTTTAGGAAGGATGTTGACTTGCTGGAATGTGTCCAGAGAAGGGCAACAAAGTTCGTGAGGGGCTTGGAACACAAGCCCTATGAGGAGAGATTGAGGGAGCTGGGGTTGCTTAGCCTGGAGAAGAGGAGACTCAGAGGTGACCTTATTGCTCTCTACAACTACCTGAAGGGAGGTTGTAGACAGGCAGAGGTTGGTCTCTTCTCCCAGGCAACCAGCACCAGAACAAGAGGACACAGTCTCAAGTTGTGCCAGGGGAGGTTTAAGCTGGAGGTTAGGAGGAAGTTCTACACAGAGAGAGTGATTGCCCATTGGAATGGGCTGCCCAGGGAGGTGGTGGAGTCACCATCACTGGAGGTGTTTAGGAGGAGACTTGATAGGGTACTTGGTTGCATGGTTTAGTTGATTAGGTGGTGTTGGATGATAGGTTGGACATGATGATCTTGAAGGTCTCTTCCAACTTGGTTTATTCTATTCTATTCTATTTTATCCTATTCTATGCTATGCTATGCTATGCTATGCTATGCTATGCCATAGCATATATAATCAAATTATCAAGAGATGTCGGAGATGACATTTCCTTGATAGAAATCCATCTTGAGACACAACTGAAGCCCTTCATAACCAGCTGACATTGCAAAAATAAACAGAGTCTCCTGAATTGGTGGTATTTCTGGAATAAATTGGAGAAAAATAGGGAAGGCACCAGAAGGGCACAACCAGCAGGTTCCCACATATGTTAATGCTATTAGAGGTAAGCTATAATTAAATATGTAGATTTAAATATACACACATTCTGTAGTTTGTCATTTTGTGCAGCTTTTTTCTGTTGTAAGCTGCACCAGTGCTTACTTTTTCAGTTTAGCCTTAAAGTTAATCACAGCTAGTTTAGCCATAGAACCATCAACTCATGGAATCATAGACTCATAGAATGGTGTGGGTTGCGGGGGAACTCAAAAGCTCATCCAGTCCATCCCCTCTGCAATCAGCAGGGACATCCTCAACTTGATCAGGCTGCCCAGAGCCCTGCTGAGCCTCACCTTGAATACCTCCAAGGATGGGGCCTCAACAACCTCCCTGTGCAACCTGTTTCAGTGTTTTACCACCCTCATGGTGCGGATCTTGTTCCTATTATTCAATTTAAATCTACTCTTCTCTAATTTTAAAGCACTGTCCCTCATCCTATCACTACAGGCCTTTGTTAACAGTCTCTCTTCAACCTTCTTGTAGCCTAGGTTGTCTGGGCTAGCTAGTGTACATCTTACATGTATTTCCATGTGGACATTTATGTGTGTACACAAAGAGAGGTCAGTTTTTAGTCTGGTACTGCTTAAATACCCTTTTAGTATATGGAAAGTTTCATACACTTTATACTTTTACATTTTATTCTTCACTGACACAGTGATGCCTGAGGAAAGATATTAATTCACTGAAGATCCTTAGAACATACTTAAGACAAGATTCACTGTCAGTGTACTGCAATTAGATCTTCCCAGTTCTGAAACAGATTCCAGAATTAAATTCTCTCCTCTTGAGAAGGCAATGAAATAAATTAAGCTGCTCAAAAAGTAACCTAGAGTAGGTGGAAAAGTGATAGAAATTGATTATAATTGATATAAACCCTCTTTTTGGAAGCATAAAACTTTGGTCAGACGAAAACTACATCTTAATAGCCAAAAGACAGAAATTTTGTCAAAGGAGGGAAAAACCTTCTAACTTGGCCTAAAATATTTTGGCGATACCATCCTTACCAGTTCAGCTCCAGCTGTAGTTAGGATGCTTATACCACAAAATATCACAACACATAACAGAGCCAGACATGAAAGAGTATTTTTCTACAATTCTATGATACTGAAATACCAGTTGTCAAACATGAAGGGAAGAACAGCAAAGCCAACTGTATCTTCATTCTTCCTTCTCTGTTAACCACACAGTGTAGAGGATACCCTCACAAGGAAATACATAAGTACCTGGTTACTCAGTTTCTCATATTGTGATTGTATCTAATTCTTCCAGTTGTGGTACTGATTAATGGGGCACTGTTAACATCATACATTCACTTCAAAGAGCACAAGGGAAATTGATCAAAGAGGACAAGTTTAATTGTTTCCAGTTTCTTGTATCACCTGAAAACTTCACCTTCATAACTTTCATCTTCATCAAAGGTCTGAGATCACAGATTCATTGTTCAAATTAAGAAAAAAAAAAATAGAAAGAGTTTCCAAATTCATAGGGACAGTGGGAAATACAACACTGGATGGATGGATGGAAAAATACAAGATTACAAAACCCCCCACAGTAATCCTTTAATGAAGGTTTTCAATGAACACGAACCTATTAAATAATGTCACATTTAATGAGTACTTAAATAATATCATTAATAATGGAGTAATTGGACGTCTTTACAAAAAGAAAATCTATTTAACACTGTCATCATTTCCGGCAATACAAGTTTCTGAATTGTGTCTTGCTCTGAGTTGTTATTATTTTTTAAACATAAATAAGTCAGAAATAATGAGTGAGAGCAACTTTTCTGAGAGCTGCAGACCAAGCATTTAACTTCTGCTCTGTTAAGAACAACAAAACAATACCAAAACCAACACAATTCGCGCTATCTGTGATTATAATACCTGTGATATAAAATTGCTGTTGTGCTTGCACTGTCCTGGAAATGCCTGCAATGTGACCGACTGACTCAAGCAGGATGGCTTTGTATGGAATTTCAGAGTCATTTTTACCCCAAAGACAAAATCTGCAATGAGTTATTGTCATATATGCATTCACTTTCACATATTAAGAACTCATCACATGTACTTTCCTATATTGCTTATTATTCAATCATAGAATTGTCAGGGCTGCAAGTGACCTCAAGAGACAGGGCAGGGACACCTCACACTAGATCAGGTTGCTCACAGATACATCTAGCCTGGCCTTAAAACCTTCCAGGGAGGGGGCTTCTACCACATCCTTGGGCAACCTCTTCCAGTTTCTCACCACCCTCAGGGTGGTGAAGAACTTCTTTCTGATATTTGGTTTGAATCTACCCACTTCTAGTTTTGCTCCATCCCCCATAAGTCCTATCAGTAATTAATACAATTAACTTAGTATTCAACATCTAACTATTCAAAGTCATAGTTTAGGCACTATTATGCCACTTAAACTGATCACTATCAAACAAAAGAAAAAAAAAAGTTTTTGTATTGTTCAGTCAAGGGAAAGGAATAAAAATTACAACCACGCGCTTTTCAGTGCAATGATTTCAAAAGGAATCTTAGATTTGAAATATTCCTATATTGACTTCTCTGAAGAAATCAAATAATGATTTAAAAATGAAAAACTGCACAGCCAAGAAAAAGAAGTTTTTCAAGTCCAGTACCCAAATTAGTAACTTCCAGCTATCCTAGAACCTTTTTAGTAAATAAGCTTCTTATATGTAATTTCAGCTCTCAATATTCTACCCAATATTGAAAATGTAAATTAGTGATCCAAAGCAGGTAGACTATCATTATATTGCTCTCTAAAACTACCTGAAGGGAGGTGGTAGACAGGTGGGGTTTGGTCTCTTCTCCCAGGCAACCAGCACCAGAACAAGAGGACACAGTCTCAAGCTGCACCAGGGGAAGTTTAGGCTGGATGTTAGGAAGAAATTCTTTATAGAAAGAGTGATTGGCCATTGGCATGGGGTGCCCAGGGAGGTGGTGGAGTCACCATCATTGGAGGTGTTTAGGAGGAGACTTGATAGGGTGCTTGGTTGCATAGTTTAGTTGATGAGGTGGTGTTGGATGATAGGTTGGACGCGATGATCTGGAAGGTCTCTTCCAACCTGGCTTATTCTATTCTATTCTATTCTATTCTATTCTATTCTATTCTATTCTATTCTATTCTATTCTATTCTATTCTATTCTATTCTATTCTATGCTATTCTATGCTATTCTATGCTATTCTATGCTATTCCATTCTAATTTGTCTAATTAAATAATACAAAGTTAGACTACCTATGCAACCATCAAAAATAAACATTGGTGTTACCCTTTGTATCCCTCTCTACATATAGTTTTCTTACGCAATTTTGGAAGCTACCTTAATTTCCTTACCCATACTAAAATAAGAAGGAAGTATCTGGTATTATTGGACAACTGCTCATTTCTATTTGCTTAGTTTAACAGTCCAAATGATGACAGAATCACAGAATGTTAGGAGCTGGAAAGAACCTCAAAAGTTCATGCAGTCCAACAACCCTGCCAGAGCAGGATCTCCTATACCAGATCATACAGAAACTCATCCAGGTGGGTTTTGAATTATCTCCATAGAGGGAGACTCCACCACCACCCAGGGCAGCTAGGTTCTGCTTTATTATAATGCTAGCAGTATGAAGACACCACTGAAGAGAACTAAGAAAATTCACTCACAAAGTCTAAACTCAACCTCGTGAACACAGTCTCACTAGAGAGAAGAAAGAGTGATAGAGCTCCCCACAACACAATTCAAAGCAGGACTGCAACTAGACTACGCTGATGCTGAGAACAACTTAATCACCACAGGAAGGAACCATGGGGATGTCAGGCTGCACTGAACTGAAGCCAGCCTTTGTGAACAGCCTTTACATCATGAGGAGAAGACGCTGCAAAGGTAAAACTTTTTGATGTGCTCATGCAGCTCCAATAAAAATACCTAGAAAACACAGAAAGTCTGTGCCAAGGTAGGATACTGTACAATTCCATTAGTCCAGTACTTTGAGGATGTGGGCCTTTCCAGTGAGGGTGCCTGTATTTATTTATGAGAAAATTAATTCTGCTATCAACTCTCATTCTCCTGCACATGCTTGGACTTACAGAAGTCTTTTATATTGTTATTGTTGACATTATTAATAACTTCAACAACAGTGTATAAAGCACATGATAATTTCTCTTCACTTTTAAAAGTCTGCTTAAACAAAATGAGCATTTTTCCTGTACCGTGGGGTGTAACTTTTCTTCACTCTTCTATGTAAAATGAAGAAAATCTTTGCATCATATTGTGTTAGAAAATTTGATACAGACAAACTACCTAACTATCAAAAGCATCTGCATTTGATATGAAGGGAAAACCACTGACAGGAATTAAAACTTACACTACAGTGCTTGGTCTAGAGCCATATTCCAAATCAAAGTTGAAAGGAACAAGTGATCACATCAGCAAAGACCACATGAAAGAGAAACAGATCAGAAAGTGAAACGAAGCTGCAGATGAGACTTCTTAAGGATTCTGTGAGAGATACGCAGAAGTCTTGATTTTGGTCAAACCTGCTCTGCCAGAAGAACCTCTAACACAGCATTTCAGCATGTCGGGCTTCAGCAGAAAACAGTTAATGCACATCTCAGATACATCTACATTGTGATTATGGGGAGGCTGTTAAGAGTGTGAGAGACAGTGTGGCTTGGTTGTTTCACTTGAATTGCTTGAAAAAAGCTTAGAAAACAGTCTGACAAACTTTATGTATCCGGTAACTCTAAGGTTTTATATTCTACAAAACTCTTAAGTTAAAAACACATCTCCAAAACCAAAGTAATGAAGACGCAATCTTCTCTACACACCACCCAGAAGTGAATATCATAAAATAAAATACCTGTATTGGAAGTGCTGAAAAGAAGCAGTAATTGAGTTTTCCAAAATTCAACAGGCAGCACCATGGTCTGCAGAGCTAAACCACCAGGAGTATCTTAGTCAGAATACAGAGTTAACCAGAGGTCATTGAGTCCAACCTATCATCCGACACCATCTAATCAAGTAAACCATGGCAACAAGTGCCTCATCCAGTCTCTTCCTAAATATTTCCAGTGGTGGTGACTCCACTCCAGTCTAGTGCTAAACCATGTCCCTCAATACCACATCTCCGTTTCTTTTAAACACCTCCAGGGATGGTAATTCAAGCCAGGCAACCTGCTCCAGGGTTTGATAACCCTTTCAAGGAAGAAATTTCTTCTCATACCCAACCAACACTTCCCCTGGTGCAACCTGAGGCCATTTCCTCTTGTCCTATCACTTGTTCCTTGGGAGAAGAGACAGACCCCACCTGGCTCCAACCTCCTTCGAGGGAGTTGTAGAGAGCAATGAGGTCTCCCCTCAGCCTCCTTTTCTCCAGACTCAACAACCTCAGTTGCTTCACCTGCTCCTCCCTAGCCCAGTTCTCCAGAGCCTTCCCCAGCTTTGTTGCCCTTCTCTAGACACACTCCAGGACCCTGATGTCCTTCTTGTGGAGGAGCCCAGAACTGAACCCAGTACTCAAGCTGTGAGTACAGGAACATGATCACCTCCTTGGTCCTGATGGTTACACCATTGCTGATACAGGCTAGAATGCTCTTGGCCTTCTTTGCCACCTGAGCAGATTGCTATATATGGTAGAAAAATGACACAATAGAAGGAATTTTCATGGGAAAGTTTGTTGTTGGAATGAATAGAATAGAATAGAATAGAATAGACCAGGTTGGAAGAGACCTTCATCGTGTCCAACCTATCATCCAACACCACCCAACCAACTAACCATGGCACCAAGCGCCCTATCAAGTCTCCTCCTAAACACCTCCAGTTATGGTCGCTCTCTGCCTGGCCGCTCTTCAGCCACTCTGACCCCAGCCTGTACCACTGAATGGGGTTGTTGTGGCCAATGTGCAGAACCCAGCACTTGGATGTGTTAAATCTCATGCTATTGGATTCTGCCCATCTGTCCAGCCTGTCAAGGTCCCTCTGCAGAGCCTCTCTACCCTTCAGCAGATCAACTCCTGCCCCCAGCTTGGTGTTGTCTGCAAACGTAGTGATGATGGACTCAATGCCCTCATCCAGATCATCAATAAAGATGTTAAAGAGCATGGGGCCCAGCACTGATCCCTGGAGCACACCACTAGTGACTGGCTGCCAGCTGGATGTGGCACCATTCACCACCACTCTCTGAGTTCAGCCCTCCAGCCAGCTCCTAACCCAATGCAGTGTGCTCCCATCCAAGCCATGGGCTGACAGCTTGGCCAGGAGTCCGCTGTGGTGGACGGTCTCAAAGGCCTTGCTGAGGTCCAGGTAGACTACATCCACAGTCTGCCCCACATCCACCAGGCAGTCACCTGCTCATAGAAGGAGATCAGGTTGGTCAGGCAGGACCTGCCCTTCCTAAATCCATGCTGGCTGGACCTGATCCCTTGGCCATCCTGTAAGTGCTGTGTGACTGCACTCAAGATTACCTGTTCCATAATCTTGCCTGGCACTGAGGTCAGGCTGACAGGCCTATAATTCTCTGGCTCATCCACCCGGCCCTTCTTGTGGATGGGCACCACGTTGGCCAGTTTCCAATCCTCTGGGACATCTCCAGTGAGCCAGGACTGCTGAACAATGATGGAGAGCGGCCTGGCCAGCTCATCCACCAGCTCTCTCAGCATCTCAGGATGGATCCCATCCCATCCCGTCCCACGGACCTGTGGGGATCCAAGTGGCTAAGCAGATCTCTAACTACCCCATTCTGAAACAGAGGAAAACTATGCTGCTCCCTGGCTCCCTCTGCCAGCTCTGCAGGCCAGCTGTCTGGAAGACATTCTGTCCTGCTAGTAAAAAGTGAGGCAAAGAAGGTGTTAAGTACCTCTGCCTTTTCCTCATCCTTTGTTACAACCTTCCCCTCTGTGTCAACCAAGGAGTGGAGCTTGTCCCTGCCCTTCCTCTTGCTACTAATGTATTTATAGACAGACTTTTTGTTGTCCTTCACAGCAGAGGCCAGTCTAAGCTCCAAATGTGCTCTTGCCTCCCTAATTTTCTTCCTACAAGACCTAGCAACATCCTTAAACTTTTCATGGGTTGCCCCACCTTTCTTCCAAAGATGATACACCCTCTTTTTTTCCCTTAGTTCTTTTAGAAGTTCATTACCCACCCAGGCTGGCCATCTTCCCCGGCGGCTGATCTTCCAGCGCATTGTTCCTGTGCCTACAAGAGTTCTTCCTTGAAGTAGTCCCAGCTCTCCTGGACCCCTTTGTTTTTCAGGCTGTTTCCCAAGGAAACTTCTGAGTTAGTTCCTTGAGCAGCCTGAAATCCACCCTCCAGAAATCCAGAGTGGAGGTCTTCTTGCTGCTCCTCTTAGCTTGACCGAATACTGAAAATTCAATTATGTCATGGTCGCTGGCCCCTAAACCCCCTCCAACCACCACACCACCCACCAGCCCTTCCCTGTTGGTGAAGAGGAGGTCAAGCATAGCCTTACCCCTGGGAGTCTCATGCAGCACCTGGGATAAGAAGCTGTCCTCCATAAACCCTAAGAACCTCCTAGACCACCTCCTCTCTTCTGTGTTAAGATCCCAGCAGATGTCAGGCAGGTTGAAGTCACCCATGAGAACACGGTCAGGCGATCTTGAGACAGCCTTAAGCTGCCTATAGAATGTTTCATCAACATCTTCCTCCTGGTTGGGTGGTCTATAACAGACTCCAACCAGGATGTCAGCCCTGTTGGTCTTCCCTCTAATTCTCACCCACAGGCACTCAACCTGATGGTCCCTGATCTCCAGCTCAGTGGCATCTTAGTGCCTCCCTATGTACACAGCCACAATAAAAAACAAAGAGTGTAAGTGGTTCACTGAGAAGGGATATACAGAATTATAACTATCATAATTTTATATGGAAGTGTGAAAACAAGAATAACCTAAAAAAGACAAGGCCAAAATCAATATATTGGTCTCTTCTCCCTAGTAAAAAGTGATAGAATGCAAAGAAATAGCCTCAGATTGCACTACAGCAGGTTTAGATTGGATATTGGGGAAAAAACTTTCTTTACTGAAAGGAGTGGTGAGACATTGGAACAGGCTGCTCAGCGAAGTAGTGGACTGGCCATCCCTAGAGCTGTTCAAAAAATATGTGGACATGGCATTTTGGGACATGATTTAGTGGCCATCGTGGTGTTAGGTTTATTGTTTGACTTGATGATCTCAGAGGGCTTTTCCAACCAAAATAATTCTATGATTCTGTGACAATTCCGGAGTGTTTCAGCTAGTGCTGAGCAGCGCTTACAGAGAGTCAAGGCCTTGTCTGCTTCTCTCACCACCTTACCAGCAAGAAGCTGGAAGGGGACACAGGTGGGACAGGTGACCCCAATTATTCAAAGAGATATTTGTGACCATATGATGTCATATTCAGCATATAAAGCTGAGAGAAAGAGGAAGGAAGGATGTTCAGAGTAACAGCATTTGTCTTCCCCGGTCACCGTTACTTGTGATGGAGCACAGGTCCTGGGCATGGCTGCTGAACACCTGCCTGCCCATGTAAAGTGGTGAATGAATTCCTTGTTTTGCTTTGCTTGTGCACACAGCATTGACTTCACCTGTTAAAGTGTCTTTATCTCAGCCCAAGAGTTTTGTCACTTTTACAATTCCAATTCTATCACCCATCCTAGCAGGGGGAATAGAATAGAATAGAATAGAATAGAATAGAATAGAATAGAATAGAATAGAATAGAATAGAATAGAATAGGATAAACCAGGTTGGAAGAGACCTTCAAGATCATCGTGTCCAACCTATCATCCAACACTACCCAATCAACTAAACCATGCAACCAAGCATCCTGTCAAGGCTCGCCCTGAACACCACCAGTGACGGCGACCCCACCACCTCCTCAGGCAGCCCATTCCAATGGGCAATCACTCTCTCTCTGTAATATGAGCAAGTGGAGGGGTGGGGGAGCTTAATTAAACCACAACAGAGGTTAATAATGTTACGCAGGATGTCCCTCAGGTCCATCAACAGGTGTAAGATAAAATAGGCTTTGGATAAAATCCATTTGCTTTTTGTCTACTGCTGATGTGGTCAGTAGGACAGTAAACTGATCACTCCCCTAGTTAAATACATTCTTCATTTCATCATTCTGAAAACATATTAAAGCCCAAACACTTCAGGGCAGGGTTTACCCCTTAGGCTACTACTGTAATTATACAGTCAGCTTAGGGTAAATAGTCAGCTCTGTCTGACTGGAAGTTTGCAAACCAGAGCTCAGCAGTGAGATTAAGCTTGGAATTGAATTTCACGGATATGACAGCAAAAAACACATCCTGGAATTGCAATACTTAAAATACATTACTAAAGGATTTTTTAAACTTTATACTGTTTTTAGCACCACAACAATTCCAAAAGGAAACAGAAATTGAAACAAGCAAAAATCCAAAACCAGAGATTCTGTATCATCTGGGAGTGTAGTAACTGCAGCTCTTCTGCTGGGTCGTGACAAACAGAGGGTGATTATGCAATTGAACTGACCTCACAGATGGACTGAGGCCAAAAGCAAACTACAAAGAAAGTACCTGTCTCCAGACTTCACCTGATGTGCAAGGGACATCTTGGTAGGATGATGAAAGGAAAGGGAACTTACAGTCCAAGATGACTAATACTGTTCCTAATTTATCAGTGCTTGACCTTTCTGAACAATACTGCCTGTCTTAGGAAGCTACTACATAAAGCTTTGCAAATCCTGGTTAGAAAGCACTGTTCAAATTAAAAATTACATTCAACAATGCAACCTAGAAAATCACCCATTTGGGGGCATGTACAACAATTAATCCATCTATCTCATTCTATCTTAAGAAAACCCTCTTTATTGGTGAGTAAATGACAGCTCATAATTCGCTACATTATTTAAAGCATATTAGTTTGTAATTATCAAACAAGTGAATTTGTTTCTTCCAAATGATGAAAATAATCTACAAAGCTTAGTTGAAAGCCTTGACAAGTAGGCATGAAACAATATTAGCAAGCAGAATGTTGAGTCTGAGCTGAGAATAGATCCCAGCTCCCTTTGTTTCAGAGTAGAAAATTAAATTACAGGGACTCCGCCCAGTTATTTTACACGACAGAATTGCTATCCTGTTAAAAAAATCATGCTTCTCTCCCCATAAATAAAATGTAGTAATTTCATCTGAGGTTTTGAAAGCATAATCATAGAATCACAGAGTAGTTTAGGTCGGAAAGGCCTTTAAGCTCATCAAGACCAACTATTAACCCAGCACAGCCAGGTCACCACTAAACCACATCACTCACCACCACAGCTATACAGCTAAATCCCTTTAAGGATGGGCACTCCACCACTTCCTTGGGCAGCCTGTTCAAGGACTTGACAGCCCTTTTTTGGGAGAAAATTGTTCTTCATGTCCAATCTAAACCACCCCTGGCACAAACTGAGGCAGTTTCCTTTTGTCCTATCACTTTGTACTTTGGAGAAGAGACTGACTGGACCTTGGTTCAAAGGCAGCCACTATAGCTACAACTCCAGCTTTTTACCTGTATAGTAGCTAGAAAGTCAGGATGGTGCCAAATGCAATCATACAAAGCTTTTCTTTCTTGTGGTTTGGTGCTCCCTCACTGTTTGACTATGGTTATGTGATGTATCAGATGGTCTAAGTAATGGTCCTACCTAGGGATATTTAGCATCCTCTATAACCTGTATCAGTCAGTGCCTGTCAGGACAGCACCCTTACAACTTCTCATATTCAATGTAAGACTAAATTGTGGAGGAACATGAAACAAGCCATATGAAGCTACAACACTTCCATTTTCATCACTGATGGCAAAGCATGACTACCAAAGTTGGAGTTGCCTGCTGTAAAAGTATCTCTCAAACAACAACCCTAAGCAACTTGAAATATTCTGAAAGGGTAACATGATGCAACGTTCAGTGGAAACTTCAGGAAGGGAAGATCTCTTCTGCAGCTAAAGCCAAAATGAATTCTTTGTACGTTAAATTGCTCAGGTTTTTCCTCAAATTTCTGTATATAGCATTTAGCACAGGGTCAGCATCACAGAAGTGATGAAGTGCAGTACTTCATAAACTAATGAAGCTACAAGGAAACAACCTGTATGCAATTACTGACTAATTAAGTGGGCAATGAACCACTGAAAAATAAAAGGCACACAGAGTGGGGTTTGCTTTATTTAAAAAGTTTCCACTTTTGTAAAACTGTTTTAGCTAATTAGGCAGTTAATTTTGAAACTGAGATGTTTTTTGTTACACACAGCTAAATGTTAGCAGAATCCTGTAGAACAGAATGTTACAACATTTTGAAGATAAAGTATCATTACCTTTAGATGTCAGGAAAATAAACTTCTTCTCTTTTTCCCCCCCTTCAATAAATAAACTATTTACTGGAATTTGACATTTTTCAGGCTCACTAACAACACTTTTGCATCTGTTTCCAGACTAAAAGTCTCTGAGGGTGGCTTTTTCCTATGGTGAAGCTTAGTAAGGACATTTGCCATCATGAAAGCTGGAGGAAAGAATGATACCTGCCACATATGGGCTCCTTAAATCAGGAAAGTGGTGCATGCTACTGGCTGAAGAGCTAGTAGCTGAAGAGCTAATGCTTTAGAGTTACTAATCACATGGTGAGCACTATTCCATCCCCTTCCTTATTTGCTCCTATTCCATTCCTTTTGCAGTGAAACCACATTTACACAATGCTTTAAGAAATGAGGCTGATGTCAACAAAACTTACTGTGCAATAGATAACATTTACTACTAAACACATCCTGAAAGCTTTTGTTCTTCCAAGCTGGAAAGGTGAAACACCCAAATTATTAATTCTCCTGCAGTAATTAGTTGCCATCATGTCTGATCTCAGCTAAAAGTTAGTAATGAGCTGCAGAGAATTAATGTGATATATTGCTCTGCATAAAGGAGAAGGCAAGAGACATGCTCATACAAAATATACAGATTAATATATGAACATGACTTTAACCTGTGCCAGGTCAAGGGCAGGACTCTCTACCACACTGAATTAATGACTTGGCAATCATTCAGATGAGGATTTGGGAACCTGTTAAACACCCATCTCCCGAAAACTCTGCTCCAAGGTAAAAGACTGCCAAGATCTCCACCAGTTACAGAGCATAATGAGAGGACAGATTTTGTTACAGAGCTCGGACTCTTCTCTCCTGTGGAGACCTTTCAGAAGAGCTCACGCAATTGTCTCTGACTGAAGTACACAAATTAGACCACAGATTTTACTCAAGCACAACTTGCAGTATGTAAAAAAAATACTTCAGAAGGAACAAACAGCAGTACCTCTGAGACACTTTTAAGTGTGAATTTACATAAAGCAGTTTTGTTTCTACACCTTTTAGCTATTTATTTCTCCATCTGCCTCTCAATTTGTGCTGAGTCAAGCACACCTATGATGGAGGTGATGGGAAGACAAAATAACTGTGTATGTTAGATTCAGAGACGGATGTATCTGCAGGGTATACATTTACGTGGTATGACTTCTTGATCTTTCTCTTCCCATCTTTGTTCCCATTGTGGCAACACATGTAAAAAAAAAAAAAGGTCACCTCTCATGAGTCATTGCTTCAATTATTGCTTGAGACTTTTCTCAGAAAGAGAAATTACTTCCTAGCTTATATTCAAGCCTGAGTTTTCTTGATTTTGAAGCAGGACCTGTAGAGTGCGCTCATCTCAAAAGCACACATAAGGAAAGCCCCCCTCACCTTGTGTAACACAGTGAAAACTGTTGTATAGAACCATAAAATTGTTTTGGATGGAAAAGCCCTCTAACATTGTCAGTTCAACCATCAACCTAAGACCACCATGGCCACTAAGCCATGTCCTAAAGTGTGATGTCCACACATTTCTTGAATGCCCTCAGGGATGGTGACATGACCACCTCCCTGGGCAGCCTGTTACAATGCCTGATCACTCTTTCAGTAAAGAAACTTTTCCTTATGTCCAACCAAAACCTCGTCTGGTGCAACTTGAGGCCATTTCTTCTCATTCTATCACTGAATACATGATAGCCCTATTTGCTACCTGCTGCTATACAGGGGTTGTAGATCTCTCCTTGGACTGGCTGGAACATGCAGTTTTCTATCACACCATGGACTACAGCAGTATCTGCCTCAAACCATTGCAGGACAAAAGAAAATGCTCTAAGTCTTTGGGTGCTAACTGTGCAAGGACCAGGGATGAATACTGGGGTTGGGGCTAATATTTTTCATCAGAAAATTTATGTTTTAGTAGGAGCAGATGAGATGGCTGCAAGTTAATCTGATTCAGTTTTGTTTAGTCACAAACAGCCAATCAAGAAGTTGAATTCCTGTACTTTCCAAGTTACTAAGAGAATATTCCTGTCCCATTTGAGCTGTGAAGTGAAACAAGTAGTTAATTATCTCCTGTTTGCTTATTCCTCTCTCTTCTTTCATAGAAATTCATTAATTTCTATCATCTCCAGCAAATAATCTAATTTTTTAGATCATTTTGTTGATGCACATGCGTTGTGTTTTAGAAGTTGGTTTCTAGCCTTTCTTTTTAATCTTATTCCAGAAAGAGCTTTCTTGGTTCCCTCACATTCTTTGAATCAATGGTTGTCCACCAGCTGCCCAGCTATTAATTTAGAAAGCACTGAGCAGAATTTCACCTATGATGTCTCCTCAATGACTGGCTTCCCATCAAAATAGCACCTCTGTGGGTTTGAAGTGTTCTGTGCAGTGTTTTGAAACAGATGACATGATATGGTCATATCCTCTGCAATGTTCTTTCATGAAGCTCTCTTAAGCAAACAACCTTTTAGATTGCTTGAATTTACAAATCCAGTATTAAAAAAAAAATAATCTCCCAATAAATGGAAATACTGAAACACAGCATAGGCTGTAAACAAACATCTTGGGTTTAAGCCTTTTCTGATAGCTCAACATGGTCAGTTGATTATTTTTTTATGTAATGAACACAGTTTTTATGCTCCTGCTTTTCTCCTCTGACTAATACACAACCCAAAGTCTTCATTAATTATTTCAGTCAAAATTCATTTTCATTCCCAGCACTTACAGTTTTCATGGTCATTCTTCAGAGTCTATTCAGATCTGCATTTGTATTACTGTCTTTGCTACAAATCATATTTTATTTAGCACAAAATGCTGACATGACCTACATGGGAACAACAAAAGAATAACCAAAAGGAACAGTCTGTCTTGTCTTTGTGTTATGACCTGTTTGCTTCATTCTTATAAATCCACTTCATGTCATTTTCAAAAAGCACTTTCTATGCAACAGGGAAAAAACAGCATGAGAACAAAATCACATCCACCAGCATATAAAATCTTACTATGGCCTGCTGGTTAAACTATCAAAAATTACACAAGTGTACTTAACCACAGTTAGCTGTAATCATTAGTAGGCTGCTAGTTATGAAAATCTCATTCAGTTATTTTCAAAGGAAATCAAGAAAACAATATGCTTAAAACTGCACTTGCCATATGAAGCTGGCAAGGTCAGGCTGTGGTTTTGTGTGTACCAATAATTAATCCAATTAAGTCTTGAAAAGGATTTGTTAATCTGCTGTGTGTAGAACATTAGCTGCCTGGAAGATATGAAGAAGTAGGTCATGAGAAAACAGCCAAAAATGGAAAAAAGACCCTCCAAAAAAGATTCTTGCACATATTCTTAGACATGGAAGTAAACAAACAAAGTGAGAGAGGTGGAGTGAAAACAGAAACTAAACATTCAGTGGTTAGTGTAATTCTAATTAGCTGTAAAGGAAGGCCATTGAGGCACTATTGTTCATAAAAAAAAAAAAAAAAAACAAAAAAAAAAACAACACACAAGATAAGCTAAATTAAGAATGTTTTGGAAACTTCAGATTAACACTGCACAGCTGTTGCTAGGGACTGAATGTATGGATAACAGCAGCTGCTGAAGCTCTCCTGTCCATCAAGACAAGGCTGAGGTAAGTCTTTAGTGGGGAAATGAGCAATGGGAGATATGCTGATTAGGAGAAGTAATAGCTATCTACCTTTTTACTACAGCAGAATGGCACATGTGAGCGGACAGAACAAAGGGTGAAGAAGAAAGGAGGCAGAAAATGGGAGTAAGAGTTGAGAAATGAAAATGAAAAGCACACAGCACAGAGAGGGAGCAGTATAACCTGCTTCACAGTATGGTGCAGAGAAAAATAATGAATAGGCAACTTGGGAATGCTGCTATCTATTCCTCTCTGTGTGTGGTCTCCAACTGTTTGTGATGTTGGGAAAAAATAGGGTATAATGAAAAAAAGAGCTGGAAGGCATTAGCTGATAGAAATCTCTTATACTTTAAAGTGATAAACAGAACATTTGACTGTTTGCAATGAGGACAGGAGGTGTGAGGTAATGTAGCAGCATTCTAACATATGTTACAGCATTGCTCATACATCTGAGCTTTGGCAAACACAGGGAGATATTCTATAAGGAGATGCTAACAGCCTGTACATTAACACTACATGGTGACTCAACATCACAAAAGTGAGCAAGGGTGGTAAAGTAACATTATTCCTATGAATAGCAGAAGTAGAAATAAATAGGTACTGTAGTAGTGGTAAGTTATCACTGACACCAAAATGCTGTGTTGGTCGATTTAAAAATAAATAAATTGCATATATCATTTTAATCATATGAGTATTCCAGATTTATTCCTTACATGCTCCATCGCGTGGCCATGAAGTCATGACTACTAGAGCACTTCCTCCTGTTCTCTTTCCATGGGATAGAGGTATTTCAGCTGCTTCTACATTTCCACAGAGTCCCTAGACCGAGTCCCTAGAGCACTCTTACTTTTGACTGAGCTTCAGCTTTAAGTATCTGCACATAGTGTCATGTATGTATCAAACCCGTCAGGGAAACAGCACTTTGACATCCGATGGAACTCCACAGGCAAAATTACTCCTTCTTCTGGAAAAAAGGTAAAGATGCTGGAATAAGGTTCCTGTGGGAAAACTACTCTTCCCAGTTCCTCAAATGACATTTAGGTGATCAGGGTAACAAGCTATATTTTGTTTTATGGTAATCATCCTTCCTCACTGTTACACTACTGATACAGTGTCTTTGCTTTAAGAGCAAACACATGCTTTTTTATGCCTTCCAAAGAAAGGGTAAAAGAAAATGGTCCACACAGGATTGGAAAGAATTGGAGGTTTAAATGGAATTATTCATAACTACATACAACAGTACAAAAGCATATAAAATGCACCAATCCGTAGTCCACCTCAGCCACGCTACCCAAACTCCTCATTAGGCCAAAACTTTCCACAGCTTCCCTCCAAACCAGGTCAAAACCCCAGGCCTCAAATGCTCCCCAACACCATGCCTCTCTACCCCACCCCATACCAAGCCCAAGTGACACAGCTAAATATTCAGCTTGACAGCTCCAGGCTGCTCAAGGCCAAAACCCTCAAATTCCCTGTAAATATGGCACACTGAGAAGAGAGCAAAGAGAGGAAAGGGCAGAACACATAGAAACGCCTGTTTATAAAGGGTTGCAGGGCATATGGGAATGAAATAACATAGCTTAGACTTTTCGTCCATCCCTGGACCTTTCCAGTCCTCCTGGAGGTCCTCAACTCTGTGGTTCTTAAAGGCATGCAGCCTCAAAACATAGCACACAGTAAAATTAATCCCAGTGGAAATGAGGACTTGCTGAAGAAGAGCAACTGCACAAATGGAATTTGCAAGGACAAGACACTGATGTTTCAACCAAGCATAATAGACAAGGAAGTACTTTGCTTCCTTGATAAGGAAGCAAACCAGCCTGAATCAGACCATCCTCAGGCATCACAAAGAATGAAAATAAGTTGTGAAACTCCACCAGACTGCACAAACTCAGTAATAAACTTCAACTAAAGAACATGAGGCAAGACCCCAGGAGACAAGAGGAATATAAATGACTACTCCAGGCAATGCAATGTGTATGCAAGTGTTTAAGAAATAAAAAAGCTGCTGCTTTGTCTTGTTGGAGTAGAAGATCTAAGACAAGAGTCACCTAAACTTGCACAGAAATGCCTGCTCCCAAAACTGAAAACTGGAATCTCAGAGGGTTTCCTTACACAGCCAAATTTGACATCATCACTATGTATAATACCACATCTGATGATCAGGTGCCAGCTTCTTGAGAGTAGGATTACCTAGCCACCATATATGTGTGTGTGTGTATAGATAGATAGATAGACATATATATATAATCAATACAGCTTACAGATTCACTGACATTTACAGATAAAGGATAATTTTTTTCTACTACAAATCTCTGATTAGTTCCAGCTTAGACTACCTGATTCTTCTTACGTATTGCGGACTCACAAGTAGCAACATGTAATAGAGATGGGCCCTCAGAGACTTACTGATTGTAAAACTGCATTGCTCTGCTATAGAAGTATTCAATTTAGATTACTCTACTATGAAATTGCCTTTTATGTAAACTAATCCCCAAATAGTTCTACTTATAACTAGGTTGAAACCACTTCTGAAAGAAACTGCTTGAACTTCACCCTGTACTCTGACTCACTGTGAATGACTGAAATCAGCTAATAAGTAATTAACTCATACAATATGAAACCTACTAACATAGTCATTGGGAGGAAAGGTTATTTCTTCTTCAAAAGGTAATGAATAAATTAGGTGAGACCACATGAAATCAGCACATGTATTCACAGAATCATAGTATTGAGTTGGATGGGACTCTTGAAGGCCATCTTGCTTGACCTCTCCGCAGTCAGCAGGGACATCTTGAACTAGATCAGGTTGCTCAGGGCCCCACCAAGTTTCACCTTCAATGTCTCCAGGCATGGGGCCTCCACCACATCTTTCAGCAATCTGTTCCAGTATTTCACTACCCTCACTGTACTGTAAAGAACTCCAGCATAAGAAGGGCATCAAACTGCTAGAGCAGATCCAGAGGACCGGAAGATGATCACAGGGCTGGAGTACCTCCCCTATGAGGATTGGTTGCAAGAGATGCGGTTGCTCACCCTGGAGAAGAGAAGGCTCTGGGAGACTTCACAGCAGCTTCACAGTACCTCAAGGAGGCTACAAGAAAGCTAGGAAGAGACTTTTTACATGGGCTTAAAGTGATAGGAGGAGAGAGAATGGATTGAAGCTTGGTGAGAGAAGACTTTGACTGGACATTAGAAAGAAATTCTTTACACTGCAGCAGGCTGCCCAGGGAAGTCATGAATGCCCCTTCCATGAAGGTGTTCAAGTCCAGATTGGGTGAGGCCTTGAACAATGTGGTCTAGTGGAAGGTGTCCCTGCCAATAACAGGCAGTTAAAACTAGATGATCTTCAAGGTCCCTTCCAACCCAAAACATTCTATGAATCTATCAACTTCCCCCTAAAGTCCAATCTAAATCTAACCTGCTCTAGTTTAAAACAATTGCCCCTCATTCTATAACCACAGGTCCTTGTAAAAAGTCCCTTATCAGCTTTCTTGTGGTCCCTGTCAGATCTTGAAATTATGCTATAAGCAGCTCCAGGTCTCCCTGGAGCCTTCTCTCTCCAGATTATCCTTGTAGCAGAGGTGTTCCAGCCCTCTCCTGCAGCTCCGAGTCCTTCTTGTATTGAGGGCTCCAGAGCTGGACACAGCACTCCAGATAAGGTCTCACCAGAGCACAGCAGAGTGGCAGAATCTCTTGACCTGGTGGCCATTCTTCTTTTGATACAGCCCAGGATGCCATTTGCCTTCTGGGCTGCAAGTGCACACTGTCTGCTCATGTCCAGCTTGTCACCCACCAGTACCCCCAGGTCCTTCTCTGCTGGGCTTCCCCAGCCTCTATTGATACTGGGGATTGTCCTGATCCAGGTGCAGGACCTCGCACTTGGCGTTGTTGAACCTTGAGAGGTTCACCCCATCCCACTTCTCCAGCTTGTCTAGGTCCTTCTGGATAACACACCATCCTCACCCCTCAGCTTGATATCATCAGCAAACCTGATGAGCATGCTCTCAGTCTCACTGTTTATATCATTCATAAAGATATTGAACAGCACTAGTACTAACAAGGACCCCTGAGGGACACCACTTGACACCCATCTCCATCTGGGTATCGAGCCATTGAGCACTACCCTATGGATGTGTATTGTACTGTAACATGTTAGTAGCAGGGCTAGGGAATACATATGATAAATGTCATGCAAGGAACTGGTGAGTGCAGCTTACCCACATATATTCTTCTTGACAGATCTTTCCCTTCTTACATCTCTAACAAGTTATAGCTAGCTATGCTGTACAGAATTCTAATTTTAATAGAAGTGCAGCAGTTTAAACTGATTTTAAACTACTCCTCCTCTACTATAGAAAATTAATTGTAAAATGCAGACAAAGTTGCTGGAAAACATAATTGTCAGTCCTTGTATTTAATCAGCTAAGTAAACCATATAGTGTGAACTGAAGTCTTACGCTGACTCCTGAGTGTGTTCCCCGGTAATGTAAGCTGGCCTTCCAAGAATATTTACTTATTTATTCCTGTGAGATCACATGATGACAAGAAGGCTGTCATCTTTTATTAGGAAATCTGACATCAAAACGCTTAGCAGGAGCATCTGGCCATTCCATGGGAACTTCATTTATCCCAGGATGAGTGGAATATTCCACAACTGTTTTAACAGCGTTCATGCAGGGTCAGAGAGATTGCATAAAGTCCTTAAGAAATGTAGCCCTTATGATATCCCACCCAGGGAGTTAATGGCTGAGTACTCATTTTGAGAAAGATTTTGATGACTTTAATGACATCAGATAAAACAAAACACAAAGAATCTCCAGTTTTATTGAATAAGATGCAGTAATCCTCTAGGAAAAGTGGAAATCTTTCCCACTTTCCATTGTAACACTCTCCTTCTTTAAACGATAATTTTATCCCAAAGAGAGGAAATACTGACATGATAGGCGGAAGAAGTTCAGCTACTAATCATCATTCTTCTTACTGAAACATTTCACACTGAAGAGTGACAGGAGAAAATACACTAGCATGGAGCTGAATTCCCACAGTGGGCACCAATTCGGGATCATTGTATCCAGTTCTCTTTTGTTTCCTCTGAGCCCTCTCAAAACATACAGGTTGCTCAACTTCATGACGGCCAATGGTACTATGTTCAGCATAACATATTGCTGTCAGTTCCCAGCAAGGACATCAGAGAAAGGAAATCTCAGGCCTAGTTGTCCTCAAAGATAAATAGGTTTTATGAAACAAATTCCTTCAGTCTGGGCAACTGGACTTTAACTGTACAGTGATGCATAAAAATACTTGTTGTTCTCTATTTCACAAGAGTTCAATATTTCAAATGGGCATAGAGCTTAGTGTGGCTCTGCACCAGGCTTCTTCAGAAACACCACTGCCCATCAACTAACCTAAAATCTGTAGGTTTAGAATAGGACAGGCAAGGCAAGGCAAGGCAAGGCAAGGCAAGGCAAGGCAAGGCAAGGCAAGGCAAGGCAAGAAAAGAAAAGAAAAGAAAAGAAAAGAAAAGAAAAGAAAAGAAAAGAAAAGAAAAGAAAAGAAAAGAAAAGAAAAGAAAAGAAAAGAAAAGAAAAGAAAAGAAAAGAAAAGAAAAGAAAAGAAAAGAAAAGAAAAGAAAAGAAAAGAAAAGAAAAGGCAAGAAAAGAAAAAAGAAAAGAAAAGGCAAGAAAAGGCAAGAAAAGAAAAAAGAAAAGAAAAGAAAAGAAAAGAAAAGAAAAGAAAAGAAAAGAAAAGAAAAGAAAAGAAAAGAAAAGAAAAGAAAAGAAAAGAAAAGAAAAAAAAAAAAAACAAAACAAAAAAAAACAAAATAAAACAAAAGAAAACAAAACAAAAGAAAAGAAAAGAAAAAAAGAAAAGAAAAGAAAAGAAAACAAGAAAAAAAAAACCAGGTTGGAAGAGACCTTTGAGATCATTGCGTCCAACCTATCACCCAACACTATCTAATCAACTAAACCATGGCACCAAGCACCCCCATCCAGTCTCTTCCTGAACACCTCCAGTGGTGGTGACTCCACCACCTCCATGGGCAGCACATTCCAATGGCCAATCTCTCTATGAAGAACTTCTTCCTAACATCCAGCCTAAACTTCCCCTGGAGCAACTTGAGACTGTGTCTTCTTGTTCTGGTGCTGGTTGCCTGGGAGAATAGACCAACTCCCAGCTGGCTACAGCCTCCCTTCAGGTAGTTGTAGACTGCAAGGTCTCCCATGAGCCTCCTCTTCTCCAGGCTAAGCAACCCCAGCTCCCTCAGCCTCTCCTCATAGGGCTTGTGCTCCAAACCCCTCACCAGCTTTGTTGCCCTGTGATGAAGACTTCTCTCTCCTTCCAGGAGAGAGGCAGGCACTCAAGCTGCCCCTGTGGTGGATGGTACAGACAATCCCTTTACCCACCTCATTCAGGAATATGCTTTACAAATTCTTCTTATCTGGGTATATGTGACATTCTTTTCAGGGTTTTGATTATGTATCGGAGAAAGAAATAATTTCATTAGATTGGAAGAGAAAGACTTAAGATTAACAACAATATAGCAGAATCAACAGTCTAGTTAAAGCAGAAGTTTCACTTTTACATATTGGCAGAAACTGCAGGCTCTATGACCATTTATTCATATCTTGCTCCTTCATCACCTCTTGGAGATTTCATCACATATTTAAAACCTATCTTAAATCTGATAGAGTTGTGTTTTCTATCTTTCACTAAATCTGAGGAAGTCCATCTTATAAATCAAAACTTCTACAAAGGCAACAATTCATGATTTGCAGATGAAAGCTAAACAATTTTGTTTTAAAGCTAGGATTGTTTGCACAATTTAAAGCCATAACTGACTGTATGTTTACATTTCTGATCAGGTTGAACAACACACAGCTTTCAAACAGTTAAACATAGCAAGTAAAGATCTTCATCATGCATTTCTATCAAAGTCAATGCTGGGATGAATTTGGCTCACCAACTTGGTAATTATTACATATATTACAGTGATGAATGATGATGCTAAGTGGTAATGTAGCTTCAGGATTGGATAAACTAGAAAATATACAGCTACTGTTTCTCAAAAATAGAATGACACAGTTTCCTACATCCTTTTTTTTTTTTTTTCCCCCTCTCTATTTGGCCATTAGACTCCAATTTTGCATTACTGGCCAGAAGAACAGGAGGTCACTTGTACACAACTTTTGCTGTAAACAGGTTGTGAATGTTCAAATGTTCCAGAGAAATAGCTACTACATATATACAGAGCAGCTCAGCAGGGCACACTGAAATGTTAATTTGGGCAAGGTGCATCAGGTTGAGTGTACATGCATGAGCCACATGCAGAGTGCTTATTCATGTGTTTCTGCCTGGGAATTCCCAGACACATCATGGGATGCATATGCTTCCCATTAAGATAGTAATCTCAGTTTATTTTTTCTTTTTAAAAAGGAGAAAATTATTGATTAACATGACTATACTGAGACACCATAGAGTGCATTCTCATTATATTGTAATTTTTCAAATAGACAATCTTCACTTAAATTTACTCCAAAACTGATAATCAGAGGCCAGTATTTTTTTTTCCCCTTGTGCATTTAAAGTATTTTTATATGAACTTAAAACTTGCTGGTTAAACAAACAAATTACTATGACTAACTAATGAGTCAAGAAATACTATCTGCTGGAGACACCGTGACTCTTTGAATAAATACCAGAATGGAAAGGAACAAAAAGAAAGTTTCAGAAATACAGAATCATTGAATAGTTTGGGTTGGAAGGGATCTCCAAAGGTCATCTAGTCTAATCCCCCTGCAGTCAGCAGGGACATCCTCCTCTAGATCATGCTGCCCAGAGCTTTGCTGAGCCTGACCTTGATTATCTTCAGGGATGGAGCCTCAACCACCTCCCTGGGCAACCTGTTGCAGTGTTCCACTCGCTGGTAAAGAACTTGTTGCTAACACCCAATCTAAACCTCCTCTTCTGTAGTTTGAAACCATTGCCCCTTTCTATCACTGCAGGCCTCCGTAAACAGTCCCTCTGCAAACAGTCCCTCTGCAGCCTTCTCGTAGGCCCCCTTCAGGTTACTGGAGGTTTGCTATTAGGTCTCCCTGGAGCCTAATAGAAAAGGCTAAAGCCTAAAGTAAGCTTTCTCAAACAGCTGGTGAAACATCCACTCCTCAATGCTTTACAGATGCCCCATTAACTGCGGACATACTGAGAATGAAATGAAGGTCAAATATTGTGAATCATTCTCCATCGCTGACAGTAACGAATTCCTGCGATCCACCACCGCCAGGCAGGCACAGCCTGGGCAGAGCAGATTTCTGAGCAACGAGCTGAAAAGGTTTGACTGCCATCTACAGACAACAGTAATTAGTACACTGGTAGCAATTAAAAAGAATTGCTATCAGCCTAATAATCATCCAGAACAGACATCTGAGGAAAACATAAGTGTTCAGGTATGTATAAAACACAGGAGCTAACCAGAAAAGCTTCTCAGGGTTGTCCTTCTTTGGTGAGAGTACAACTACACGCAGAAACATCAGCTTCCTTCATTCATTCTCCAGACTAATTCGAGAATATGCAATCATAGAATGTTAGCAGTTGGAAGGGACCTGCAGAGATCATTTAGTCTGATCCCCCTGCCAAAGCAGGATCACCTAGGGCAGGTTACACAGGAATACATCCAAGGCTGCCTTTGAAAGTCTCCAGAGACTCCACAATCTCTCCGGGCAGCCTGTTTCAGTGCCCCATCACTCTCACACTAAAGAATTTTCTCCTCATGTTGAGATGGAACTTCCTTTGTTCTAAATTATATCCATTATTCCTTGTCCTACTACCAGGTACCACTGAAAAGAGCCTGTCCCCTTCCTCTTAACATCCACTCCTCAGGTATTTATAGACATTAATAAGATCCCCTCTCAGCCTTCTCTTCTCCAGACTAAATAGTCCCAGTTTTCTCAGTCTCTCTTCATGGGAGAGATGTTCAAGTCCTTTAATCATCCTCATAGCATATTGGATCCTCATTGGATCCTCTTCAGTAGATTCCTGTCCTTCTTGAACTGGGGAGCACAAAACTGGATACAGTATTCCAGGGGTGGTCTCACTAGGGCAGAGTAGAGGGGAAGGAGAATCTCCCTTGACCTGCTGGACACACTTTTACTAATGCATCCCAAGACACCATTGCCACACGGGCACATTACTGTCCCATGGAGAACTTCATGTACACTAGACTCCAAGGTCTTTCTCTTTGGAGCTGCTTTCCAGCAGGACAATCCCTAGCCTGTACTGGTGTTTGGTGTTATTTCTCCCCAGGTGCAGTCCCCCCAGGATTCTGATGCAACAGATAAATATCCAATGTCTACTACTGCCTAAAGGTAAAAATGCAAAGTAGTAATGTTTTCCCATGTATTTAATCTATGAATTATTAAGTGCTAAGTTCTCAATTAATGCTGTCTTGAATAACTCCTCTCATACAGAGGAACTGGTTAGCAAAACCACAAAACTTTTACTTGTATTGTAGATATCTAAAAATACACATACTGTCCAAATACTTGTAGGTGGGTACAGCTGCACAAACATCTTCTATTTAGAGTTTTTGTGTTAAACTTAGGATTCCTAGTCAGGCTGGTTCTCTTTAGGCAGAACATATGTTAACATATCACAACATAAGCAGCTGTATAAAGATTTTCCTTCAGCTGTTCAGAACTGCTAGCATAGGAGTTTGGTTTGCCCTTGCCAAACACTCCTTTTCTTTTCACTCTTCCTTAAAACCACTTTCTCCTCTTCAACATCTGCTGTCAACTTTTACTTCTCTGCAGTCTAGCTAACTGTCTAAGCAGCTACCCTGATAAAATCCTCTTTCAAAAGTTTTGTTCTAAACTTACAGAATAATTGCATGGCAAAAGGAAAAGAGAGCCATGAAATATGGGAGTTATGGTTGAATAACAAAAGGACTTAGAACTGTTTAATCAGTATATTTTAATTAAACTAAATTACCATATTTACACACCATGGAACTATGCTCAAAAATAATTCTGCACAGATCAGTACTTCATATTGAAGTTGAAATGCAAAGTATTAAAAAAACCAAAAAAAAAAAAAAAAAAAAAAAAAAGCTAGCTTGTGAGACCAAGCTGAAGCTAATTTTCTCACCTTCCAAGTCCTTTAGCTGCTAGAAGCAAGCACAGTATTCCAATAGCCAGAGATATCTGACTTGTCAGTGTTACATTTGCACATGAAGAAAAAGAAGTAATGGCATTTTTATACTATACCTTAGTAGAAAATCCTTTCTAAACTAATTTGCTATCTTCTGTAATCTTCTCCCACATCAACAATTTCCACTTTTCTCCACCCATTATGTACATGCCTTTCAGATTATATAGAGATATATACAGAGAGATGATATAGATATAAAAAAAGAGGTATATTTTTTATATACCTATTTCCACTAATTCTCAAAATTTATTCCATTTATGAGAAAACTGAAACCTCCCCATACTTAAAATACTTAAAAGAGAGTAGCAAAACGAGAGAAGCTGTCAGGGCACTGAGTGCACTTATGTTACTTAATGTTCCTTTGCTCCAAGAATCAGCAGCTCTAGTTAAAACTTAGCCCTATGCCATTAATCTCTGTCTCAGTTTGGTCTCCAGCCATGCCAATGCCCATGCTCCTGCTTAACCTTGAGAAGAAGCCTGCAAGATTAGAGTAGTTACTATCTGAAGCCTGGAACTCTCAGCAGATGAGAACCGCACTTGCACATCAGCATGTGGAAATCTAAAAGTGGCATGTTTATAGCACCTAAATAAAACCTCATTTAACATAAAGTTCAGCAAGTTTTTATTTTTCTTTTAGGCCAAGGTTTAAAAATGCTTTTGTTTAGGTTATTCCATACATATTTTTGAGGTAAGCTGACTTAAAACTACTTTCATGAAATCTGAATTTCAGTTGAATCTGATGTTCAAGTGAAATGCTTCCTGTGGCTGTACCTGCTTTACTTACATATCCTCTGACAAGTGCCATGTGTGACAGTGTGACATTCACAGCTTGTTAGGACCTGGAATTCAAGTTCTATTAGTGAATCCAGAAACTCCTGTTCAGGGTATGGTCAGAAATGAGTTCACTAACTACTATTAGAGCTAAGTAGCTCTAAATGATAAAGCTATCTTATGAAATAACTGGACTGAAATTGATAAACAAAGTAGGTCACACAAATGATGCCTCAAAGTGCAACGGATTCTGATTTGGGATACTGTTTAATATTATTGTGGGGTTTTGAGGACTTTGAACATGCAGTTGTGCCTCAACTCTTCACCCAAGGTAGAAATAGTTATGAAAAAGACCATTTAATATCATGTTTAAGGATGTTTCTTGTACTGTTGAGGCATTAAATCACTTCTCTTTGTCCTGGAAAAAGAGAATTTTGGACTTCACACAAGTCAGCCTGACTGCAGCCTCATGACAGTTATAGAGTAAATCCTGCTAGAAACTGTACCTAGGCCAAAGACAGAAGGGTGGCTGGGCAGAGACATCATGGGGTTTTTGAAGGGAAATCATGTCTCACTAACCCAGTCTCCTTATGGACATGGTCCTGAAGGTCCTGAGAAACTGGCTCTAGGTCACCCTTTTTGAGCAGGAGGTGTTGGATAAGACAACCTCCAGAGATCACTTCCTATCTCAATCAGCCTGCATGATTCTTTATGCACATTAAAGTCTTTTAAGGCCTCCAAATGACCTGGTAAGGAGTTCCTACAGAAAGAAAAAAAGATTAAAAAACCCACAAAACACAAAACAACCCAACTCAAACCATAAACCAAACCAAACCAAAATATAAACCAACATAAAAACACTTCTGTGGAAAAAACTCCAAAACCTCACTGTCAAAAGAAAGAAGATTCTCTGCAACACAAATGCAACACATAGCCAACGAAGCATAGAATAGCATAGAATAGAATAGCATAGCATAGCATAGAATAGAATAGAATAGAATAGAATAGAATAGAATAGAATAGAATAGAATAGAATAGAATAGAATAGAATAGAATAGAATAGACCAGGTTGGAAGAGACCTTCAAGATCATCATGTCCAACCTATCATCCAACACCACCTAATCAACTAAACCATGCAGCCAAGCATCCTGTCAAGCCTCGTCCTGAACACCCCCAGTGACGGCGACCCCATCACCTCCTCAGGCAGCCCATTCCAGTGGGCAATCACTCTCTCTGTGTAAAACTTCCTCCTAACCTCCAGCCTAAACCTCCCCTGGTGCAGCCTGAGACTGTGTCCTCTTGTTCTGGTACTGGTTGCCTGGGAGAAGAGACCAACCTCTGCCTGACTACAACCCCCCTTCAGGTAGTTGTAGACAGCAATAAGGTCACCCCTGAGTCTCCTCTTCTCCAGGCTAAGCAACCCCAGCTCCCTCAGTCTCTCCTCATAGGGCTTGTGTTCCAAACCCCTCACCAACTTTGTTGCCCTTCTCTGGACTCGTTCCAGCAAGTCAACATCCTTCCTAAACTGAGGGGCCCAGAACTGGACACAGTACTCAAGGTGTGACCTAACCAGTGCAGTGTGCAGGGGCAGAATGACCTCCCTGCTCCTGCTGACCACACTGTTCCTGATGCAGGCCAGGATGCCATTGGCCCTCCTGGCTGCCTGGGCACACTGCAGGCTCATGTTCAGCCTACCATCAACCAGCACCCCCAGGTCCCTCTCCACCTGGCTGCTTTCCAGTCACTCTGACCCCAGCCTGTAGCTCTGCATGGGGTTGTTGTGGCCAATGTGCAGAACCCGGCACTTGGATGTGTTAAATCTCATGCACTGGATCAGTTGGATAAGGGCTGTTGCATTATACACAGAAGATCAAAGCATTCTGGGAACACAGACAATTCACAGGTTCACAGGATATTAGGGGTTGGAAGGGACCTCCGAAGATCACCAAGACCAACCACACCCCTCCCTCTCCACCCCAGCTAGAGCAGGACCATAGAATCTAGCACAGATCTCACAGGAATGCATCCAGATGGGTCTTAAAGGTCTCCAGAGAGGGAAACTCCACAACCTCTTTGGGGAGCCTGTTCCAAGGCTCTGTGACCCATAGAGTAAAGAAGTTCTTCCTCATGTTGAGGTGGAACTTCCTGCACTGTAGTTTATATCCACTGCCCCATGTCCTATCACAGGGTGCAACTGAGAAGAGCCTGCCCCCTCCCTCTTGACACCCAGCCCTCATATTTAATATTCACTGCTTCATTTAAATAGAAGAACCATTTGCAAAATCTGTAAAATGTGCTGCAAAGCTCTCAGTAGTCTTGCTTTGGATAATGCTGACACATTATCACATGCAAGTCCTCACCTGCGTTATAAGCCTATCCCAAATTAAGTCTGCACATATATATACTAGAGATCATGCATATTTCAGTCCTTGGAACAAACCAACTTCCCATGCAACTACACAGAACTATTAAAATCTATTAAGTATGTATTTCAGAAATTGAGAACAGAGATGTCAAAGCACTTTTACATCCAAAGATGCAAGAAACCTGCTGGCATCCAGTGATGTCTAGAAGCGCTGTGATTGCCTTTCCTGCTTCCATTGAGATTCCAGTTGTGTGATGAACTTTATCAATGCACTCCATTGCACAACAAAGAACTACATCATGAGGTAACATGAATAAAATGATATATTGACCATGGTAGGATACAAAACCTTGCCTGAGGGACATGCCAGGTCACAGAAAACTAGTCCAATGGTTCCATGATGCGGCATATTCCTATAAGTACCTGGCTGCTAATAGGCTTAAACTCTCTCAGCACCCCTGTCTTCAGCATCTATTTAAATAATTATCTACGGCATCTTCATGGCATTAAAAATAATATACCTAAAAATGACTTCTTAAGGAATCTTTCCATAAGTAAACTTAAGATACTTGAGGATATTCAAAGCTTTCCATTTTAGCAGAAGTATCAAGGCTGAGGTTATATTCTACAGAAAAGAGAGGCATACTCTTCTTCTCTGTGCTGCTTTAGTTTGCTGACATTCTCCTATCTGCTGTTTGAACCAACATGAGAGAATCAGGAAGACTTTCTATAATTTATTATTTTCTATTAATTCTATTGTTCATAACTACACCTTCCTACAAACACTAACGTGCAAAAAGAGATTTCATCACCTACTACTCCAAATAAACCTTTCCCAGAGAATTTATGATTACTGATATTAACCTAGTTAACACCATAATAAAACAACAAATAAATAAATAATTATCTTAAAGATGGAATTAATTTGTTTTGATTATATACTCCATCTTCAAAACATTTATTGTTCCACATGCAGGACTATCTTATCGTGTGGCTGTAACACCCATAAGTTTTCTCTAAGTATTTTCAGAAAACATGCAATTTCAATTGAATTCCCAAAACAGAGAATGGGATTAATTATAAATACTATTCTTTTAATTTCCGCATTTTGTTTGTGCTGTGGTAAAGGAGGTCTGTTCAAACATAGGCATAGAAGAGAGGAAAACAAAAGATGCAGTTAAATTACACTTAGAGACGTCAGCCTTTCTTCTTACCTGAGTTCCCAGACAAGCAACCATCATGTGAGTGAGAAGTTTAGCTGCAAACATTGCACACCTGGTGCAGAAAAGGTGGGAGATAATAGCCAAAGTGAACCCTACACAGAAACAAACAAAAAAAAAAATGTGAAGCTTAAGATAGTAAACTATGCTAGATAAGAATTATGCTGGATCTCTCAAAGGCACAGATCATTAAAAAGATAAACTCCAAACCTTACATAGAATACATAGAATACACAGAATAAACCAGGTTGGAAGAGACCTTCAAGATCATCGCATCCAACCCATCAACCAATCCAACACCACCCAAACAACTAACCCATGGCACCAAGCACCCCATCAAGTCTTCTCCTGAAAACCTCCAGTGATGGCGACTCCACCACCTCCCCAGGCAGCCCATTCCAATGTGCAATCACTCTTTCTGTATAGAACTTTTTCCTAACATCTAGCCTGAACCTCCCCTGGCGCAGCCTGAGACTGTGTCCTCTTGTTCTGGTACTGGCTGCCTGGGAGAAGAGACCAACATCCATCTGTCTACAACCTCCCTTCAGGTAGTTGTAGAGAGCAATAAGGTCACCCCTGAGTCTCCTCTTCTCCAGGCTAAGCAACCCCAGCTCCCTCAGCCTCTCCTCGTAGGGCTTGTGTTCCAAACCCCTCACCAACTTTGTTGCTCTTCTCTGGACTCGTTCCAGCAAGTCAACATCCTTCCTTTGTTCACTTTGGTTTACACAAATCACTCATGAATTTATTGCTCAAGTGCTAACATCCATTTAACTTTTTCGTAGGATTGGGAGCCAAAATAATTGCATGATTGAAGCAAATTTCTGCAGTGAAAAAAAATTACTGCATTATATGAATGATTGTCATCATGATTAAATATAAAGCAAAGTTAACTCTTCAGTTTTCTTATTGCTGTATCTAAAAATGCTTTTAAAAACAAACAATTAAAAAGTGGCCCCAGGTGGCCAGCATGGCTTTGAGAGATGGCTCTGACCTTCCAAATGCCAGTCTCCCACTTCATCTGTGCTCAGCTAGAAATCAATTACAGAAGTATTCAGAAAGATTAACACCACTTTTCACATCATTAATTCATGTGAACATCACCAGATCAGAAATGGGAAGGGCTTTTCACCTAGTAATAGATAGGTCTTGGATGAAGGACCATGGGAAAGCTGAGCCACTAAGGAAAATGCTGCCAAAAATCTCACCTAGAGTCACTTCCACAGTCCAGGTAGGGCAGGAATTTGGATACTTGAGGCAGGTATTTTATTCTGTCTTGAGACAGATTTGTTGCTCAAGTGGAAGTATTTGTAAGATATGAATTAAATAAATCATTGCACAAAAAAATACTCCTAACTCTTAAGAAAATTAGCTGCTGTTATTTAAGCAATTAGCAACACAAGAAATCCTCAGAAATAATATTCTGTTTCACTTTTCACAGTTTTTCTTCATTTTTCCTTCCCTTTTTCCTTTTTTTTTTTCAATTTAATTTTTATACCTAGGTAGAGATATTAAGAGAAACACATCATATTCTTCTAGCTCTTAAAACCATATCAATTTGTTAGTCACTAGATTGATATGCAGATAATCATGTAAGGCAACACCTTCAACCAGACAAAGAATCTGAAAGGTACTTAACCTTATTCCCTTAAATTGTAGTGATTTTAAAAATGCACGCTTAAAATTACAGTAAAAAGTCTAAGAGCAAGGATCTGTTGGTTTTCATTGCTGCCAGCTCAGCAAAGTATTTCCCTTTGCTTGTTTCCACAGCATATTGCTTTACTTTCTATTGGTTTTTCCCTTGATTTTCTACAGTATTTTGCATTCCATGGCCTGTCACATCAATTTACTTTTTCTTCCTGTAAACCAGTAATTGGACTTGTTTACTACACTGTGGGTTGTTGTCTTTATGGGTTTGGGGTTTTTTTAGTTAAAAGCCTAACTGCATTTTTAAATCTGCTCATTTTCATCTGCTAAAAATGATTTCATTATTGTTTAGATTAAACAGTAAGTTTGTATGAAATAGGTTAAATTTGTGGTGCTTTATTTTCTTTCTTTATATTCCTTATTTTATGGATGAGGTTTTTTAGTTGATTAGATAGTGTTGGATGATAGGTTGGACTCAATGATCTCAAAGGTCTTTTCCAACCTGGTTAATTCTCTTCTAGTCTAGTCTAGTCTAGTCTAGTCTTTGCTATGCTATGCTATGCTATACTATGCTATGCTGTGCTATGCTATTCTAAAACAAGTTAGCTTTATTCTGTTACAGTAGTTGGCTGGGAGGGGACAAACAAGGTATTTAGCTGTTTGCACTGGTTTTGTTACTCAAACAGTGCTGATCTAGCAAAGAAGTAATGAACTTCCTAAGAAGGAGACCCAGGACCCCATTTCAGTGCATTAAGGTTACAGTAAGAATCCCTTTAGCCTGCTTCTTTAGTGACCCTGTTACTCTTAGGCTCCTGCTTGTACAATGCCTATCAACACAAGAAAAATGTACTTCCATCCAGGACTGTCTGCAACATAACAGTGAACTGTGACTGAAATCTGAAAGATGTCATTTCCACCTCCTTCAGAAGCCAAGTGGAGTTCAAAACCTAGATTTCCTGCTTTGGTCTGACATTTTTGGATTCACTTAATGTTATCATAGCAATGAGTGAAATGAGTCATGATTCACAGATGAACTCTTGGTCTTTTCCCAAGATGTTAGGCAACAGTTAGACAGCAGACAGTAATGGAGCTCTACACAGATGACATGGAATTTATCTTCCTCAAATTATCATTCTGAGTGTCAAAGAGCATCAAAGAGCTTTCAAATTGAGTATTGGACCCACTGACCTTCAAGATCTCTTCCAGTCACAACAATACTATGACTGGGACTTTTTTCAGTGGCAAAAATCAGTCAGTGTGCAAACACTTAACCAGATGGAAATTGTAATGCCATGAAGTTAGTTAACATTACTCCAACACCCCTCCAAACAAAATGATTGTCATTACTGAAGTAGATTAAAAATCAATCAGTTTTATTGTTCATCATTTTCATTAATGAGAACACAGTCTTATTAACTGACCTGAAATGCAGATGAACCCAGAAGAGAAGAAAGCCTCATTGTATGAAGACAAGTTATCTGTCTGGGCATAAACTGCATAAATGGACATATGAGAACAAGAGCATTCCACGTAGTCTGACGAATCATCCACCACTTTGCAGAACCCACCATCAGACAGCCAGCTGCAAAACACAAGATTCACAAAGCTGGGAATTGATTTGTGGAATTTGTACAGTAAGCAGGATTGAAAAGTGTTGTTGTATCACTGAAATACCAAGTTTTCTAAACTATTCCACATTGTTTGGTGCAATCTTCCAGGGCTGGAGCACCTCTCCTACAGAGACAGACTGACAGAGTTGGAGCTATTCAGTCTGGCGAGGAAAAGGCTCTGAGGAGATCTCATTGTGGCCTTCCAGTATCCTAAGGGGGCTACAAGAAAGATGGTGAGGGACCTTTTACAATGTCAGGTAGCGACAGGACAGGGGGAATGGAGCAAAATTAGAAGTGGGTAGATTCAGACTGGAAGTTAGGAAGAAATTCATCACCATGAGGGTGGTGAGACACTGCCACAGTTTGCCCAGGGAGGTGGTCAAAGCCCCATCCCTGGAAGTTTTTAAGGCCAGGCAAGCCACATTGCTCAGAGCCACATCCAGCCTGTGAACATCTTTCCTAAACTGAGGGGCCCAGAACTCAATCACAGAATCTCCAAGGTTGGAAGAAACCTCAAAGATCATCAAGTCCAACCTGTCACCACAGACCTCATGATTAAGCCATGGGGCCAAGTGCCACATCCAATCCCCTCTCAGGACTCAAGGTGTGGTCTAACCAGTGCTGAGTACAGGGGCACAATGAATTCCCTGATCCTGCTGGCCACACTACGCCTGATACAGGCCAGGATGCCATTGGCCTTCTCAGCCACCTGGGCACAATGCTGGCTCATGTTCAGCCTACTATCAACCAGCAACCCCAGGTCCCTTTCTGCCTGGCTGCTCTTCAGCCACTCTGACCCCAGCCTGTAGTACTGCATGGGGTTGTTGTGGCCAATGTGCAGAACCCGGCACTTAGATGTGTTAAAACTCATGCCCTCAGATTCCCCTCACCTATTCAACCTGTCAAGGTCCCTCTGCAGAGCTTTTCTACCCTCTAACAGATCAACACCTGCCCCCAGCTTGGTGTCATCTGCAAATTTATTGATGATGGACTCAATGCCCTCATCCAGATCATCAATAAAGATGTTGAAGAGGATAGGGCCCAGCACTGATCCCTGGGGGATATCACTAGTGACTGCCAGCTGGATGTGGCACTATTCACCACTACTCTCTAGGCTTGACCCTCCAGCCAGTTCCTAAGCCAGCACAGAGTGCTGCTGTCCAAGGCACGAGCTGACAGCTTAGCCAGCAGTTTGCTGTGGTGGACAGTGTCAAAGGCCTTGCTGAAGTCCAGGTAGACTACATCCACAGCCTGCCCCACATCCACCAGGCGGGTCACCTGATCATAGAATGAAATCAGGTTGGTCAGGCGGGACCTGCCCTTCCTAAATCCATGCTGGCTGGGCCTGATCCCTTGGCCATCCTGGAGATACCAACTTAAGATAGTAAATAAATAAATAAATAAATAAAATTATATAATAAATAAAATTATATAATAAATAAATAAATAAAATTATACTTAAATAAATATTGTGAAATTCATATTTAAATAACTATTTAAATAACTAAAACACATACACACACACAAAAAAAAATCAGATCAACAACAACAAAAAATAATCAAAAAACCCCAAACATGACTCGCCAAGGAAGCCAAACAAAAACCTCACCAAGCAAACAAAAAAACCCCACACACAAATAAAATAAACAAATGAATTACTAATGCAAGGAGAAAAAAGAAAATTAAAAAAACCCAACAACAACAAAACCCCCAAATAAAACCAAAGAGGAAAAAAATGCAAACAAAA
This sequence comes from Dryobates pubescens, assembly GCF_014839835.1. NCBI lineage: Eukaryota > Metazoa > Chordata > Aves > Piciformes > Picidae > Dryobates > Dryobates pubescens. Next base: position 74,854,125 of record NC_071657.1, on the reverse strand, counting down.
CAAAACTAACTAAACAACAACAACAACAACAAATCAAACCCAAACATACAAAATATTCCACAACAAAATCAATGGTGCAGGCTTTTTCTGTCAAAATGTAATAGCTCTATAAAGACCATTATCAAAAGATGTGCTGAAATTCTGGATTGTGCAAGTCAAGCAAAGATAATTTTGTGGTCACATTCAGCTCAGAAAGCCACTGGAGAACATGTGGAGAACTACTATTTATGCTTTCCCTGATCTTACTCTTCTCTTGGCATTTACTTTTAGCCACTACTGGAGACAGGACACTGAATAAATCTGTAGTCTGCCCCTTAACAGGTTTTTCTGCCTTACTTACACAGTGCCTTTCACAAACCCAAAGAATTAGGAACATTCTGAGCCAGTGACTTGAAGCAATACCAGAAATTCAGGTTTAATTCTTTGTTTTTATAAGAATGGACTTGAGTATTGTCTCATAACAACAGTAAGGAGCCCAAAGTCATTAATATTAATGAAATGATGTAATAGGGGGATTTATGGCCTGTCAGTGTTGCCTAACACTTCATTACATAATTTAAATGGCATTTTGTTGAAAAAAGTCAAGAAAAGTTGAATGAAGTCTGAGAAATGCCTGAGATAGAATAAGTATGCACATAAAGGCCAGGAAAATTAAGGAAAAAAAGACAGGAAACTGATCAATTTTATACTTGAGAAAGATCTAATCTGAGTTGCCACATCTTGGGCAAACACGCAGGCTCTGGAAAACTAAACAGAACTAAACTGAACTTTTCAGAAACTGGAAAATTAAACAGATTAATAAAATAACCTCTCAGCAGCTTGATTCCAGAGGAGACACAGAGACTTTTGTGGAACAACCCGACTTCCTGTGGCATAAATCCGATAAATGACTTCATTGTTATCCTTCAAAGGCAGTGAACTCCAACCCTTCAAACTCATGGAAAAAACCTGAAACAACACGTACAACGTAAGCACAGATTTAGTATTATAACTCAACAGAACATAAACAGAGATATATGATTAAAATTCAACAGCACTTACTTCAATCAGACACACACAAAAGTGATCAAGTTGTTTGAAATACATTGAGGACATTTTGAGCAACCTCTAAATAAAAATAGTATCATGAAAGACAAAATAAGTTGCAATTATTCAAACCTTGTTCTTCAGGGCAAGTTCTTTATCTCCCGTAAGGAACCACTGCTGACTGCTGTATTCTGTGAACTGCACAGATTCACAGTTCTCTTCTTGAGCAGGAGATAATACAACAGAGACCTCCAGTAAACGTTCAGGTACTTGAATAAAATCCCCATCTTTGCCATCAAATCTGTGTCCATTGATTTGCTGAGGAAACCAGTTGTGAGCCATGATTGCAATGTATGGGCAGCTGTCAAGGATATTTTTACCTCTGTTAAAATGGAAAAGCAACAGAGCTGGTAAATGGAACTGAACTTGATTATTCTTTGAATCACACAATGTTAGGGGTTGGACAGGACCTTGATATATCATCAAGTTCAACCCCCCCCGCCAGAGCTGGATAACCTAGAGCAGGTTACACAGGAACACATCTAGGCAGGTTTTGAATGTCTTCAGAGAAGGAGACTACACAAACCCTCTGCACAGCCTGTTCCAGGGCTCTGACACCCTCACAGTGAAAAAAGTTTTTCCTCTGCTCCACCTTGCACCCATTGTCCCTTGTCCTACCATCAGACATCACTGAACAAGAGCCTGGCTGCGTCCTCCTAACACTGCCCTTCACACCTTCATAAACATGAATGAGGTCACCCCTCAGGTTCCTCTTCTCCAAGATAAAGAGCCCCAGCTTCCTCAGTATTTCCTCAGCAGAAAGATATTACTCTCCCTTCAGCATCTTTGTGGTTCTATACCAGACTCTCAAGCCTGTGGTCCTTTTTGAACTGAGGGGCCCAGAACTGGACACAGTATTCCAAATGAGGCCTCACCAGTGCAGAGCAAGGGAGAGGAGAACCTCTGTTGACCTACTCACCACACCACTCAGGATGCCATTGGCCTTCTTGGCCACAAAGGCACATTGACGGCTCATGGTCATCCTTCTATGGAATAGGACCCCCATCATGCCTTTCCCCTACCCTGATCTCCAACAGGGCAGTTCCAATGGACTTCTTCTTTCCCAGATGCAAGACTTTACACTTGTCCTTCTTGGATTTTGTTCAATTTCTTCCCACCCAACTCTCCAGCCTGTCCAGGTCTGGATGAATGGTAGCACAGACTTCAGGTGTGTCAGCCACTCCTCCTAGTGTTGTGTCATCAGCAAACTTGCTGACAGAGCCCTCTGGGCCCTCATCCAGGTCGTTCATGAATAGACTGAATAATACTGGCCCCATACTGAACCCTGAGGGCCTCCAATAAATACAGGCCTCCAACAACTCTCTGATGTCTTGCCTTCTACAAGTTCACATCCACCTCACTACCTGATCATCCCTGCAACACATTCCTGCATTATTTTTGACACTTCATGACATCTAATTAACAAGACAGTTTCTGCTTCTTTGAACAAAAAGAGAATTATTATGCATTTCAGCTTCTCCACTTTTCCTTGGGGCTTTGCTGAGATGCAACTAATTATGATCTGCAACCAGAACTTCTCCATGGTGAACTAAGTTATCATAATACTCTTCTTTATAAATTGATGTAGAGATTAATCTAGAAGGAGAGTTACTAAAATGGATGATCAGGCTTTACAACTTTTTTTTTTTTCCCCAATAGATGATGCAGAACTCCTTTGGAATAAAGGATCTAAACTTTCAAGTTCTGGATATTGCTCAGGATAGTTTTGATACTTCTGTCATTTAATGTCTTTTTGGCTGGCATGGGCCTCATGCTCCTTCCAGCTTAGGAAATTGAAAAAAAAAAAATAAATCTCCAAAGGAAGTTGAGATAGAAATCTAAACTATGCTGATATTCTGAGAAATTTGAGGGGAGTCTATATTCAACTGTTCAATTGTTTAATGGATTCACAGTGGGCGAAACTTACTGTTTAAAAACATCAGCCTCATAAAAGAGTGACAGCTGTGCCTTCAGTCCCCTATTTCCTCTGACCATTGGCCTCACTACAGGGTATTATGCACTTACAGACAAAGCTAGCAATTTAGAACTACATTTGAAAACTACAAATAGATTTTTAAAATGCTAAATGATGTTCAAATGATCAAAGCCAATCACACAGAAGCTACAAAAAGCCAACAGAAATGTTCTGTTACTTACTCTCATCTAAGTAAATTTGCAGATGACACCAAACTGGGGGCAGTTGTTGATCTCTTAGAGGATATGAGAGCTCTGCAGAGGGACCTTGACAGGTTGGAGGAGGCGCAGAGGAGACCTTATTGCTGCCTACAACTACCTGAAGGGAGATTGTAGCCAGGTGGGGGTTGGTCTCTTCTCTCATGCAACCAGCAGCAGAACAAGAGGACACAATCTCAAGCTGCACCAGGGGAGGTTTAGGCTGGATGTTAGGAAGAAGTTCTTCATAGAAAGAGAGATTTGCCATTGCAATGGTCTGCCCAGGGAGGCGGTGGAGTCACCATCACTGGAGGTGTTTAAGAAGAGACTGGATGAGGCACTTGGTGCCATGGTTTAGTTGATTAGATGGTGTTCAGTGATGGGTTGTACTTGATGATCTTGAAGGTCTTTTCCAACCTGGTTAATTACCTATTTTACAAGCTGAAGAAGTGGGCTCAGATGAACCTCGTGAGATTCAACAAGGCCAAGTGCAAGGTCCTGCATCTGTGTTGGGACAATCCCCATTATCTGTACAGGTTGATAGAAGGTGTGGTAGAGAGCAGCCCTGTGGAAAAGGGCTTGGAGGTAGTAAGGAACAAAAAGCTGGACATGAGCCAACAATGCACACTGGCAGCCAGTGGCATCCTGGGATGCATCAAAAGAAGCGTGGCCAGCAGATCAAGAGAGGTGATTCTGACTTTCTGCTCTGGTGAGACCTCACCTGGAGTACTGTGTCCACCTCTGGTGCCCTCAACATAAGAGGGACATGGACCTGATGGAGCAGGTCCAGAGGAGGGGCAAAAAGATGATCAGAGGTCTGAATCACCTCTTCTACAAACACAGCCTGAGATGGTCAGGGTTGTTCAGCCTGGAGAAGAGAAGGCTCCAGGGAGACCTGAGAGGGGCCTACAGGAAAGCCAGGGAGGGACTATGCACAATAGCACAAAGCACTAGAAGAAGGGACAGTGGTTCGAAATTAGAGAAGGACAGGTTTAGATTGGACATTAGGAAGTTTTGTCCTATGAAAATGGTGGAACACAGGAACAAGTTGTGCAGCAAGATTGTGGAGGCCCCTGGGAGACATTCAAAGTCAAACTTGATAGAACTCTAAGCAACCTGATCGAGCTGGGGATGTCCCTGATTACTGCTTGGACTAGATGACCTTTGGAGGTCAGGTCCCTTCCAACGCAGTGCATTCTATGATTCTATGACTTTCTCAGTGAGATTACTGAATACTTGTCCAGACAGTCTTTAAGCTAAAGGTTAATTGACAGATCTCAGATCTCCTGACTCCTACTTACTCAGCTACCTCATATCAGTTACATCATGCCAGTTATTTGTGACACTCACTCACAGGGCCAATATACTGCTTTGCAGTGAAACACATGCTCATACAGGTAATACATTACATGATAGAGAAGTCCTCTTTCTAAAAATGTCATAGAAATGTTCACTATATTGACAAGTATCACATATTTCCAAAAACATATCATGAATTCAAATTTACTAACCTTTCTCCTGGTGATCCACACATGAGCCCAGTCAACAAAGAAAAGGCAAACTTCTCAGTCACCCCAGCAAGCAGGCTATATCCTCGTGTGTCTTCACGCTTTGGGCTAGCCAAAGCACAGAGTATCTCATAGAAAAGACTTCTGCTTCTGTCAGTGAGTAACTGTTTTTCACCTACATCTGTAACCTAATGAGAGGAGGGAAAATAAATCTAACATTTTATGCACAGAAGTCTGCTTATGACATTTCCTCTTGCTGAATGTTTAGGATGACCTTCATTTTAATCCCAGTGCTCACACTCAAAGTTCAAATTGTTTTTTCCATCTTCTAATCATTTTCTGCCAATGAGTGAGACACAGTCTATGTCAAAACTACATATAGATATGCTTTCCAAACTAATAGGGATTTGACTATTAAAGAAGCAATCTGGTAATTTTTGTGCTTTCACAAACTAAGGATTTGATAAGTCATGAGATGTTTTTACAGTATTTTCTGTGTCAAAATGGCAACAGTCATAAATGAATTGTTGTTCATGAGTATTGTTGTACTGATTTGTATCTAAGTATTTAAAACTTTTTCAGCTCCTGTGAATGATTCTATGAGTCCACAAGAGCTAGAAAGCCACAAAACTAGACTCAGCACAGAACTTAGTGTAATGATGAAATGCTCAGCTACTCAGACAAGATTATTCCCAAAGCTACTCCAGAGAGAAAGATAAGCTGCACAGAATGATCTGGGTTTAAAGGGACATTTAAAGGTGATCTATTCCAGCCTCCCTGCAGTGAGTGGGGACATCTGCAACTAGATTTGCTCAGAGTTCCAAACAACCTCACCCGGAATGGATCCAGGGCACCTCTCTGGCCAACCTTGGCCAGGCCAATGTCTCATCAACATCATTATGAAAAATTTCTTCCTTCCCTCTAGTCTGACTCTCCCTCTCTTGGTTTAAAACTATTGCCCATTATCCTATCCCAACAGGCCTCTCTGTAAACACTGCCCCCATCTTTCTTATAGACCTCACATAACTAGTTAAGAGCACAGCAGACTCCATCTGGCCCTGGTATGATTTGTTTGTATGCTAACTGCGGTCAGCTGTGAAGAGCAAACCTGGGCCTCACTCTCTTGTGGCAGGGCTAAACACAACAAAGATGTGGTATGAGAATCAATAAGCCATAATAAATTCTATAAAAGCATAGCAATAAAGGGAAACTTTTACACAGCAGAAATCTTGAGCTACAGGTACACATGCAGAATTAATACTGGTTGCCTTTTCCAGCCTGTTTGATATTTCATTTCCTGCCACCTTCCTAACTAGCAGCAGACTAACTTCTTCCTTGATCATGGGGCTTCCTATTGCCTATTTGTATCTCTGCTGTCTGTACCCCTGAGTCACTGAAGTGGATGCTAACCTTGATCTTATCACAGACCAATGTGTTATGATATTAATTAAATCCATTGCTCAGTCCATAAAGAGCATGAAGGGGTTACCTTATTTATTATATGCAGCACAGCAGTAAGCTGTTCTTCTGTAGTTTCTGCAGCCACTTTGACATTCAGATTCTGGAGGATTCTGTGTAAAATGGTGTCATCAAGAGGCTGATGCAGTTGATCAATCAGCCCCCAAACTGGCAAGGAGTCCAACTCTGAGACGATGGTGACGTTAGCGAGACCATACACATCATCTACTCTGGCACCGCCTGTGGGGTTGGAAAGTACAACCTGGAAACGTTTAGGAAATGGGTTTAAAGATCCTGTCTTTGGCGTCAGGGTCACATCCAGAAACTTATTTCTCTGTCCAGGTTCAAAAGTCAATAATCCTTCAGATCTGGCAAAATCTTGTCCTGCCACGGCTGGAGATATGAAAGTCCGGCCAATGGGTTCAGGCTTTTGTAGCTCCTTAAAACAAACCAGAAGAGTTTAGGTAACACCATGACAGATTAAGTTGTTCAGAACCAGACGATGCAGAACACATATTTTAAATGGGTATAATTTAAACACGTAAAAATTTGTCCTTCAAAATGCAGCTAGGAATGATATCACATTTGTATCAAATGAAGTAACTCCCTGAAATAGCAATCTGTCACTTGCAGAATAAACGACAGCCTAAGGGAAGAATTATATATAGTCAAGAGCAAGCAGGATTCCAGTCCTCCTTTTCCAGAAACAAAAAACACAAAGCTTTTCTGAGTGGAACCACATCAGACAAATGTTAGTACATCCATAGAGTGAATTCTGGAGGGTCTGGTGTAATCTTAAGTCTACAGCATGAAGTTCACAGAATCACAGAAATGTTCAGGTTGGAAAAGATCCTCGGGATGATCAAGTCCAACCAATAACCCTACTCTGCAAGGTTCACCCCTAAACCATAACCCCAAGCACTACATCTAAACTACCATTAAACACATCCAGAGTTGGTGACTCAACCACTTCCCCAGGCAGCACATGTCAATTCCTGACCACTCCTTGTGTGAAAAAAATTTCCTAATGTCCAGTCTAAACCTACCCAGTCACAGCTTGAGGCCATTCCTTCTTGTTCTGTCACTAATTACCTGTGTGAAGAGACCAGCACCAGCCTCTCCACAATGACCTTTCAGGAAGTTGTAGACAGCAATAAGGTCTCCCCTCAGCCTCCTCTTTTTCAAACTAAACAGCCCCAGCTCCTTCAGTCACTCTTCATTAGATATACTCTTCAGGCCCCTCACAGCTTTGCTGCCCTCCTCTGCACTCACTCCAGCACCTCCACATTTCTCTTGTATTGAGGTGCCCAAAACTGAACACAATACCCAGTTCAGGCTACAAACAATCACTACAGACATAAAAAATTAGCAAAAGTAAAGCAAAGGTTTTGGAAAGTATTTGGCACTTGGCCAGGCACCCTCAAAACCACAGATGTCCAAAAAAAGACATGTTAGATAAAAAATACAAACAGATAAGGAATTGTAGCCTGTATTTTAGCCTAAATATACACTGAAAAGTAGCAATTTCTTCTGAATTACAACAGATTCTTGGCTGGAAAGAATGTGAAAATTATGTTAGCAGACAATTTAACTAAAACACTGGGCAGCTACTGCATAATAAATGCATGGAAAAGCCCATGACATAAACCTATCAATTAGAATAAACAGGCATGCAATGTAACAACAGAAATCAAAACCTTTTGTCATAAAGGGTGAGGACCCTGGACACATAATGGCTTGTTACAATAATCCTGTCCAAAAATAATATTTTTAGGCACAAAATCCCACAGATTCAAAACAGATCAGGCTGAGCACTATTCCAATGTGATATCAAACTTGGAGGAATCCCTCTTGCAGCCTGTGTTCTGATTTTGGGTTCACAGCTAAAAGAATTGGAAGAAATCATGTGTTTTGGACCTGTGTTTCGTGTGCTAAAGGAGAATCTCCATTATCTGTCAATAATAATGAGGTACTAATTTGGAATGGAATGGAATGGAATGGAATGGAATGGAATGGAATGGAATGGAATGGAATGGAAACAATGGAACAATTTTCAAGTTTAATACTTCAAGAACATGGAATAAAAATTTATCAAAGTTTCCTCTCTTTTTCTATGTAAGCCTCAAAAAGCCTTTTCTATGAATCCTTAAAAATTGAAGTCTCATAAGAATATTAGCTCAAATAAAGAATCACAGAGTGTTAGAGGCTGGAAGGGAACTCAAAAGGTCATTTAGTTCAACCCCATTTCCAGAGCAGGATCATCAAGCCCAGGTCTCAGGAATGCACACAGGTAGGTCTTGAATGTCTCCAGGGAAGAAGACTCCACAATCTCTTTGGGCAGCCTGTTCCAGAGCTCCAGCACCCTCACAGTGAAAAAGTTTTCCCTTCTGTTAACACGGAACCTCCTCTGCTCCAGCTTGCACCCACTGCCCCTTGTCCTATCACTGGATATCAATGAGCAGTGCCTTGTTCTGTCCACCTGACACAGTCCTTCACATCTTTATAGACACGAATATGGTCACCTCTCAGGCTCCTCTTCTCCAAGATAAAGTGCCCTAGCTCACTCAGCCTTTCCTCAGCAGAAATATACTCCAATCCCTTCAGTATCTTTATGGCTCTGTGATGGACTCTTTCAAGCAGTTCCCTGAGGTCCTTCTTGAACTGAGGCGCCTAGAACTGGACACAATATTCCAGATGAGGCCTCACCAGAGCAGAGCAGATGGGGAGAAGAACCTCTGTCAAACTACTCACCACACTGCTTTTAACACACTCCAGGATACCACCAGCCTTCTTGCCCAAAAGGGCACATTGATGGTCTTCCTTCTGTCCAACAGGACCCCCACATGCCTTTCCCCTACCCTGATCTCCAACAGGTCAGATCCCAACTTATACTGGTCCACGGGGCTGACTTTCCCAGATGCAAGACTCTACACTTCTCCACTTGTCATTTAACAAGTCCATGTGCCAGGTTCTGCACTTTGGCCACAACAACCCCATGCAGTGCTACAGGCTGGGGTCAGAGCTCCTGGAGAGTGGCCAGGCAGAAAGGGACCTAGGAGTACTGGTTGACATGTGGCTGAACATGAGCCAGCAGTGTGTCCAGGTGGCCAAGAAGGTTCTCCAAGGCAACCAGTGGCAGAACAAGAGGACACAGTCTCAAGCTGTGCCAGGGGAAGTTTAGGCTTGAGGCGAGGACAAAGTTCTTCACAGAAAGAGTAACTGGCCAGTGGAATGTGCTGCCCAAGGAGGTGGTGGAGTCACCATGTCCCAAAGGGACAAAAAGCCTCAAAAATGCTCTGAACCAGACAATGAGGCAGGCGCCAGTAGGTCTGATTTTTTCAGGTTTGTCAGGTCTGGTTTTTCATTGCCCAGGCTTGTCTGAACATGTCCTGGAGCCTGAGTGGGCCAGGTGCATGGGCCTTTGGCCACCTTTGGAGAAAAACCCTTTCTATAGGTTACAGTGTCAGGGTTTCATCCCTCAATCTGTGTTGTCACTGGCCATTATTGTCTCGGGAAATCTCTAAGTACCAGCCCAAAGAGCCAGAGCCTTGCCTTGCAATTGTTCACACTCTGGAAGGAATCACAAGCCTCACTTGGAAGCTGAACTGTGTTTCAGTTTATCCAGAGCAGGACTGCAAAGACCCCTCACTGCATTAGCATTGTAAAGCCCAGGAGCAGACAACGTTGTCTTGCCAGGCCGAGAGGCGAACCCCCGGAGGAGCTGGGTCCCTGAGACAGTTTTGTTATATTGGGAGAGGCGACAAGTGCCACTGCGAAGAATTGCAGCAGAAGAACTTCTTTCCTGCAAAGCTTTCAGCTACAAAGCCTTTGGGAGTAAATCCTGTCTCAGCAATAAGCTGCAGACACCAACAGAAAGTGAAACTCTGCTCCTGCAGCTTCCACGTAGTCGATGCCATTTTGGTTTTGTTTAAATCCCATGTGTGCCACAGGGTGCCAGGACCAGTGAGTCGTTACGAAATCTGATTTTTATACGCATCTACTGAAGGTCTGTTGCCCTGGGAAATTCTGGAGTGTGTCCCTGTCTCGGTCCGGAGAGGGAAGGAGACTAGTTCTTTTGAATATTCCCTTGCTGTGAAATTAATCGGCACAAACGAGGCCAAAATATCAACAGCTAGACTATTTATTACATAAATAAAATGGAAATAAGAAGGGGAGAGGGAGAAGATAGAGAGGGAGAGAGAGAAGAGAGAGAGAGAAGAGGAAAGGAATCATATTACCACACCCCTCACCCACCCCAAGACAGTTTGAGTCTGTGGAGGAAAGATGCTGGGTTTGTAGAGAAAGGGTGCTGAGGCTTTGGCTGGAGATGCGATGTGATCCCTCTGGGCAGCCTGGGTCTGTAGAGAAAGGGTGCTGAGGCTTTGGCTGGAGATGCGATGTGATCCCTCTGGGCAGCCTGGTTTGTAGAGAAAGGGTGCTGAGGCTTTGGCTGGAGAATAGATGAGGTCCCTCTGGACAGCATGGGTCAGCTCCATGAGTGGCAGCAAGCAGGACTTAGAACACGGGGAGAGGGTTCAGTCTGCTTCCTTCCTTCTCAGCGGCATGGTCCTCCTTCAGCGTTTTTCTCTCTGCGTTTTCTTCCTTCCATTGCGGTTTTCTTCCCCCGCGTTTTTCTTCCTTCTGAGCCAGTAGTGGTCAAGTCTTTTATACAGTTTTTAGTCCTTAGGTATGTGTCCAAGCATTGTCCCTCAGGAATTCAGGAGCCAGGAAATCCTCCTGTAAATATCCAGGTATCGTTCCCCAGGAAATCTTTCTGTGTAATCCTGTGTGTTTAGGCAGGGGTCTAGATGGAGGGGTGGGGAGGGCCTCCGCCTTCCCTTCTCCATCTAACCTGTCCACACACCCATTACACATCAGGAAACAGGTGGTGAGTCCATTGTCTCGCCACCCTCCCTTCCTGGGGGTATCTGATAGCTGGAAATGATCTTGTCTTGACGGCGTGATGGCTGGGTCCTTGGGTCATTGTTATAGGCCAGCTGCAGTCCAGTGTTGTCACGATGCAATCGCAAGGTGATTTGCATCCAGGATTGGTACTGTCTGGGCAAGCAGCAAGTGATTTTATCTTTGTTGAGTCACACCAGGAGTAGACTCTTACAGTCCCCCCCCCCATTGTGGGCCATCACTGGCTTCATTGCCATGCTGTTTGTTGTTTCTGGATTTTTGTACATATTGTTTAAATTGTTACTTGTTCCTGCTGGTGAGGTATCTGATCCACAACCGAATATTCTGAACCAGTAGAAGATAAGTTTTATTGAATATTTTTCACAGGATTTTTATGATTAACAAAATTATTAATATTTTTACTAATCACTTTGCTTATTGAATATTAAATAGCCTTTTACTGATCATAACACACCATCCCTGGAGTTGTTCAAAAAAGGATTGGATGTGGCATTTGGAGCCATGGTTTAGTTGTCAGGTGCTGTTAGATATTAGGTAATAGGTTGGACTTGATGGTCTCTGAGGTTTTTTCCAACCTGGACAATTTGGTGATTCTTGCATTTCACTGAATTTCTTCCCACTCAGCTCTCCAGCCTGTCCAGGTCTGGATGAATGGCAGCACAGACTTTCAGGTGTGTCAGGCACTCCTCCTAGTGTTGTGTCATCAGCAAACTTGCTGACAGAGCCCTCTGGGCCCTCATCCAGGTCATTCATGAATAGACTGAATAATACTGGTCCCAGTACTGAACCCTGAGGGCCTCCACTAGACACAGACTTCCAGCTAGACCCTGCCCCATTGACCACAACTCTCTGATGTCCTGCCCTCAACAAGATTCACATCTACCTCGCTACCTGATCATCCCCGCCACACATTCCTGCATCATTTTTGACAGTTCATGACATCTAACCATCAAGACAGTTTCTGCTTCTTAGAACAAAAAGAGGGGCTGAATTATTATGCATTTCAGCTTCTCCACTTCTCCTTCTGAGATGCAACCAATTATGATCTGCAACCAGAACTTCTCCATGGTGAACTAAGTTATCATAATACTCTTCTTATAACTTTACCAGTGCTGACCCCTGCAGGACTCCACTACATACAGGCCTCCAACTAGACTCTGCCCCATTGATGACAACTCTGACACACTGGCCACAACTCTTAGAGAAATGTATTTAATGCCTGACTCACCATAGTCTTTGAGGCTACTGGAAGGTACTGTGAACAAAATCACTCAACAGTCCAATAGGAACAAGGTCTTTTCATTAGTCGAAAACTAAAGAAACTGGATCATATCCCTCTGAAAATGCTTCACTGCTTCCTTAAAAAAATACTTAGTCATATTTACTTTAGAGAACAAACAATGATTTAATGACAAAAATAAAAATAAGTTAAATAATGACAATTATAAATGTCTTACCTGCATGCTGTAGCTGACCACAGTGGTCACTGATGTACTAGAATCTCGAAGCACTTGCAGAGTGATTAAAGTTGTCTTCTTATGAGCCACAGCAAAACGAGATCCCACAGCAAAATACACTAAGCCGTGAGGAGCATCGCTTTCAAGAACTGTTATTAAAGCAAACCTGGCACTGCTGTTCAAGGCTGCTCCTGTGCTTACATCATAAAGCTCCACAAAAAAATATGTTTCAAATTCAGGTACCTATAAATGAGGGATGATTTTCATATCATTGCAAGACCTACTATTTACTTGCAGCTTAAAAAATGGTTATTTATTATGCTGTATGCACAGTGGATGAGTTATACTAAAACCACAAGCATGCTTCCTGAGATGTGCAGCAAGTACAATGAAATATATCCTAAAACTATTGCAGCAGGCACCACTCTCATGTACAGTAATGAAATCTCAGGTTTTCAACAGGGAACATATTGCAATAAAGTAGCTGTTTATATACTACACATATCGTGGCTGTTGATTTGCCATAATACATGACAGCAAATGTTCCAAGAGCTTCTTATTCCAGGAATTATTCTTTATTCCTTGCCCAGGAATGTAGTTGAGGCCCCATCCCTGGTTCAAGGTGAAACTCAATGAGGCCCTGGGAAACCTGATCTAGAGGAGGATGTCCATGCTGACTGCAGAAGGCTTGGACTAGATTACCTTTGCAGGTCCCTTCCAACCCAAACCATTCTATATATTCTAGAATTGATGACAGGCACAAATTTACTGGAATGCCGTAAGGAACTCTAATTTTCCATTAGGAATTTGAGTGGCACATGTGTGTGCTTTGTGTATGCATGCCTCAGCAGCTGTTGTACTGCTGCCATTAAATAATGATACCACTTTTTTGCATGAAACAGGTTCAAAACACCAGTTTATTCAGCAAGGCAATCTATGTATACTCAACATATGTATTTTAACCCTGTAATATAAAAATAACATCTGAAGATGAGAAGAATTATACTCTTTGTGAAATTAGAGACCCTGTTCCTCAGTGGGAAATTACTATTTCCCACATCCTATATTTTACATAATTTTCCAGAATATAGTCAGAAAAGGTGTAGAAAACCTTCCCATCTTGCCCTTCTCCATTCCCCAGACCTCAACCATCCACTAGCATGGATGCTGGGATAACTTACTAAAAATTTCAAACTCCCCTCTGAAAACAAGGCCAATATTAAATCCTTCCTTGTCTTCAGGGACTGCTTCAACCATTAAGTGCTCCCCCAAAAATGCTGTTTCCCTTCTCTTTTCAATAAAAATGACTGAATGATGTGTTTTGTGTTAATTCAATGACATCTGCATGTTTGAGTGCCAGATGGGCCTTGCAAGGTTCTTAGGCTTACCCATACACCACCTGCCAAATGCCAAATGGCTTTAGAGGAGAGTGGCTGCTAAATTGAACTTCAGTATTTACAAGCTGGATGTTCACAGCAACAGATTTTTATACACTCTGAGATTCTATGCAGCTTTATTACTGAGTAGAGTTTTCACAGGTCTTTGTGCTGTATTTAGGCATGTTAAAATTATGTATGAGCTACAATTAATTTTGTTGTTGTTGTTGTTGAATGAGATGTTATTACTCACAGGATATGCTTTCCATAAACCACCCTAAGAAGTGCTTTGAAAGACAAAAAAATTCCCATATGAATGGTAAGGTTCCAGCATATGAATATGCTTCTCACTGAAATAACTCCTTCTTCTCTTCTTACTGCTCTGTGAAAATCTGTCATGTGAAATTTACTCTTCAAAATAAATACTCATCTCCTTCCTGAATTTTTACCAGTCATAATGAAGGTTGTTTTAGCCTGCAAATAAGCCATGTATTTGCAGAGGAACTGAGCAGATACCAAGTTACCATCTATCAGTTCCTCTATGGATCACTGTTTTTTTTTTCATCTTGATAAACCGCAATTCAAAGCCACAGTGCTGTACCTAAGTGAGCAACAATTACTTACATTATCAGGTTTTATTTCAATGGAGATGTTGCATTTTGTTTGACCTGCCATGCATGTAGTGACTCCCACCACAGATACAAGTTCATTCTCCAAGTTCATGCCATCCTTCAGAAGGACAACAGCTGTTTTATTGAAGGTCACACGCCAAAAGATCTTCACATCTTCAAAAGCCCTATAAGCAAATCAAAATAGTATACATATATGAAAAATGTATAGGAAACAAAAACCACCGAGGTAACATGCTTCATGTTATGACTCAATGCTTAACACAAGGCAATAAATAGATTTAAGACAAAAAATTCGCCTTTTATTTAAATTACTTACTAAAACTTGATTATGTTACCAGACAGTAACACAGAAAGAAAATAAAGCAATTATGGGCACCCAGGTTCTTCCCCGTTTTTGGTTCGGAAAACATGAGATTAGCTAAGCAAGTGATTGAAAGATAGGGATGTGCTCATGTACTACCCTTAGTATTATGTTAACCATATGCCTGGAAAGCCAGGAAGAATTTTTCCTATAAGGAAAAAGAACTTCTATACTATAGGATCAACTTTACTTCCTTTAGGTGTAAGGAACTGCTGTAGGTTAAGGGTTAACTGCTAAACCCTGAGGTGGAACTCCACCCAGAGGGAGGCACTGAATAAGGTAATGTATTATTCCCTTCCTTTTCCTGCATAATTTAAGAGGCAGACCTTGTGGTCAGCTCTCTCTTGACTCCTGCTTTTGATTTTGCTGGTCAGAAGGGAGGCTTCTTGCTAGATGGGAGGTGTGGGCCACAGGGCGGGCCTAATCCATTGTCAATTCTGGGTTTGTGTATATTCCTTTTCCATTAATATATTTTGTGCTTTGTTTACTTTTGTTAATATTACCTTTATTAACTTCCAGTCCTCTGCAAGTCTTTTTTGTTTACTCATTTCACCTTCCCCTACCTAGCTATTCCCTACAGGAGGAGAGAGAGTGGGAAGCGAGATAAACCTAGATTGTATCAAACCAGGACAGGAACTTAGAGTTCTTAAGTATATTTGTTTAAAGTACACAGAGATGTGCAGATGTATTAACTGGCGGGGAAGAAATTGTGTTAGTGAAGACATAAGCATAGTACTGATACTTAGGTAACTTTGTAATTACTCATTTTAATATTCATACCCACTCATGAGAATTTGAGTTACATCTTCAGCAGTGCAAATACTTTACCTTAAGCAAAACTTTCACACTTGCTGCCTTATGGTGCAAGTTGGAAAATACCTGGTAGGAGTTTTTGTTCATTTGGGGCTTTTCTTGGTTTTAATTTCTGGTTTACAGTGTCAGACCTAATAATATTTGCAATTTCAAAGCACATTTTTCAAATACTGGGAATTTATTAAAGGTCTCAAAAGGTAATCCTGTGATTCTGCAAATCTTTATGATAAAACTCTGTGATAACCTCTTCCACTAACAGCAACCTCTGTGATTTGGCACAGTGTGTTAAATCCTGTGGGAAGAGAACTTGAGAAAGCAGTTGCCTGCACCTGTTTGGTTGCCTTGTGACAATCAGCAGCACCTCTCTGTCTTCTGAGTCCTCATCAAGTACAAGACCACTCTGTACTTCTGGAATGAATCCCAAAATGCCATTGTGGAGATCACTTCCTGCATAGCAAACAGTCCATTAAATTAATTAGCAAGAAAGTTAAGATGTGACTAAATCATAATTTTAATATGGGTAACTGCTAAGATGTTAAAAATCATTATCAAAAGCATGCTGCAAAGCATGACTTGGGGACACTTCAGGAAAATGTCATTTTAATATTTAAGGTGAGGGAATGGTTTGAAGCTGAGGGAGAGTAGGTTTAGACTAGATCTTAGCAAGAAGTTCTTCAGTACAAGGATGGTGGAACTATGGAATAGGCTGCCCAGGGAGGTTGTGGATGCCTCCTCCCTGAAGGTGTTGAAGACTAGGTTGGATGAGGCCTTATGCACCTGAGTCTAGTTGAGAAGCATTCCTGCCCATAGCAGGGAGGTTGGAGCAGATGATCTCTAAGGTTCTTTCCAACCTAAGCCATTCTGTGACTATTTTAAGCAGTAGAATAAGATTTTTAAAAGTAAACTCCTTATGAAAGTCTCAGCACTATTGTTTCACATAAACTTGCATTTTCAGCAGCGTTCAGCAAACTGACTGAATTCTGTGTCCCTTGACCACAAAAGACTCCCACAGTTGTCCAGAACAGTGTCAAAAGCCTTGCCCTTATGACACCACTTTATCTACGTTATTTTATGTTTGCCATAACCTCTCAAACACATGCTTCCTAAGCAGAAATGTGCCTCAGCATGCCCCTACATGCACAGCATGACCATAGTAGGACATCAGTAAAGATGGGTTTCCATGGACATGACTTGAACTTTCCTATTCATCCCATGGGCTGTTGAACCCATCTATTTTCCTAAATTGTCTCATCAGCTTTTCTCCTGCATCTTTAATTCAGTGTGTGGAACTAGAGATCTGCATTAGTCTCATGGGAATGTAATAACTGCAACAGAACAAGAGTGGAGGGAAATAAAAAAACAAGACAAAAATGACAGGGTTAATGAGGGGACAGTAATATCTTCACAGTGCCCATTAAATCTTGCTTCTAGAAGATTTCTCCTTATGGGTAGTGATGGCTTTACTCAGCAATTGAAAGGCAGTCTGTTTCCAAGCCAGTGCTTGTTAGATGTGAATGTACATATATATCTATATATATGTACACAGATATATATAGATAGATATAGATACAGAGAGATACTGAACATTAACAAAAATGGCATGCTTGCTTATCCACCATGCACAAAACTTTAACCTGTGGTATCCTTCCATCTGCACATCTAAATGCAGCTACATGCTTTGACCTTTCTCTTTAACTTGTCTCCTGACCTTAATTGATGCACTCATTGTACTCAGTGTGCAACTCTAGAGCATGTTAATACACTTCTGTAGTTTTCAGTTCAAATCCAAACTTATGCCTATGCAGATACTTCTTTGGTAACTTGCACATCATGCAGCTGGTGACACGGTGAATTCTGGAGAAGGTGCACATGAAGGGAGCGTGTGTTTTATACAGTTTGTTCTTGCATACACCATTTTAGTTGTTGCATGCACTCATCCAACAACACAGTTTAATCCTGGTCCTCAATATTTACTTTGGTTTTTTTAAAGACTATCTGTATACACAAAACTTCAAGTGTATAGAATCATACAATCATTTTGGTTGGAAGAGTTCTTCAAGATCACCACGTCCAACCATTAATCTAGCACTGCCAGGTCAGCACCACAGCTACACAGCTCTGAAACCCTTCCAGGGATGAGGACTCCACCAGTGCACTGGGCAGCCTGTTGCAGGGCTTCCCAGCCCTTTCAGGGAAGACATTTTTTTCCTAATATCCAACTTAATCTGCTCTGGCACAACTTGAGGCCATTTTCTTTTGACCTTTCACTTGTCACTTCTGAGAAGAGATCAAGCCCCACCTCGCCACAACTTCCTTTCAGGTAGTTATAGAGAACAAGCAGGTCTCCCCTCAGCCTATGGGAAAAAGAGTCAAAGGTTTTACTGAAGTCCAGGTAGACACTGTCACAGCCACCACACAGCCCACAGTCCCCCACTAAGCAGGTCGCCTTGTCATAGAAGGAGATCAGGTTCATCAAGCAGGACCTGCTCTTCATGAACTCATGCTGACTGGGCCTGAACCCCTGGTTGCCCTGCACACGTTGCATAATGGCACTCAAGATGAGCTGCTCCATGACCTTCCTGGCAATGATGTCAGACTTACAGGTCTGTAGTTCCCTGGGTCCTCCTTACAGCCCTTCTTGTAGGTGGGCATCACATGAATTTTCCTGATTCACCTGAACTGTTCCCACTCCCAACTTGTTTCTAAAACTTAATGTGAGTAGTTAAACTCAGTTTATACTCTAGTACATCTGATAGGTATCTAAAATCCAAAGGAAACTGGAGCTCTAATACAATGTTTTTGCAGAATAGTGCAGTGACTGAAAGAAAAATTCTTCCTATGGATCTGAACTGCATATACCAAAGAATAGAAAGAAACTGTTTTTCATATTCTGTACTAACCCCATACAACAGCAAAGTAACAAAATGGTGAAAAAAAAAGGAAAAAAAAAAAAAAAGCCTGCAAGAAAGGGAGGAAACAAAACAAAACAAAACCAATAAAAAATAGGCTCTGACCTTTCCCTTCATAAAGCAAAATAAGGCACAAACAGAAATCAGCAGCACTTATTTATTATTTTACCTTTGTACCTGGGAAGATCATGAAACAGATCCTACTGTAAGATATACTGGAACACAAGGAGGACAAAAAGAAGATTCAAGACATCCAGCATAGCTTCATCAAGGGCAAGTCCTGCCTGACCAACCGAGTGGCCTTCTACAATGGTGTAACTACATCAGTGGACAAGGGAAGACCAACAGATGCCATCTATCTGGACTTTTGTAAAGCATTTGACACAGTCCCCCACAACATCCTTATCTCTAAACTGGAGAGCTACAGATTTGATGTGTGGACTGTTCAGTGCATAAGGAATGAGCTGGATGATCGCATCCAAAGGGTAGTGGTCAACGGCTTGATGTCCAGATGGAGATGAGTGACAAGTGATGTCCCTCAGGGGTCTCTATTGGAAGCACTGCTGTCCAGTACCTTTGTCAATGATACAGACAGTGAGATTGAGGCACCCTCATGAATTCTGCACATGATATCAAGCTGAGTGGTGTGGCTGATAAGACTGAAGGATGGGATCCATCCAGAGGGACCCGCACAGGCTGGAGAGGTGGGCTGAGGAGAATCTCCTGAGTTTCAGGCAGGCAAAGTACAAGGTCCTGCATCTATGTCAGGGTAATCCTAGATATCAATCCAGGTTCAGGGATGATGAGATTGAGAGCAGCTCAGCAGAAAAGGACCTGGGGGTGCTGGTGGATGAGAAGCTGGACAGGAGCAAGTAACATGCACTTGCAGCCCAGAAGGCAAATGGCATCCTGGGCTGCATTAAAAGAAGCATGGCCAGCAGGTCAAGAGAGGTGATTTTCCTACTCCACTCTGCTCTGGTGAGACCTCACTTGGAATACTGTGTCCAGCTATGGCACCCCCAAAACAAGAGAGACATGGACAGGCTGGAGTGGGTCCAAAGGAGGTCCACCAACAGGATCAGAGGGCTGAAGCACCTCTCCTACAAAGACAGGCTGAAAGAAGACTCCAGGGAGACCTTAGAGCTACATTTCAGTATCTGAAGGGGACCTACAGGAAGGCTGAGAAAGGACTGTTTAGAAGGGCTTGTAGCAGTAAGATGAGGGGCAATGGTTTGAAACTGGAGCAAGGTAGATGTAGGTTGGACATTAGGAAGAATTTCATTACAAGAGTGGTAAAATACTGCAACATGCTGCCCAGGGATGTGGTTGAGGCCCTGTCACTGGAGACATTCAAGATCAAACTCTGGCCCTGGGCAGCCTGATCCAGTTGAAGGTATCACTGCTGACTGCAGGGGATTGCACAAGATGAGCTTTGAGGGTCCCTTCCAACCCAATGAAATCTGTGAAAATGTGTTTTGAGCTAAGTTGCTAAGAGACTCATGGTGGGATTGGTGCATTAGATGCTTCCTCTGACACAGAAAACTCAAGGTTTGGGAGCAGAATACCATGCTTAGTATCAAACAGAATCCCCATCTTTACATAAAAAATTGTTATGATTACATACAGTTATTTACTGTTACTTAATTCAGATGTATTTACTCATTTCCCAGGAGAAGAAAATTTTACCTGCAATAATCACTGTTGCAAAAGCAGCAAATCCATATTCATCCTTTCCTTCCACAATCTGAGCTCCACATTCAGGGTTTGAGAGGAAAACATAAAACAATTCCTGTCCTTCAGGCTCATCATCATCAACAATTTTTATGGACACCGTGCTTTCTCTTTCTCCATCCAGCAAAGTCAGAGAGATCGACTGTTCATCAAAATCTTCTCCTTCCATTGCCCACGTGAAGTTTGATCTTCCATCAATGCTTCCAAAGGGATATGAATCTACCCCACTCTGTGCACTCACTCCCCCAAAAGTTTTAACAGTTACTTCAACATCACCAGCAAACCCTTTGGTCCTTCTTATATGAAGTACCACTGTGTTGGGGGTACCGTTGCTTGCATCTTCTTCCACATAAACAAACTCTGGGCCCAAGCTCAGTATTCCATGAAGAACGTCATTAGCCAGGATATTAACTGTTGCAACACTGAAAGCTGGATTCAAACGTGGACTCCAGGCAGGAGTCACAGGTTGAACATCCAAACTTGCCACAGCAGTCAAATTGACAAAAAAAAATTCCTCTATTTCAGACACAGTATCATCAATTATTGATATTTCTATTACAGCATGTGTCTGGAAACGTGAAAACTGAAGCTCTCCGTTGTAGATGGGTACAAAGTCCTCGAGTGGTTTGGCACTTCCTGGAATGGTCTGATACATCAATTTAGTCAGATTACCTTGAAAACCAAACAATCTTTGGACATACAATGTGACTGACTGAACATCTTCTTCAACTGCAACGTATCTTGAGTTAAGATCAAACTGGAAGATCCCCATTGGCTCAATTTCAGCTATTGTAAATCCTGGCCTGAAACAGAAAATGCAGTGAAGCTGAGAGAGGAAATATCAAGTGTGAAAAGCAAAACATCCAAGCAGAATAATGTTCAGTAAACAATCAACAATGGCTCTAAGAATGTTGATTTGAAGATGTGTGTAACAGTAGAGAGAAGAAACAGAAACCATACTAAGCAAGGTGCAAAGAGTTCCAGAGTGGATCCAGAGGAGGGCCATGAAGATGATCAAAGCACCTCTCCTAAGAAGACAGGCTGAGAGATTTTGGGTTGTTTAGTCTGGAGAAGAGAAGGCTCTCCGGAGACCTCATAGCAGCCTTGTAGTACTTGAAGGAGAGCTGGAGAGAGACTTTTTACAGAGGCATGGAGTGACAGCATTTAGATTAGACATTAGGTAGAAATTCTTCCCCATCAAGGTGGTGAGGCACTGGAAGAGGTTGCCCAGAGAACCTGTCTAGGCCAGGAAGTGATAAAAGCCAGGCTGGCTGAGGCCTTGAGCAAGATGGTCTAGTAGGAAGTGTCTCTGCTCATGGCAGTGGGGGTGGAACTAGATGATTATGATTCTCTAATACCCACAGGATCCACAGGATGTCTTTTTTATTGTGGACACAATGCAGAGAGAGAGATTACAATACATCTTCTCTGAGTAATACCAGTTTTAACCACTGAACAAACTTCCTGCACAAAGGGAAAACAGTTGACAGTTGCTAGTTTTTAGCCAGTTTTACACTGGAAGCTAGCAAAGGAAGGGAAGTTATGTTAAAACTTGAGAGTGGGGCTTTGAAGTATTAACTGCCTCCTCACAGGAATATTTTTCCAGCTCTGAGCCTTGCTATCAATATCAGTTTAAGTTCTATGTTATTAATATTAAATGTATCCCCTTTCTCACTAGAAAATGAGCACAAGGACGCTTTGATAAGCCTTGGATCTTGCACTTATCTATGTATTTGATTTGTTATTCAGTGCCAGATGTCACCAAATGGCATTACTATTACAATGAGTGATTCTGGTCAACAACTTAGACCATTTCCAGCAGTAAGGAAACAAAAACCTCTTCCAATTAATTGTCAGCTTTATCTCCTGTGGGATGTAGTCTTAAGCTGTCTAGGAAAGGTCATTCTCATATAGTCAAAATATTTGACTTACGTGGTAAATAGATGCCCCTGTGGTCATCAGTCCACAGGTTTGTCAATCTAGAAGTAGGGGTCAGACTCAGGAGGGGTCAGACTCAGAATTTAGTCACCCAAGTTCATTCCTTCAGATTTGCCAGAGTTAAGTGTAATATTGTGAAGTCAAGACCTTTCTCCACAGGGCAGGGCTACTCTACATCCATTATTTTTATACCACTTTTAGCTATCAATGTATAACAAAGAATGAAAATAAAATAGTTTGAAGAATAGATAATGACTCAACTGGGAAGAGAAACTACATTAAATGTAATGTCTGGGGGGTTAAGATAAAAAGGAAATTTATATAAATTAGGTGTTTTCAAATCACTTGTTTCATTTTATCTCTTTTATGCAGTATGCGTAATCTAAAATCTTCTAAGTATCCACTAGATGGATAAAGAACTGGCTTGATAGCCACACCCAAAGAGTGGCTGTCAATGGGTCCATGTCCCAGTGGAGGCCAGGGACAAGCGCAGTCCCTCAGGGATCAGTCCTGGGACCAGGCTTGTTCAACATCTTTGTGGGTGCCATGGACAGTGGCATTGAGTGCACCCTCAGCAAGTTTGCTGATGACACCAAGCTGCGTGGTGCAGCAGACATGCTGGAGGGAAGGGATGCCATCCAGAGGGACCTTGACAGGCTGGAGAGGTGGGCACAAGCCAACCTCATGAGGTTCAACAAGACCAAGGGCAGGGTCCTGCATCTGCGTCGAGGCAATCCCAGGCACAAATCCAGGCTGGGCAGTGACTGGCTGGAAAGCAGCCCTGAGGAGAGAGACTTGGGGGTGCTGGTGGACGAGAGGCTCAACATGAGCTCTCAGTGTGCACTTGCAGCCTGGAAAGTCAATCAGATCCTGGGCTGCATCAAGAGAAGTGTGGCCAGCAGGTGAAGGGAGGTGATTCTCCCCCTCTACTCTGCTCTGGTGAGACCCCACCTGGAGTACTGTGTCCAGTTCTGGAGCCCCTATTACAAGAGGGATATGGACACGCTAGAGCATGTCCAGAGAAGGGCCACGAGGCTGATCAGAGGGCTGGAGCACCTCTCCTATGAGGACAGACTGAAGGAATTGGGGCTGTTCAGTCTGGAGAAGAGAAGGCTCCGAGGTGACCTAATTGTGGCCTTCCAGTATCTGAAGGGGGCCTACAAGAAGGCTGGGGAGGGACTTCTAAGGATCTCAGGTAGTGATAGGACTAGGGGGAATGGAATAAAGCTGGAGGTGGGGAGATTCAGGCTGGATGTGAGGAGGAAGTTCTTCACCATGAGAGTGGTGAAGCCCTGGAATGCGTTGTCCAGGGATGTGGTTGAGGCCCCATCCCTGGAGGTGTTTAAGACCAGGCTGGATGAGGCTCTGGCCAGCCTGATCTAATGTGGGATGTCCCTGCCCATGGCAGGGAGTCTGGAACTAGATGATCCTTGTGGTCCCTTCCAACCCTGACTGATACTATGATACTGCTATGATACTAAGTATAGATTTTTAGGGAAACTAATGAAAACTGTTAAGAGCTGCTTTCAATTCTTCAGCTTTCTGGCTAAAACTGCTGATCCTGGTTCTTTATTTTCCTAGCTGTCTCCCTCATTCTAGAGACATTCTAGGCACTAGTGAAATGAAACAGACTGGAACTGGAGAAAAGCCTCACTTCAGATCAGGTTAGATCTGTATTACTGATACTTGTTTCCTTCTGAGACAAGACACAAATTTATCAAAGAAGGCACCAAAACACATCAGCTACCCATAATTCAATAAGGATTTGTGTAAATAAGGTGTATGCCTCTACACAGGTCATAATTCTCACAGCATCTGTGTGACTCAGAGGCATTAAGCAATAAACACTCTTACCTCAGGCGAGCCCCACCAGACACGTTGCTGTGCACTGCTGTTAAAGTGATGGCAAATGACTCAGGTTTATTTAGGCTTGGTGTAGCCTGAAATGAAATTACTTTGCTTTGCTCACTGGAGGTAAAAACAAATGTACCTGAAGGGAAAAGAAAAAAAAAAAAAAAGAAAAGAAAAAAAGGAGTGAGAGAGAGCACAAGTCAATTGCTAAACCTGAATCCTCTTTTTCCTGGGAATATGCTGAGACAGGGACGTTAATCACAATTCCACTCCATTTAGGAAGCAGAAATCTGCATGGTAAGGGTCTTTCCTACATAAAGCTGTGCTTCAGGGGCATAGCTTTGTGCTTACCTCCCAGACATATATTTATGAAGTTGAGTTCTTTTTGTTTGCTCATAAAATAAACAGATTAGATTTCATTGTAATGGACTCTTCATTAACAGAAGCAGCATGTTGAGGTACAAATAACTAACTGGTGGTATGAGCACCTACACAACCTTCACTGCTGTTTCCTCAGACAAGTACTCACCAAATGGAGGAGTAATATTGCCCAGCTGAGAAAAGTCAGTGATTAGGTCTGGTGGGTATCCTGAAATCCAGTTAACAGTTACAGAGCCGTACAGTCCTTTTCTGGTTACGACAGCGTGGCCTGTCCCTGCCACAATGTCTGTAAGTTGTAAAATCACAGATTCAAAGCCAACCTGTGGAAACATAGTAGATTATGTTAGGGAAAATGGAATACAAATGTGAAATGTCATATGTGAAAGTGTACTATACTTTGTAAAACAGGCATTTTACAATAATTGCACATCCATATAGATGCATGTATGTACATATATGTATGTGTAGAATCATAGAATCACACAGCAGTTTGGGTTGGAAGGGACCTCTGAAGGTCATCTAGATCAACCCCTCCTCAGAAGTAGAAACACCCTCCACTAGATCACGCTGCTCACAGCCTTGTCAAGCCTCACCGTGAATATCTCCAGGAATGGAGCCTCAACCACCTCCGTGAGCAACCCATTCCAGTGTTCCACAGCCCTCGCGGTAAAGAACTTGGTGCTAACATCCAATCTAAATCTGCTCTTCTGTAATTTCAAAACATTGTCCCTCATCCTATCACTGCAGGCCTTCATAAACAGTCTTTCTCCATCCTTCTTGCAGGCCCCCTTCAGGCACTGGAATGCTGTGATTAGGTGTTCCCAAAGCTTTCTCTTCTCCAGGGTGAACAACACCACCTCCCTCAGCCTGTCATCACAGCAGAGGTGTTCCAGTCTCCTGATCATCTTCATGGCCCTCCTCTGGACCTGCCCATGGCAAGGGGGTTGGAACTAGACAATCTTCAAGGTCCCTTCCAATCTAAACCATCCCATGAATGAATGAAAGAATGAATGAATGAAGTTCAATTACAAATTAAGAGACAGAACAGCACTTCAAGACAATGATAGCCAGTAAATAAAAACTTCAGTAAAACATCAGCATGCTGTTGTCTTTGCCTGACATACAAAAAGGGAACTGTGGCACATACGTGATAACAAAACAGGCAAATTCTCTTTTCTCACTGTCATGCAAAGTAGACAAAGGGAAACTTTCTCACTCAGTGATTAGCCAAGTATATTGTCAGCTGCAATGAAACTCAGCTTGACTTCCATCTCTGCAAATAATACTGCATACATGCTGCTATCTAATCTAGGGCTGCTTAACCTTAAAGGAATACCATTGTCCAGAATTAGCTATTTCAAGTCTCAGAACTTCCATCTCACGTAAACAAAAGTATGAATTAACCACAATATTTAGAGTATTTGTATTTTATAGATAAGTCATTTTCAAACTACATTGACACACTTCTGAGAGAACCAGTATCAGATAAAAGATAATGTCCAGTGCAAGTAACATCTGGAAAAGTCTTGCCAGTCATTAAATGATGAAGACTTTGAGGAGTCAACTGAATTCTGAATCCTTTTGTGATAGTGTACCCTCCTTCTGCAGTAGAAATGTGACACTGCAGCCAGTCTACCAACCTGTGAATTGGCAGCTTCCTCAGGAATAAGCAGAACAGCTGACTTTGCTTTTCCCAGAATTTTAGGCACATCCTTGGCACTTTCCCCAACCAGGGTTACATTAAGCAGTTCCAGAGTAAAATTCAAGCCCAGAAAAATAAA
The DNA here is from genome assembly GCF_014839835.1 of Dryobates pubescens. Lineage (NCBI taxonomy): Eukaryota > Metazoa > Chordata > Aves > Piciformes > Picidae > Dryobates > Dryobates pubescens. The sequence continues at coordinate 74,827,748 of NC_071657.1, read as the reverse complement.
TGCCTTTGAGAAGAGAGAATTTAACAAAAAAAGGTAAGAAAGTAATTCTACTAAAAACAAGATATCCACCAGTTCAAAGCATTTAAGTAGCAAAACAATCTGCAGGGACTTGCACATGCATTCCATTTGTATACTCAAAGCAGTGTTTGCAAGGCAGGCGTTCTGTTTCTCAAAAGAAATACAGTGAAAGCCTCAATACTGATTCACCAGCAGTTTGTTGGAATGTGAGATTGTAGATCAACTACTGCCATTTGAATAAATTGCATTTAACACACTGGGCCTCAGCTTGATTTCAGTCCTTGGATTAAAAATATTTAGATGGATGTAAAAAGATTGAAGTGTAGATGTAATACTGTCATAACAATAATACAAACAACCAGGGAACACAGAGTACTGCTGGTAATTTTATCTGCTGCTTCATGAGCCAGCACTGACAGATCTCTACTACAATCCAAAAGGCAAAGTTGAGAAAACCTTTGCATACTTATAATACTAAAATACTGAACTGATAGCAACACAAAGTAGTGATGGATGGAAATGCTGAATATTTGAACATGTTTGGCAGTGATTTTGCAATTATTATCTGAAAATGTGATATTTGAACCCAGTTCTATTCCATAAATAGAAACCTCATAGTACTAAATCCCTCTTTTCTTCTCCTTCACAGTGGATACTATTGAGATTTTAGTATTTTATATTGTGATGAACACAAACAAGTATCATGGGAGCTGAAAGGATAACACAGACCTGGTTGCTTATTGGCACTTGTTTCACTCCAAAGCTGGCACCATCTTTTACTGTGAGGTATCCCACCTCATTCTCAGGTTCAATTAGCACTTCTTCATGATGAGACATGATATGGTACTCAACAATGACTTCTCCAAATGCCCCAGCATGCCGAGTTACATTAACCTGGACATACCGATCCAGGTTCCTCTCTACCAGCACTGACTGCAGGTCAGAGTGGAGGGCAAACACTCCATAAGGGTCATCATTTGCAAACACACTGATCTTTGAAATGCTCTTCTCTGGGTCTAAATCTGCTCCACCTTCTACTGCAATCAGCTGCACCACATAGTTTTCATCCAGCTCTGGGACATCATCAGGTAACAGGTAGATAATGATCTCGGCTGCACTTTGCTGGTCAGCAATGACAACAGATCCTTCTGTCCTAAGGAAGTCACCTGAGATGTCAGATTCGCTATGTATTTCCCAGTAAACCTGAAATGAGTTTAGAAAATGCACAAAACATAAGAAAGGAAAATTACCCACACAGTCAGAAACTTCTATATTCAGGATTCAGCACAGATAGGATATGGAGAAGAGTGGTTTTAAATGGGTGAAATAAAAACTGGTTTAGGCAGGCATAGAGAGAAGCACACAGACCATCTTTCAAAAGGGCATTTTGTTCCTCAGTACTATAAACTTAAAGATTTCTTTTACACAGCAACAGAAGATTCATGCAAAATTATATGGAATCTTTGAAGAAGAAGGAGACATGACAGCATCTCTGGGCAGCCTGCTCCAGGGCTTTTTCACCCTCACCTTAAAGCGTCTCCTTATGCTGAGGTGGAACCTCCTGTGTTCTAGCTTGTACCTACTTGTCCTTGTCCTACCACTGGACACTACTGAAAAGAGACTGGCACCTTCTTCTTGACATCCACCCCTGAGACATTTATGCACATTGAGAGATGCTCCTCTCAGTTTTCTCTTCTCAAGACTAAACAGCCCCAGGTCTCTCAGTCTTCATAGGAGAGATGTTCAAGTCCCTTAATCATTCTCATAATTCTCTGTTGGAAGGTATGGTATCTTCTACTATCTCATCAAAAGCACAGGGTGAGAAAGAAAGAAAGTAGGGGAAGGACTACAGGGCTGGGGTCTGGGGCATTTTTTCTGATAACGGGAGACTGAATATGACTCTCCAAAACAAAAATACTAGCGCTGAGGCCAGCCAAATTCATTCTAAAAGGCTGATCTAGGTGAACCTATTTCAGCAGTGGGGTTAGATTAGGTGATTTCCAGTGGTGTCCCTTCCAACCCCCACCATGATGGGATTTGTCATTTGGAAAATATCAACACTGAGGATTATTTCAGACTACAATGCTTCTGAGGAAAAGAGTGAAAATACCGTTATGTTCCCCATAGTGCCCTGAATTCTTCTGACAAACAGCTTAATACTTTGTGGCCCTTCCTCTGCTGAGGGTTCTGTATAGTTGCTCTCAGTCAATGACTCAGGAGCAAACTGTACGATTCCATTGGGATCACCAAACTTCTGGATCTGTAAATAAGAAAACAAAAAAGCAGGAATGTCAAGTGAGTTGTACTCCTGTTCAAACCATTCAGATTCTCATTGCTAGATGCTACAGGGAATGTAACCATTAGCTCTTCTTACTTTTTCTCCTCTCATGAAGATTCACGGCTACATTTGTAACTAGAAGAGAGACTGAAATATTTGAAATAAAAATCACCAGAAAGGATCATCAAGTGATGACAGAGGAGTATACACACACAAGCACACAGTGGCACAAAAGCAAGAGTCTAAATCTATGTGTAACTGGCTCTTGTATGAGAAAATCCTACAGTGAAACAAAGTTTAAAGCAGATTTAAACTGAACAGGACTCAAAATTATCATCCTGTTTTCAGTTTTCAGTCCCCCCAACCAAGGAAGAAAAGGACAGAGTTTTATTTCAAATTCTCTAGATATCTCTCCAGATATTTTGATATTAAGCACCTTGGGCTAGTGTACAGAAAATCTTCTGACATTATCTGCTTGCAAACTGAAACCCCTGAGTTAGAGCTGATCCACATCCCATTGTGTGAATCACTAGCTGCAGCAAGAATTCATGGTGAACGGACTCAGAACAGAGCTGGAACATCATTGTCTACGGAGAAGGTAGTTCATTAGCATGCAGGGTTGAACATTCCAGGTTAAGAGTTAAACCTGTGTCCCTCAAGGAGAAACTGAGGAGACTGCGGAAATAGAAGCTTATTCCACCAACACTCTACAGACCAGAAAAAAATAATAAAATAAAATCCTATTTCTAGGAAAGATTTATTTTTCTGTGGGCTTTTTATATCAGCCTTATAAATATTTCCTCAGTTGTAGTATTCCTAGAGCAGTAATTTGTCTTTGACAATTTCCCCTGCCTTCTCCCACAAATTTACATATCTATTTTGCTCTCCAATAGTCAGATTCTCTTAATTCTTTTATATATGATAGCTGGAGCAGAAGAGGAGGTCAAGAAGGGATGAACAACCAGATGACACTTAGAAATCAGGACTCAATCCAAGTTCCTTCCAAAGAACCACAGAGGGCCAGACCAGGGTTTATATAACAATTTGTTCTGTCAGATTCTTTGTCTTCTTTATTAAGCACAGAAGCAGTTACAATGCACCCAAATAGTACAAGGGACAAAAAAAGCCTAAATGACAAACTATGCAATAATTAAGCATTAAAAGCTTTGCAGGATAAATACCAAAATCAACACAGATCTCAGCAGAAAGAAACACAATAATGACTTACGATCAGCGCTATGGTTTTTGCCTTAGGATCTATTTCTGTTTCACCTTTCATAAGGCTCAATCTAATAATGAAGGTCTCCTGAACCTCAACTTCTTCATGAGGATAGATGAGTAGATTAATAGCTCTCAGACCTCCTTCCCCTTCTCCAAAATAGAACGATCCATTCACAGGGTCACCAATGTCACTATTCAGAGGAGATAAAACCTCTTCTGAATTGGGTCCCAAGATGTCCCAATTAATCTGTGGAAGACAAGAGCGTCAGATGTAGAGTGGTGATATATTATGACAGTGTTACACAAGTGACATAAGAATTCTTGTGTCTCATACCTAGTGATGTTGAAATCTTTGCTGATAAGGAATAATACAAAATAAAGAATAGAATAGAATAGAATAGAATAGAATAGAATAGAATAGACCAGGTTGGAAGAGACCTTCAAGATCATTGTGTCCAACCCATCAACCAATCCAACCCACCTAAATAACTAAACCATGGCACCAAGCAGCCTATCAAGTCTCCTCCTGAACATCTCCAATGATGGTGACTCCACCACCTCGCTGGGCAGCACATTCCAATGGCCAATCACTCTCGCTGTATAGAACTTCTTCCTAACATCCAATCTAAACCTCCCCTGGCGCAGCTTGAGACTGTGTCCTCTTGTTCTGGTGCTGCTTGCCTGGGAGAAGAGACCAACCTCTGCCTGTCTACAACCTCCCTTCAGGTAGTTGTAGAGAGCAATAAGGTCACCACTGAGTCTCCTCCAGGCTAAGCAACCCCAGCTTCCTCAGTCTCTCCTCATAGGGCTTGTGTTCCAAACCCCTCACCAACTTTGTTGCCCTTCTCTGGACTCGTTCCAGCAAGTCAACATCCTTCCTAAACTGAGGGGCCCAGAACTGGACACAGTACTCAAGGTGCGGCCTAACCGGTGCAGTGTACAGGGGCAGAATGACCTCCCTGCTCCTGCTGACCACACTGTTCCTGATGCAGGCCAGGATGCCATTGGCCCTCTTGGCTGCCTGGGCACACTGCAGGCTCATGTTCAGCCTACCATCGACCAGTACCCCCAGGTCCCTCTCTACCTGGCCACTCTCCAGCCACTCTGACCCCTGCCTGTAGCACTGCATGGGGTTGTTGTGGCCAATGTGCATAATTAATCACGTGTGTGGAAATATATACACCTTTGGAGAAACACATATGGCACAAGTGAAAACTCTGAAGCATTAGCCACAGTGCCTGCTTATGAAATTCTAGATATAGAAAAGTAACAGAAATTCTAGCAACAGAAAAGCAACTGATATTTGTTTAACACGCAACAGGAATCAAAAAAGCCAGTTTCTATTTCTCTCCCTTTCATGATTTGTTTTGTGAAGCTACCCAGGTGACCCAAACCCATCACCAAAACCGCTCCCTGTGAAGTGTGATATTGACAGAAAATGGCAACTATTTCCTGAAATCTGCAACAAAATCCCTCAATGATGATCCACACTTCTCCAGCCTGATTAAAAACTACAATATTTTCAGAACTTCCTGTAAATTAGATTGCTTTGGAGGAGGTTTTATTCACCTCCAGTTGGCAGCCAGTCACTAGTGGTGTTCCCCAGGGCTCAGTACGGGAGCCAGTTCTGTTTAATATTGTTATCAATGATCTGGACAAGGGGATTGAGCCACTCTTAATAATTCTACACATAAAACTAAGCTGAGAGCTGGGAGGATGCACTGATCTGTTTGAGGGTAGGAAGACTCTGCAGAGAGACCTGCATAGGCTGAATTGATGGGCTGAGGTCAGATCGAAGGAGGTTCTCCTCACCCTCTACTCTGCCCTGATGAGACCTCATCTTGAGTAGTACATTCAGTTTTGGGCTCCCCAGTTCAAGAGGGAAAGGGATCTGCTGGAGAGAGTCCAGTGGAGGGCTACAAGGATGATTAGGGGACTGGAGCACTGCCTTATGAGGAGAGGCTGAGAGAGCTGGGGGGTTTTATTCTGGAAAAGAGAAGACTTAGAGTGCATTTAATAAATGTTTATAAATATCTGAGGGCTGGGTGTCAGGAGGGAGGGGATAGGCTCTGCTCACTTGCTCCCTGTGATAGGACAAGGAACAATGGATGTAAGCTGCAGCACTGGAGGTTCCACCTCAACACAACAGGGAACTTCTTTACTGTAAGGGTCACAGACCACTGGAACAGGCTCCTCAGGGAAGTTGTGGAGTATCCTTCCCTGGAGACTTTCAACGCCCATCTGAATGTGTTCTTCTGTGACCTAAGCTCAACTGTAGGGTCCTGCTCTGGCAGGGGGGTTGGACTTGATGATCTCTTTGGGTCCCTTCCAACCCCTGACATCCTGTGATTCTGTGATCCTGTGAACTATGAGTTCTCACAAGGCCAAATGTTGAGTCCTGCGCTTGGGTCATAATAACCCATGAAACACTCAAGACTTGGGGCAGAGTGTCTGGACCTGAGGGTATTATTCCACAGCCATCTGAATGTGAGCCAGCAGTGGGCAGCAAAGCTGGTGAAGGATCTGGAGAACAGATCCTCTAAGGAGCAGATGAGAGAACTGAGGCTGTTTATCCTGAAGAAAAAGAGTCTAAGGAGAGACCTCATTGCCCCCTCTGGCTCCCTGAGAGGAGGCTGTAGTGACATGGGGGTTGGTCTCTCCTCCCTAGTATCAAGTGACAGAATTAGGGGAAATGTCCTGAAATTGAGACAGGGGAAGTTTAGGTTAGAAATTAGGAAAACTGTATTGCTGGAAAAGTGCTCAGGCATTAGAATTTGTTTTCCAGGGAAGTGGTGGAGTCACTGTCCCTAGAGGTGTTCAAAAAACACACAGACATGGCACTTCAGGACCTCGTTTAATGGCCATGGTGCTGTCAGTTAGACAGTTTGACTCAATGACCTTAGAGGCCTTTTACAGCCAAAACAAATCTGTGATTCTGTAATTCTATAATCATAAAAGAAAGATAGCAGGAGGAGTGAGAGAAGATTAAAAGGGTGGAAACTTTTATGCTATACTGCAACCACATGCAATTCATGCTTAATGAATAGCTGCAACTGTGCTACTAGAAATCAATCAAAAGTTCTTGAAGGAAAAAGTAGGATTTTTTTGATCTAGTCACCAGAAAGCATTCACTCTTTGTGAAGCAGGGCCCACCTGTGTCTCCCCTAATAATCTTCCTGTCCTTTCCAGCACCAGAGACACTGTTGTGGGGGTGTCAGGGTTGGGAAGAACAATTCGGCTCTGGTTGAGGAATCGGATAATGCCCTGTGGAGAGTCACTTTTAGCAATAGTGACCTGGCTTACAAGGTGGAGCCCAAGAACTGCTCCACCAGTGGCTCCTGTCAGCTGGATTTCAAACTGCTCTTCAAATTCACTGCATGGAAGAAGAAAAAGAGATACTGAGGTATCTCGGGGTGGGGGGGGGGGTGAGGGGGGAACATAATTAAAACTGTACTTATTAATTCAATCATGCATCCAACTGGATCTGTTTAAAGGTATCAGAATCAATCTTTGTAAGCACAGATTTCTCCCATTTGCACAGAACAGTGGTATCTGAAATAAAAATTATCTTTTACTTGTGTTAAACTCATAATCAAATATGTTTTGTTTCAGAAGTACTACAAACACACAAAAATTATGATAGTGTACTTAAGAAAATAATTTGTTTGCCTAAAATTTAACAGGAATCATGAAACTCCAATTACAGTTCCTTTTTTTAAATCCCCTTTAAATTTAGACAGATTCTTCAGCAGTGTAGAGAATGGGTTTACAATTTCAATTCTACACACAGCCATACTGCATATGCTAAAAGAGGTTTTCTTAGAAGTAGACTAGTGACTAAATATCTGAAAAATTGATTACCTTTCTTCATCATCTATAATAGAAATATAAATAAAAGTCTGGTTCTGGCCATGTTGAAAAATAACAGAGTTATTATGGATGACATAGTCAACACCATCGGGAAGTGCAGAAATACTTCGAGAAAGAAAATCAGCTGTTACATAGCCGTAAGTGCCACGCTTTCTCACAACAGGAATCATGATTAATCCAGCGTCCTCCTCCACTGCAAGAATCATTGAGAAAAAGTTATTTTATTTCAAAATTCATGCCATGCTCATGGGCTTATCTCCTAAACCACAGTGAAAAACTTACCATCTAGAAAGACATACTGTGGATCAAATTCGATGACGCCTTCTGCGTTGTCACTTTTTGCTATTATGACTCGGACTGTGGAGATATTTCCTATTATTGGAGGTTGATCTATCTGTAGACCATTTTCTTTTATGGTAAAATCATATCCACTTGCAAGAATAGGAAAAAGAAAAATACATACAAAATCCTTGTGAAAGTATTAAGACGCGGGTATGAGAATTTGTCAGTTACCACAAATACTTTTATTTTCTGACAATTCTTACTCAGGCCTTTTTGGTCACACTTTTCCAAACTACTGTAGATACAAACAGACTGAGAGAGTTGGGGCTATTCAGTCTGGAGAGGAAAAGGCTCCAAGGGGATCTTATGGTGGCCTTCCAGCATCTTAAGGGGGCTACAAGAATGCTGGGGAGGGTAGTCACAGGACTGGGGGGAATGGAGTAAAACTTGAATTGGGTAGGTTCATACTGGATGCTAGGAAGAAGTTCTTCACCATGAGGGTCATGAGATACTGGAACAGGTTGCCCAGTGAGGTGGTGGAAGTCCCACCCCTGGAGGTTTTTAAGGCCAGGCTGGATGTGGTACTGAGCAACCTGATCTAGTGTGAGGTGTCCTTGCCCATGGCAGGGGGGCTGGAACTAGGTGATCCTTGAGGTCCCTTCCAACCCTGACAATTCTGATTCTATAAAAGCAGTAGTTTATTGACAGGAATGTTTCATTTTATCATTCTCATTTTATCATCTTTTTTGAATTTCATGCAACTTGACCACTTCTATGTAATGGATGGATTTTCAGCTCTAATAAACATTAATCAGCCAAATCTTTATACTAAACATTAAAACAATCGGGTTCCTCATACATCCAATTGCTGTTCTGATTAGTATTATAGTTGAATAAAACTTTACAGTGCAACACCTGAAACTCAGTGGTGACTTTATGTAGGTAGATCAGTTTCCAAAAATAATTTGTTCTTAAGATTGTAATCAATCAACTGGGAATTTTATCTTTACCTTCCTTGGAGTTCTACTTTGTTAATCACCACTGAAAAATCTTCAGGGCCTTCAGGAAAGTCATCATCATGAATTTCAACAAAAATCATTTTACTCTTCTCGTGTGGTTCAAACAACAACTGCCTGACTGTGGGAGTGAAATCAGTTCCCTCCTCTGCAGTCCCATTTATTATCTGAAAGCAAAGACGCACTTGGCCATAGGATCCCCTGGAACGCACAACACTGATGTTAACCTGAAGGAAAAAGGACATTTTCTTTAAAAAACGGCTCTGCTTTTCTGCTACAGTTGCCTTTAGGAGTCTACTTGAATGGGTATCTTTTCAATGGTTCTGTCAGGTAACAACAATTTGCTTTAGGAAGTACAAAGAACATGTAACTTAGCACATAGCCCTCTTTCTCAGAGCACTAAAAAGCCCAAGAAGGCCATTCTGGAGATGGTGCTATGACAAATGCAGAGTAAATCTTCCATATAATTTTGTTGTAATGTTAAGCACAAATCTATCAACAATATTGACAAGTATCAGTATTTCACATAAGCGTGGATTTTAATCCAATACCCATTTTTCCTCTTCTGTTGTTTGCAGCAGTTCCCGCGAAAATGCAAACTCTCCATATGGAAAATCACTGGCAGCCATGGTAATGTTTGCTGTGCTGCTGGATTCATTTATGAGTCCCCCATCACTGATTCCAGTTAGTTGAAACTGGTAGTAATGCTTCTCCTCAGGAAGGTTGTCATCTACAGCCTAGGGAGAAGAGCCAATGAAAGCTAAAAGCATTTAATCCTTTCCCAGGGAGGGTGGTTTAACAATTTTCTAGCCAAGAATCAAAGAAAAGGAAATACTTGAAACAGCTCCTGGTGTAAAGCATCTCATATACCTGTATCAGAACAACTGCTGCAGACTGTCTGTCTCTCATTGTCAAGATCCCTGATGTCTCAATAAACTCTGTGTGATGAGGAGGTGTTATATTCCAGTGTATCTTGATCTCACCAAAAATCCCTGGGCCACGTATCAGGCTGCAGGTAAGAAAACAAACACAGCTTTCATTCTCTACCTTTAATATTTGATTCCCAGTCCATAGACAGACAGGATATCACACTCGTGCAGGCAACAATCATCACTGTGAAGCCTGAGTTTTAATGTACTATGTCACTGTTATGATAGTACAATTTGCTTTTCAAGGCAATAATATGTCTGCAATTGTTTTATTTCCCTGTAGCTGGCATGCATCTTGAGCTGGGTTTTTTTTTTTACCAAGAGGTCTTTAAAGTTTCTTTGCACACATAGCCCAAACACAAAGGCTGTAAATTGAGTTCTCTTGGTTCCATTCTGCTTTTCATAAGATAAACATATAAAACAGAAGATAAATCAGACTTAAGAGAAATGCCCAGAGGCAATTTGGGGTTTAAGGCAGAAGGGCACTAGACCACTAATGTGAGATCACTTGAGGTCAGTCTGCTACATCTAACACCTTAGAACCTAATCCTATTCATTACATGAGTCTTGGGGAACCAAGTCATGGCAAAACTTTGTTTGTACCTAACATTATCCACATGATCTACAACTACTGTTGCACAAAGCATCACTTTGTCTTCTGGGCTTCTCAAGGCATCATGAGAAGCTGTTCTGTTGCTTGTACTTGCTCGTTGACCAAGGAAAAGTGTCATAATTCCACACCCCCCATATTCTTATATGACATGGTAACATCATTTCTTCATTCTGTTTTCAGTTGACTAAACATAGTGAAATCATTGCATCTTGTTTCCACTGAAAATCCAGTTCCCACTTTGGTTATGCTAGCCATCATAGCAACATACTAAAATACAGTCCAGGCACCCATCCTGAACTGAATCCTGCAAAGTACAAAGTGCCTTTAAATGTCCTTGATTCCTTTCACCCCTTTCTTTTGATTACAACCCTCTCTCCTCTAATTGATCTATGCTGAAAAAAAGTTGAAGACTGAGAAGAGCATTTGGAACTCCCCATGAATAGCCCTTCTTTTAAAGCAAGCATCTAATTTTAAAAGTAGTTCTGGTTTTAGAAATGATAATGAAATGCAGCACTCAAAAAAATCTTTCCAAATGCAGGCTCTCATAGCTTATGAAACCGAACTGTGGTCCTTGCTCTGAAACAATGAGTGATGCACCCACCTAATCAGAGCAGTTCCATTGTAATTCCCAGAAGGTTCTCCAATCAGAACATGCCTGGATGAAGGGGCTATCCCAACCACCCCAGAAGCTCCTTCATCGCCCACAATAATGATGGTTGCAACACCTATGAAGAGAACAAAGCTGCTTACAGTAAATGAAAAATTACTAAAGAGCTAACTTCTGTAAATTCTATGACATGAGCAGTTAAGAACCAGCTTCACAGAGAGCCCCATCCTTGGAGATAATCAGAATTTGAGTGGACAAGGCAGTCAGCAACCCAATGTCATTATGACCTCCCATACCTTGAACAGTATTACAATGGGTTAGTCCCTTACAAATGAAATAATTCTTTCTTTCTTACAGCTCTCAGTCTGTTTTTTGCTTCTTTTTGTTACAGAATTCCTCATGGACAATGTTAATTATCTGAACATAAAGATCTGATAATTCAGAATGCAAGATTATGATCTAAAATTCTGTTTGATTTCTTCAGATAGCAAATCAACTTAAGGAAAAAAGACTGAGAAGTCAAAACTGCTACCAAGCAGCTGCACACAAAATATACAATTAGTGTAGACAGAAATAATATGAACAGAGTTGCTAGAATTCTCATATGAAATCTTTCAAGAGAGAATGTAATGAAGTAATTCTTTACCATTTACAGGGGATATCTCTGCATCACCAGTAGAGACTAGCTGAATGGTAAATGTTTCATTCCCCTCCAGTAGATCATCTTGTATCACATGTACAACAATCAGCTTCTGGGATTCAGTCTGCATCATGTAAAGAGCAGAAGGTGTGTGTAAACAAAATTAAATAAAAGGCAGTTTTATAGAAAAGGCTTCTTTTTCTTTCACACATCAAATGCTAAGCACACATGTGCTTCATATAGTCTGTAATCTTTTAAATATGACATTCCTGATCAGGATGAAATGTTTTATTGCAGATTAATAAATAGTAAAAATTGTCTAGACAGTAAAAATCTGTCTAAAAACCTTGTATGCCACCCCAAAAATACCCTGGCTATTTTCTACTGAATAATGGTTGAAATTACTTTGAAATTGTATCCACACGGAAGTTTTCAACTTAGAGGCAACTTTCTATCCAAAAGGTCCTCCATCAGAAAGTGTTTATTGAATAGAATACGTACATTCAGAGGATTAACATCATTAAGATTAGATAAATTAGGTCATAACAAATTCCTGTCTAATCCACATTTTTGTCTGTAAGCATTAGCAAATGCTTATAATAAGAATATAGGAAAAAAATAAGTACACATTGTACACCTTTGGAGCACCATACATACATACTTCTATTCTTACATGTATGCATATGTAGGAATTCAGGAAGAAAGAACTAGGCCTATCAGTAGAGAAGGGATAGCAAAATGATAGCAAAATCTGCCAAATACTGATGGTCTTACAAAAAAAAATATTTTGCAGCTGATTAAAATTAAAAGAAACAACTGGTACTGCTATTTATTTAACACAAAATAGCCTGTATGGACAGAATAGATGGTGACTTATGTCAAAATTCTTTTCTTCATTAAGTATTTTGAGTAGACTGTAGAACAACATCATTAAGATAATAAAAATAGCTTGATAATATCCAATATTTTGGCTCCTCCTGCAGCATTTTCACCTAACATTAAACATGAATCAAGCAAAGCTGTGGTTCTATGAAAGTTGCCCAGATTGAAGTTACTAGGCTGGTTTGTCATTTATTTTTTTTTTAATCTACAGATTTTGTGCATTCATTAATGTCTGTCACCCCTTAAACAGCAATGTTCTATTTCAGTTGCCTGATGCCATAATGGAATAAATACTTCTGTAATCCTTCTTCATATCCAATCCAATTTTGTACCTCTTTCTAAATTGCAAAAACAATTCAGTTTTGAAGCACCTGTCTTCCTGATGATCACATTATGCTGCCTTAAAAAAACAGCAGGTCAGCTTTCCTCTTCTGTTTGAAAAAACACACCAATATAGCTCAAACTGGCATTTACCTGGTGTTACAGCACTTAGTTACCCCTTATTTCTATAAACATGTAACAGCTGTGCAAAGAGACAAAGGAAGAGAGTGTTTATATAAATCTAACAGTAAATAATGTATTGCTACATTAGAAATACCTCATTGAAGTGAAGGGTACCATTCAGAGGGGTCAGATCATATCTGGCTGCTTCCTCGAGAATCCATAGCACTTTAACTGCTCCTCGTCCTCCCTGACTTCGACTGACAGTAAGCAACACAACAGCAGCAGAGTCATCAGATGTCTGAGGTTCCTTCACTGTTACCTGATGAAGGCAGAGAAGAAGGGTATCAGAAGGGCTGTAGCAAAAGGCATGAATACTGGCTTAAGACAAGCAACAGAAAACATCATCAATGGCAATGCAGAATAAGCACAAGAGTGAAAATCAACAGGAAGATAACAGACGTAAGGAATGTGTTGAGTTCTGCTAGCAAAGATTAGTCACTTGTGTTATTTCTGTATGCCCTATGATTCAAAACAATTACAGACAATGAGTCACAGTCAGGCACTGCACCAGCAAAATCAAGAGCAGAAGAATCATTCACTGACAAGAACCAAGATGAGATGTTTCAGAATTTCTTTCCAAACTTTACATTCACTAAGACAAATTATTACAAAAGCATTTTAATATTCAACAGACTACCAAAAATCCTATGAGATGTCCTGTGACGTTAGTATACTGAAGTAAAATGGGTTCAGTCACCTATGCAGTAGCACTACCACTTTTAGCAGCACCTAGATGAAGCCAACCACTAATATGAAACCCTGTCTTCCACTGAGGTGAAGGCTTATCAAAATCAGCTATGCATTACTGACACAAACCCACCATCCAGCTTTAGCAGAGAAGACTGAAATCCAAATCAAACTTACAGTCTTTTCTTCAAACCCAAATACTCCAACAGGGGAATCATTTGGTGGAATAGTGACAGTGACCAGGATGTCATCTCCAAGTCTTGCACCACCTGTTACCCTCACCAAGGCAATCTTGAATATCTCAAGGAATTCAACCTCGCTGTCATCTATGATTACAATCTCTATTTCTCCTGTAGCCTGCAAAAAAATGGATGAAGAAAAAAAGAGTAACAAAGTTTTATTTATAATATTCTGTGAATTCTTTGAAAACCTCTGACATTTAGAACAGGAGAATTTAATCTGATAATAGACAAACACATACTGTTTGGTTGTGCTTATTCTTATTGTCTCTGCCCTAATTAGTAGTGGTCAGCCAAAAGTAACAGGTAGGAAGGACATTCACCAGAATAATTTAGAATCATAGATGAGAATCACAGAATCCGTTTGGAAGACCTTTCAGATTATCAAGTTCAACCAGTAACCCAGCACTGCCAAGTCAGCACTAAACCATCTCCCTCAGCACCACATCTATACATGGCTTTTAAACCCTTCCAGGGCTGGGGACTCCATCACTTCCCTGGGCATCCTGTTCTGGGGATTCGCAACCCTTTTGGGGAATAAAACTTTTCTACTGTCCAACCTAAGTCTTCCCTGATGTGACATCAGGCCATTTACTCTTGTCCTATCACTTGTTAGATGGAAGAAAAGACCAACACTTACCTCACTACAACCTCCTTTCAGAGAGCTGTAGAGGACAATGAGGTCTCTCCTCAGCTTCCTTTTCTCCATGCTAAACAATTTCAGTTCCTTTAACTGTCCCTCCCAGGACTTGTTCTCCAGATCCTTCACCATTTCGTTACTCTTCTCTGGACATGCTTCAGCATCTCAAGTGTCCTTCTTGTACTGAGAGGCCCAAAATGGAACCCAGTATTCAAGGTGCAGTCTTGCCAGTGCCCAGTATGGGATAACAATTTTTGCCCTACTCCTGCTGGCCAGGATGCTATTGGCTTTCTTGGCCAGCTGGGCACACAGTGGCTCATGTTCAGCTGCTGTCACCAGCACCTTCATATCTTTTTCAGCTGGGCAGCATTCCACTGACTCTGCCCCAGGCCATTAATGTTGCAAGGGGTTGCTGTGATCCAAGTGCAGGACCCAGCACCATATATTATAAGGTACAATAAGGTAACAAGATTTCAAGACTTGTATACTAAAGTCATCATAGTGCTCTACTTTGGTGCTTACTAGAAAATGGAGGTAGATAATTTTGTACCTAAGCCAAAATTCTGCTCACAGAGTACATCCCACCTGGCAAAGACCAGTTCTACTCACCTGACATGAAAACCCTAAAGTATACTATCAGGGGCAATGTAAAATGTAAAACTGTATGTAGAACATACCTCAGCAATCTACATGCAGGCTGATCCTGAGTACCAACAGAGAAAACAGCTTATGCTGCAAATTCTCAGCGTAACAGGCTTCATTATTATGTATTTATATGTATTTATTTATTATGTTTTTAATTTGATCATTCATTCATTGATTCATACATTAATTAATTCAATCCATTCATTCATTCATTATACAGAATACAGAATTATCCATGTTGGAAAAGACCTTCAAGATCATCAAGTCCAACCTATCACCCAACACCACGTAATCAACTAAACCATGGCAACAAGTGCCTCATCCAGTCTCTTCCTAAACAACTCCAGTAATAGTGACTCCACCACCACCCCGGGCAGCCCATTCCAACAGCCAGTCACTCTTTCTGGGAAGAACTTCTTCCTAACATCCAGCCTAAATCTCCCCTGGCACAGCCTGAGACTGTGTCCTCTTGTTCTGGTGCTGGTTGCCTGGGAAAAGAAAGCAACCCCCACCTGGCTACAAACTCCCTTCAGGCAGCTGTAAACAGCAATAAGATCTCCCATGAGTCTCCTCTTCTCCAGGATAAGCAATCCCAGCTCCCTCAGCCTCTCCTCACAGGGCTTGTGCTCCAAACCCCTCCCCAGCTTTGTTGCCCTTCTCTGGACATGTTCCAGCAACTCAACATCTTCCCTAAACTGAGGGCCCAGAACTGGACACAGGACTCAAGGTGTGGTCTAGCCAGTGCTGAGCATAGGGCAGAATGACCTCCCTGTTCCTCCTGGCCACACTACTCCTGATACAGTCCAGGATGCCATTGGCCTTCTTGGCCACCTGAACACACTGCTGGCTCATGTTCAGCTTACTATCAACCACTACCCCCAGGTCCCTTTCTGCCTGGCTGCTCTCCAGCCACTTGGTCCCCAGCCTGCAGCACTGCATGGGGTTGCTGTGGCCAGTGGGTAGAACCTGGCACTTAGATGTGTTAAATCTCATGCCCTTGGACTCTGCCCATCTGTCCAGCCTGTCAAGGTCCCTCTGCAGAGCTCTCCTGCCATCTAGCAGATCAATACCTGCCCCCAGCTTGCTGTCATCTGCAACTTTACTGATGATGGACTCAATGCCCTCATCCAGATCATCAATAAAGATATTGAACAGGATGGGACCCAGCACTGATCCCTGGGGCACAGCACTAGTGACTGGATGCCAGCTGGATGTGGCTCCATTCACCACCACTCTGGGCTCAGCCCTCCAGCCAGTTCCTAACCCAGCACAGAGTGCAACTGTCCAAGCCACGAGGGGGATGAGGGGGGACAGTGTCAAAGGCCTTGCTGAAGTCCAGGTAGACAACATCCACAGCCTTCTCCACATCCACCAGGCAGTCACCTGATCATAGAAGGAGATCAGGTTGGTCAGGTAGGACCTGCCCTTCCTAAATCCATGCTGGCTAGGCCTCCTCCCTTGGCCATCCTGTAAGTGCTGTGTGATTGCACTCAAGATGACCTGTGCCATAATCTGACAGGTCTGGAATACCCTGGTTCCAGCCCTTCTTGTGGATGGGCATTATGTTGGCAGCTTCCAGTCATCTGGGACCTCTCCAGTGAGCCAGGACTGTTGAAAAATGATGGAGAGTGGCTTGGCCAGCTCATCTGCCAGCTCTCTCAGCACCCCAGGATGGATGCCATCTGGTCCCATAGACTTGTGGGGATACAAATGGCTAAGCAGGTCTCTACTTCCTCCTGGAGCACAGGGGAACTATACTGCTCCCTAACTCCATCTGCCAGCTCAGGAGGCCAGTTGTCTGGAAGACAACCTATCCTGCTATTAAAATTTGAGTTAAAGAAGGTGTTAAGTACCTCTGCCTTTTCCTCATCTTTAGTACTTCCCTCCATGTCCACCAAGGAGTGGAAGTTGTCCTTGCCCCTTCTCTTGCCATTAAAATATTTATAGAAGGATTTTTTGTTGTCCTTCACAGCAGAGGCCAGTCTAAGCTCTAAATGGGCTTTTGACTCCCCATTTTTTTCCCTACATGACCTAGCAACATCCTTAAACATTTCATGGGTAACCTCACCATCCTTCCAATACACCCTCTTTTTTCCCTTAATTCACTCAGAAGCTCATTGCCCATCCAGGCTGGCCATCTGCCCTGGCGGCTCATCTTCCGGCACATTGGCACAGCCTGTTCCTGTGCCTTCAAGAGTTCTTTCTTGAAGTAGGACCAGCTCTCCTGGACCCCTTTGTTTTTAAAGGCTGTTTTCCAAGGTACCTTCTGAGTTATTTCCTTGAGTAACCTGAAGTCTGCCCTCTGGACGTCCAGAGTGGAGGTTTTGTTGCTGCCCCTCTTAGCTTGACTGCATATTGAACACTCAGTTATCTCATGGTCACCCCAGACAGACTCCAATCACCACATCTCCCACTAGCCCTTCTCTGTTTGTAAAAAGAAGGTCAAGCAAAGCCTTACCCCTGGTAGGCTCACTCAGCAGCTGGGATAGGAAACTATCCTCCATACACTCCAAGAACCTTCTAGACTGCCTCCTCTCTGATGTGTTAAGTTCCCAGCAGATATCAGGCAGGTTAAAGTTGCCCATAAGAACAAGATTTGGTGGTCTTGAGACAGCCTCTAGTTGCCTATAAAATAATTCATCAACCTCTTCATCCTGGTTGGGTGGTCTATAACAGACTCCAACCAGGATGTCTGCCTCGTTGGCCTTCCCTCTAATTCTCACCTACAGGCACTCAACCTGGTCATTGTTAATCCCTATTTCCATGGTGTCTACAGACTCCCTGGTGTACAGGGCCACCCCTCCACCCCTTCTCCCTCAAGAGCCTGTAGCCATCAATTACAGTGCTCCAACAGTGCTCCAGTCACGTGAGTCATCCCAACATGTTTCTGTGATGGCAACTACATCATAACTATCCTGCTGTAACAAGGCTTCCAGCTCCTCTTGCTTATTAGCCATGCTGCGTGCATTAGTGTACATGCACTTCAGCTGGGCTGCTGGTTTCACCCTTGACTCCAGCTTACCACCCTCGGACTCCTGTCTTGGGGGGACTGGTTTCAGCCCCTTCCCCCTTCAAATCTAATTTAAAGCTTTGTCAATGAGTCCTGCCAACTCCCTTCCTAGAACCCTTTCCCCTCTGTGGGATAGGCTATTCTCATGTGCTAGAATCTTTCTCCCTCTCTGGGATGGATGTACCCCATCTGTTGCTAGCTGACCTGGTGCCATAGAAAGTTCCCCAAGATCAAAAAACCCCAAATTCTGTTGGTGGCACCAGCCTCTGAGCCACTTGTTAATGACACCTGCTGTCCTGTTCCTTTCACTATTCCTTCCTGCAACTAAGGGTATTGATGAAAAAATTACCTGTACCCCTGACCCCTCAAACAGTTTTCCCAGAGCCCTGAAGTCCTTTTTGATTGTCTTTGGCCCTCTGGTTTCAACCTCATCGCTCCCCACCTGCATAACAATCAAGGGATATTAATCAGAGGATGGTACCAGACTAGGCAGCCTTCTGGTAACATCTCTCACCTGGGTCCCAGGGAGGCAGCAGACTTCCCTGTGGGAAGGACATGGCCAACATATGCGGCCCTCTGTTCCCCTCAGGAGGGAATCACCAATAACAATTACCCTTCTCTTTTTCTTTTTAGGAACAAGTCCTGACGTGGGGGCAAGCTGTTTTGCTTTGGGCAACACCTTGGATGGTGTGTCTTCTGGTTTCTCAATCACCTCACCCTCAACTTCCAGTTCCCCATACTTGTTTTGCAAGGGCAGCTGGGAAGGTGAGGAGAGCCGTGAGGGTTTTACCTTGTCTCTTCTAACATGGACCTGTATCCATTCCTTGCTGCCTCTTGGGTCACCTCCCTCTGCTAGGGGAGCCTGCAGATCCTGGTTCCTCAAATCCAACTCCCTTTCACATTCTCTTACAGTCCCATGTCTAGCAACTTCTTCATTCATTTCAGCCACTAAATTAAGCAGGTAATCAAGCTGCTCACACCTAATGCCGGTGTTATCTCCATTGCCCTCCATTTCAAGTGTCACATTCCAGCACTTTCTGCAGCCTGTTGCCTGGACACCTGCCTGCTCAAGTTCGACCTCAGTCTGGGTCGACAGATCTTTTGAAAACAGCTTTGCAGCAAGTTACCACCATCCCTATGCCTGTCCACATGACCTAACTGGAGAACAATTCATGAACAAGCCCAGGCGTCTCAGCACCTCCCTCCCTCTGGTGAAAGCACGGCCACTGCAGCAGTCTCCACCCATGGTGTGCCAGCCTCTTGGGAGAGAAAAAACAGCTTGGAGGATGGGGAGGGAGGTGCTGCTCCACACGGTGTGGGGCCTGGGTCCTGCCTCAGTGCGGTGTGGCGCCTGGGTCCTGCCTCAGTGTGCTGCAGTTGCACATCATGTCTTCACTTCTGGAGGTACCAAAGGCATACAGCCCTATTTTGGTCTATGCTTTTAGACAAATCTTCTCTTCCATGTTACAGAATTTAAATCACCAGCATTATTCTCATGCATAACACCATAAACAAAACATTTTTAATGAAAAGGTACAAATTCTGCTGGAAGAAAATATGGGAAATTTTTAAGGTGGCAGCCCAGAGATAGTTGAGTGCATACCTGCCCATCAGCAAATGTAAGGTTTCCAAATGGTGGTGTGAAGTCTTCAAAGCTAGCAGTTGCCTCAATGGCTTCCCAATACAGAGTTGCTGACCCAAACCTCCCAGCCTGTCGAACAACTGGAAGTTTCAGTACATTCTGTGGTGGTGGTACCTCATAACCAGTAACAGCTCCAGTTATATCCTGTTAATTCAACAAGAAAATGCTCAATATCACAGCAACTTTTTTTCTTCTTTTATTACTTTGGCACATTGACTTGCAGGTAAACATGAATTAAGAAATACATGATCCCTCATAAACTGGTCTGAATTTTGCACTGACCTTGCTCTGACCAAAAGTCTGGACTGGATGACCTCCTGAGGTCCATTTCAGAATATCCTACAACAGCAGTTTTAGCATTTCCATCTCCTTAATAAATGTAATATATTAGCTGTGACGAACCTTTTAAGGAGGAATTACTTGTCTCATACGTAGTCTTTTGATCAACAACAATTCAATGTCAGAAAGCCTACTAGCACACTATCAACACTGGTCTGAAAACACTGTCATGCTGGAATGCTACTTCAAATCTTTTTCATTCAGATTTACTTACCTTGGTGACGTTGAAATTAAATACTCCTCTGGCATCATCATTTTCTTCAATTGTTATTTCAGCTATTTCTAACCCAAGCCTCTTCACACTTGGCTGACCCCCAGTGCGAGAATTGATCAGTTGCACATCGGTAATATTGATTATAAACCCTTCCTGTAGTTCTGGAATATTGTCCTGCAAAAATATTTTAAATGTGTTTTATTTATTTATTTATTTTAGCAAAGCACTGTTAAGTTATAATACAGGAGGCTGACTGCTTGTAGGTTGCATACTGTCCAATTATGTCAGCACTTGGGACCATATCACAGAATCACAGAATCACCAAGGTTGGAAGAGACCTCAAAGATCATCAAGTCAAGGGGTGCTGATTGACAGCCACCTAAACATAAGCCAGCAGTGTACCCAGGTGGCTAAGAAGGCCAATGGCATCCTGGCCTGCATTAGGAATAGTGTAGCTAGCAGGAGCAGGGAGGTCATTGTGCCCCTGTACTCTACATTGGTATGGTGGTTTGAAAGGAAAGGCTCTGCTTTCCCTCCCCCACTGAGAAAGAGACCACGGCTAAACCCAGTCAGAGAAACGAGAGTATATTTTACAAGGAAACAGATTATATGTAACACAACAAATACAGGTATTTTACAATATATACAGGAATATACAGCAAATGAACTCAACCAGAAACCAGACCTCCCCCACAGAGGGGGCTTCCCCCTGTGCCCCCCTTCACCCCCTACCTCCCTTCTCCCCCAAAGAGGTAGAAGAAGAGACGAGGATGGTTAGCAGGACAGGGGAAGAAGCGGACAGGCCTGTTACAGGGAGGGAGTTAGTTCTTATCTCTTGGCAAGAAGCCCAGAAGCAGATCCAGCCAAGAGGGACAGCGAAGGAAGGAAGACTGAGAGAAAGTCCCAGCTCTCCTGGGTCTAACCTCACCTCCCACAATCCTACCAATGAAATTCGTTTAGAATACCAAAATATTTTTATAAACATTTAGCCAGTGTGCCCCTTTCTTAAAGGCACAGCATCAAACGGCCACAATTGGTTAGGCCGCACCTTGAGTACTGTGTCCAGTTCTGGGCCCCTCAGTTTAAGAAGGACATTGAGACACTTGAACGTGTCCAGAGTAGGGTAACAAGGCTGGGGAGAGGCCTTGAGCACAAGCCCTATGAGGAGAGGCTGAGGGAGCTGGGATTGCTTAGCCTGGAGAAGAGGAGGCTCAGGGGTGACCTCATTGCCCTCTACAACTACCTGAAAGGAGGTTGTAGCCAGGAGGGGGTTGGTCTCTTCTCCCAGGCAACCAGCACCAGAAGGGGACACATTTTCAAGCTGTGCCAGGGGAGGTTTAGACTCAAGGTGAGGAGAAAGTTCTTCACCGAGAGAGTCATTCGTCATTGGAATGTGCTGCCCAGGGAGGTGGTGGAGTCACCATTCCTGGAGGTGTACAAGAGGAGATTGGACATGGCACTTGGTGCCATGGTCTAGTGATGAGGTCTGTGGTGACAGGTTGGACTCAATGATCCTCGAGGTCTCTTCCAACCTTAGTGATACTGTGATACTGTGAAGTCCAACCTGTCAGCTATCACCCATCACATGTTTCACATCATACAAGAAGTGAAAAAGAACTTGAAAAGAAAACTGCCATTCCAGGTGTACTTTAAAATTACATTTTTTTTTTTGTGAACAAATAAAATGAAACCTGAACTACAGAAAAAAATTTGTTTAAAGGCATGCAAAGTAAAATAAATCCCCTGTAAAAACCTTCAACAGACTGAAAAAACATCAAGCATTTAAGGTATTTGTAATTTATACTTCTGTTGTTAATTTGTGACTGCAACAAAACAAAGAATTGGTTTCATTCCCAGTGAGAGGTACCTGAATTATTTGGAAAGGGATAGATGCAGTTCGTACTGATATGCAGCCATCTAACAAGGCAGGAATCCCCCCTTAGCCATTTCTAGAATGCTAAATCCTACTTCCGGTGTAGGAACAACAACATTTTCTCTTCCTTAATATATATACCATTGTCTGAAGTTGTCAGACTACTCACAGGCAGAATAGTGACTACAACAGAAGTTATTGTTGTATTCTCTAGCATAATGACTGTCTTATGTTCCAGTAGATAGTCCTCATTCTCTGTTGCTTGGTTGGAGATGGGGAGCTCAAGGTTAGGTGCAGTGCTCAGCTGAATCTCAATCTCTCCAACAAAGCCTTGCTCTCTAATGATTTGTAAAGTAAAAGTAGTTGAATTCTCTTGTCCTGTAACAAGCAGGGGGAAAAAACACATAATGCACATTGTGTATGTCTGGAAAGCATATTAGAAATTAGTCTGGAGGAAGAATTAAATAGGGAGTATTTACAGTTTTAAAAGATTGCTGCACAGTTACTCCAACGTAGCCAGTTCTATTCAGTTTTCCCTTCAAAACTCCCATCTAACTGTTTTGTGTGGCCTCCTAAGAACTCTGTTTTATTCTTGCCCTGGGCAACCTCATCTGGATGGAGGTGTCCCTTCTCACTGGCAAGGGAGTTAGACAAGATGACCATTGAGGGTCCCTTCCAACCTGAAAGTAGCATTGGAGGGAGTCACTCTAGCAGTAAAATTTAGATTTCACAAAGTCCAGTGTTGAATTAAATAAGATACCCTTGTATCCATCAGGCCCAGATCCCCTTTTCCTGGCTAAAACAGATTTGTAATTCTTTCCAGCAAACCACCAAAGACAGCATTTGGCTACAAGGGCTGGGTTTATCACTGGAGAAAGAGGTACAGGAAATAGGTAAAAATCAACAAGCTTTGCACTTCAGACTAGTTTCTGTTGCTTGTATTAATTATATACTACTTCACACTTTGCACCTGTATATAACTCAGTAAAAACGTCAATATTTAAAGATTGGAAGCTAAACAAATGAAGACTAAGAGTGTGTCTTGAATCATAACTTCAAAGTGCAAACTTTTACAGTGTATGTGTGCGTAAGTAAGGATCCAACATAACCCACTCACAATAAATAAGAAAATAAAAAGAGGCAACAATAATACAATTTAAAACAGAACAGGTGAGAAGGGTTTATCTGCAATAATGTTGTGATGCAAATACATTTTTCATAACTCTGATTTGCCAATATGGGCAAAAAATTAAATTGTCATGAAATTTCAGCTGGGCTTTTAAAGCATGAAAAGCCCAACAGGCAGCTGCTGGAAAACCACCAGGCTGTAGAGAATGAGTCCTCTGGCCAACTGCCTGGCAGGTCCTTCACAATTTCACTTGATGCCTGGAGAGAAACCTGACATAACCCAATCAAGCACACAGCTGGCAAGGAGAAAATGCAGTTTTCCTAAAGCAGAATTCACTCTTGCTCTGTTTCTTCCCTCCCTTTTTCCCTTCCCCAGGAAAAAAACAAAACAAAACAAACAAAACCAACAACAAAACCACATTCCTTTTTGAATCAACTCATGAGGGAAGTCTTTCTGTGTCAATTAATGAACATATTAATCCCACTAAATGGGAAAGTTCATCTTTGTATCCAACTAAATGCATCATATGTATTAGTGACTTGCAACACAAGATATCAAGATTTTAATCATTCACTCCTAAATAAAAGTTACTGGATGATGTTGAAATATTCATTGCGAAATGCAACATAAAATGTATGAAATGAAATAGAATAGTTTCATATTTAAAATTATATTTATACTTCAATTTTTAATAGAAAAAATATGATTAAAATATAGTATATAATATAAATTATATATAAATAATATCTAAATAATATAATCTAATGTATCTACTATGCAATGTATTTTATATTGTATATCTATGTTCTATATCCTACATAATTTATATTTGTAATACTTTTTGCACCAATATTGCAGCTTCAAAAATGTTGGCTTTGAAAAAATCATGCTCTTTTTTTTTTTTTCTTTTTCATCCCTAAGAATCAAAAACACAGGCTTACCTTCTGGCTCTGTGACTCTGACAAAGAGAGACTCCATATGCCACCCAATGACACCATGTGGAGAGTCACTGGGTAAAATGGTAAGTACAGCTCTTGCCCTTTTGGGATCAATGACAGCTCCTTTGCTGGTATCCTGAATGCCAACAGTGCTAACATGGGTGAGCGTGATTTCCACAGTCTCTGAAAGCTCTGCAACACTGTCTGCCAGAATTGTCAGGGTGATTGTGGACAGGACCTGGCCTTCTGAAAATGTAATCTACAATTTATGAGGGAGACAAAAAGGGGGAAAAAATAGTCCACGTTCTTCTCAATGCTGTTTTATTCTGCAAAATGATTATCAATTAAACACACATATATACATACACATGTACATGTTGTAGAACCACAAAATCCCAAGTTGGAAGTGACCTCAAGTATCATTTGGTCCAACTTTTCTTGGCAAAAGCACAGTCTAGACAAGATGGCCCAGTGTAAGACACTAACTCTCGTCTCTCTTGATGTGAATCAGCAAAGATAAAATCATCTTTGCTCCTCACCCAGACATTAGCTGCCCAGGGAAGGGATGGTGAAAAGACCCTCTGGAATGTCCAACAAAAGATAAGATTGCTGTGAACAACCTACCTGATGGGTCAGCTCTGCCCACTGATAGCACACCTGGCAGTCACATATGCATTAATGTGACTACAGTGTGGGCCAAGGGGATCTGCCATTAACTGAATAAAAGACACTGAGCCTTAGCAGCTCAGACAGCAAGAAAAAGACTGAGAGAAAAACCATCACCACAAACATCTAGCCTGAAAGCAGTCCAGGAACCCTCTCTCCACCACCACCAGCAAAGCCGTGCCCTAAGTTATGCCTGCTGTAAGACAGAAAGAAGAACTCCTGAAGAAGAGAAAAGACATCTTTACTTAAGACACCACATGCTGGACGCTGCTCAGAGAAAGACTTGGACCTTGGGATGTCTCCATCCCCGCCTCAATCAGAGGATAGCACAGCCAACAAGGATGACATTTCCTTCAAGCCCAATCATCTTGGGGCTGGAGGGGTGGGAATATAATTATTTGCTGCTCTCTTTCTTCATTTTCCTCTCTCTCTCCCTTATTCTATTCCATCCACTCTATTCTGTTAATAAATAGCCTCGCTTTCAGATATTTGGTCTCATTTGTGCCTTTAATTTCACAACACAGGAACATTTGAAAAACAGACCGAGTCTCTCTCACCCTCCAGATTGAGACACCCAGCACCCTGTCCAGCTGCATATTCACAGTGTCCAATGTTGGGTACTCCTCCACTTCCCTTTGGAGATGATTCCAAAGGCTAATTGTACTTGTGAAAAATGTTCCTCTCCTTGTAAAAAGATCTTGAGCCCAATGGGAATTTCCCCATTATCCCTTGTCTTTTCTGTGGAACTCCTTGTCAAAAAAGAGATTCTTTTTAAATACTGGAACATGGTGAGAAGGTCCCCCTAAGCCTTTACTTCTCAAGGCTGAACACACTCAGTTCTGTCAGCTTTTCTTCACATGGCAGCTTCCCAGTCTTTGGATCATCCTTGTGGCCTTTATCTAAACATGCTTCAGCCTGTGCACAAACATTTGTATGATGGGGACCAAAACTGAGCATACTGTGCCAGATGTGGCCTGTCAGGCACTGAGTAGAGCAGGATAATGACTTTGTCTCTGCTTGTGATGTACTTGATGCAACCCAGCACCCTGTTGGCTTTCTTTACCACTGTGGCACACTGTTCACTCACATTGAGCTCGTTGTCAACCAGGATCCTCACATTTCTTTCCACAGGACTGCACCCCAGCTGGGTAATCCCAGCATGTCCTGCATTCCTGGATGATGTTTTCCTGGGGCAAGAACTCACATTTGTTTGTTTATTGAACTTTATAAGGCTCTTTTTAGCTCACTTTTCCAGATTATCCAGATCTTCCTGCAGGGTAGTCAAAATACCCACTTAGTTTGGTATCACCACCAAAATTCGTCACACTTGCTCAGATCATCCAGATCATTTAGGAGATCTTAAACACTGCTGGACCCAATATTGATCCCTGGAGGACCCCACCTGTGGCAGGTTGGCAGTATGAAAAGAAGCCAGTTCCCACCTACCACAGACCACTTATCTAGACTGAAA
Organism: Dryobates pubescens; assembly: GCF_014839835.1. Taxonomy (NCBI): domain Eukaryota; kingdom Metazoa; phylum Chordata; class Aves; order Piciformes; family Picidae; genus Dryobates; species Dryobates pubescens. The sequence continues at coordinate 74,801,395 of NC_071657.1, read as the reverse complement.
TATGTCAGGAGTTTCTCTTGTACAGAAAGCCTTAGAGACATGAGGTAGACAACATCCATCACTCAAGTTGCCAGGTGAATCAGCTGAGTAGGTTATTCTGCTGTAGAAGGCAATGAGGTTTGTCAAACATGATTTACCCTCAGTTACTTCATGCTGGCTTTGCCCACTTATGTGTTTCATGTGATTTATGATTGCCTCAGAAGGATTCATTCCATAATTTTCCCAGGAACTAAAATTCTGACAGGCCTGTAATTTCCTGGATCCTTCTATTGCCCCTTCTTGTAGATGGGGGGGGGGCACTAACCTTCTTCCAGGATTCTGGTACATCCCTTAGTCTCCATGACTCCTCAAAGACTATGGAGACTGGCGTCCCAACAATGCCAGTAAACTGTGTTTAGACACTAGGATGGATAATGTCCTGGCACATCAATTTGTAAAGGTCAAGCTCCTGTAATAGTACCTATACCAACTACTTCTTCACTGTTGGTGGATCTATGTTTGCATCAACATGGACTTTTGTTTCCAAAGCCTGAGGCTCAACAGTGATAGTAAAGACAGAGGTGAAAAAAGTACTGAGAACCTCTGCTACTCCAGGGTTACTGATAAGCCATTCACCTCCCCTGTTTAACAGTGGGGCGGTATCTTCCTTTGTTTCTGCTTGCTGTTCACATATCTGAAGAACCTTTATTTGTAGTTTCAGACATCTCTGGCCAATTTCAATTCCAGCTGAGCTTTTGCTTTTGTATTTGCATCTCTTCACACCCTAGCAATACTCTTGTAGTTCCTAACCAGTATTGATCCACTTTTCCATTTTTAGTAGATTTCTCTTTGTGTTTTGAGCAGGCTCAGAAGTTCACAGTTAAGCCAAGAGGGTCTCTTGCTCCACACACTTCCCTTGCCTTTAAAGGGATGAACTGGTGCTTGCAGGAGACTGGTTTTGAAAATCTCACAGCACTCATTAGCTCCTTTATCCTCCATGAAAGCTACCCATGGAAGCCTTCCCAACTGAGTTCTAAGAAAGCTGAAGTTTGCTCTTCTAAAATCTAAACCCTTTGCCTTAGTAGTAACCTTCAACACGCTCAGCAGCATCCCAAATTCTACAATACTGTGAGCACTGCAGACAGGGCTGTCACTAACCAATATATATATCACAAAGCAGGTTTTCTCAGTTTGTGAGTAGCGAGTCTAGCAGTTCCTCACTCCTGATTGCACATCTACTATTTGTATGAGGAAGCAATCCTCCACATGCCAGGAACACAATGAATGACATCAGTTGCTGTATTGTTCTTTCAACAAATGTCTAGGTAGTTGAAGTTAACTAAGAAGGTACCATAAGAACCAGGTTCTGTTGACCTGAAGCTTCCTTAAGTGATACAAAAAATGCTTTATTGTGTTATTGTCTTGATTTGGAGTTCAGTACATACTGTAAGATCTGTGTCAGAGATAACATCTCTGATCTTGACCCAGAAGCAATTCAATAGGGCTTCCACAATTGCTATAGCTCACTTCTATAGAATCATAGAATCAATAAAGTTGGAAAAGACCTGAAAGATCAAGTCCAGCCTGTCACCCAACACCTCATGTCGACTAAACCATGGCTTCAAGTGCCACATCCAATCCCCTCTTGAACACCTCCAGGGATGGTGACTCCACCACCTGGGCAGCACATTCCAATGGCCAATAACTCTCTGTGAAGAACTTTCTCCTCACCTCGAGCCTAAACCTCCCCCGGTGCAGTTTGAGACTGTGTCCTCTTGTTCTGGTGCTGGTTGCCTGGGAGAAGAGACCAACCAACACCTGGCTACAATCTCCCTTCAGGTAGTTGTAGAGGGCAATGAGGCCTCCCCTGAGCCTCCTCTTCTCCAGGATAAGCAATCCCACATCACTCAGCCTCTCTTCATAAGGCTGTGCTCAAGACTTCTCGTCAGCCTTGTTGCCCTTCTCTGGACACATTCAAGTATCTCGATGTCCTTCTTAAATTGAAGGGCCCAGAACTGGACACAGGACTCAAGGTGTGGTCTAACCAGTCCTGAGTACAGGGACACAATGACTTCCCTGCTCCTGCTGGCCACACTATTCCTGATGCAGGCCAGGATGCCATTGGCCTTCTTGGCCACCTGAACACACTGCTGGCTCATGTTCAGCCATCTGTCAATCAGTACCCCCAGGTCCCTTTCTGCCTGGCTGCTCTCCAGCCACTCTGACCCCCGCTTGTAGCACTGCATGGGGTTGCTGTGGCCAAAGTGCAGCACCCAGCAATTGGACTTACTGAATGTCATTCTGTTGGACTCCATCCATCTGTCCAGCCTGTCAAGGTCCCTCTGCAGAACCCTTGTACCCTCTAACAGATCAAGACCTGCTCCCAACTTGGTGTCATCTGCAAGTTTACCAATGATGGACTCAATCCCCTCACCCAGATCATCAGTAAAGATATTGAACAGGATGAGGCCCAGCACTGATCCCTGGGGGACACCACTAGAGACTGGCCTCTGGCTGGATGTGGCATCATTCACCACCACTCTCTGGGCAAGGCCCTGCAGCCAGTTCCTAACCCAACACTCAAGGTACTGAATAAGTATTCAAGCACTGAATAATATTTTTGCTTTGCTTCCATGCAAGGCTTTTGCTTTTCTTGTTAAATTGCCCTTATCTCAAAATTTTCCACCTTATTTTCTCCCTGTCATGCTGAAGAAGGGCAGTTATGGAAGCAACTGGGTGGGAGCTTGGCAGCCAGCCAAGGTCAACCCACAATACACACTTAGGTCAAAACAATGACAAACACATAACAGGTATCAAGATTACTGCTAATGGAAGAAATGTGTATCAACAGCTTTATTGGTTTGGGTTTGGGTTTGGTTTGGTTTGATTTTTTTCCAAGATAAATGGCTGAGAAATGCTTTGTCTATATTTTTATCTCTAAATTCAGGGGACTGGTCATTTTATCAGGACTCTCTCAAAAATGAACATGTGTCTAGATCACTGAGGGATAAATAGAATTTTCCAATGAAAAATACTCTTTTACATTACCTTTCTGCCTCCTTCTACCTGCAAATCTTTGCAGGGAAATCACTCCTTAAGCATTCCGCCTGGAATGTTCAACGAGTACTTTAACAATGCTTCTATTTGCAACCTTGGGTTCCCTCTTTAGGTTTGTCACTGATTTTTTTTTTTTTATCTGACTTCAGACTCATTATTTGCAGGTGTACAGTTTATTTCTACCAGATTTTGGCCCTTTCTTCTCTCAGATGAGGTTTGTGCTACAGCTCTACATCCTCAAAGCTCATAGGGCATAGTGTCAACTACAGACAGCCACCAGGTGGAAGCCCTTGACTTAAAGAACTTGTCTGTCGATCCTACTGCATCCTTGGAAGTTTGGCTAGCAGGAAACTGGATTTCAACATGGCTGGAAACCTAAACAATCTCAGAAAAGAAGAAAATTGGGACTTCTGATACTCCCCTGAGCCTCTAAAGCTTTCAGTTGTATTGAGAAGGTCAGGACTAAGAGCAGACACTCGCAGAATCCCAGCTATGCAAATGATTTGACAGAGTAGCTGGATCTCACAGCAGGAAGAAAGTGAGATGGGAACAGGATACTGAAGATACACATTTCTAGTGCCTGGAGGGCATATCTGGTTCTAGAAGAGTGAGACTGATGCTGCAGTATTATGTGCCAGCCAGAGCTGCCAGCTGCCAGAATCAGAGGAAAGGAGCAGGAAGCAGGAATTAACATAAGAGTGGGGCACACACTGTCCTACCTCAGCACATCTGCATCTATTGTCTGACACAATACCCTCAGTGCTTCCCGCCCATGAATGATGTCATCACATACCATTCCTGAGGCTGGAAACACATCACTTATACTCCCATTAGCAATCCACTCTACTGTAACTCGTCCATATGTTCCTATTAAACGTTCAACATTCAAGGTGATTAAGCTGTCCTGTTCCATTTCTTCAACTTGCTTAAATAAAGAGCTCTGGAAAACAGAAAGTAACGGAAGCATAACATTATTCTGTTACAAAGAAAAGTTTCTTTAGGGATCTGGGTGGGGGCCAGTGACACTGAATATCAATAAATTCATCTACTATTAATAATTAATTCATCTAATATTAAGTAGCTAAATGCATATTCATGGATTAAATTTACACATTCTAAATTTCAGAGGTACTCAACACTCTCAGGTTTCATGGATCTAAGAACTAAAATTATCTGGCTTGTTTAACCTAAGGCAAAAAAGTCAGTGCTTTCAGTTTCAAATATTTTTTTGTTTATTTATTTTAATATTTTGTTGTCCTGTTTGCATGAAGCAGATAACCAACAAGTAGAGCTTCGTGAGAGATGTGTTTTCTCTGCTGTTACTTCATTGTTATTCACCCTTTTCTCAGGAGACCAGACGTAATGTTTAATTGCAGTAACAAATCTTCTGTGTTTTCTATCTACAATATGCATTTACCCTATACCTGTCTAGGTAGCTTGGCAGTATTTGATGATTTAAGGATTACCCACACCAAATAAGACCTTCTGTCTGATATTCTTCTGAAGAAACTGGCTCATGTAGTGACATAACCCACTTTTTCAGGAGAAAAGGATCTTCAAATCATTCAAAGATGATCAGAGGGCTGGAGCACCTCACTTACAAAGACATGGCCATAGTTGCTGCTGTTTAGCCTAGAGAAGGCTCCAGGAAGACCTTAGAGCAGCCTTCCAGTGCCTAAAGGGGCCCTACAAGGAAAGCTGGAGAGGGACTGTTCACATAGGCTTGTAGTGATAGGAAGAGGGGCAATGGTTTGAATTTAGAGTTGGGTTAGATTGGAAGAAGTTCTTTGCTACGGGAGTGGTGGAACATTGAGGCAGGGTTGCTAAAGGGAAATGTTGAAGGCCCCATCTTTGAAGACATTCAAAGTCAAACTTAATGGGGCTTTGAGCAATCTGATATAGTTGGAGGTGTCCCTGCTCACTGAAGGGGGCTTGTACAAGATGAACTTTGAGGGTCCCTTCCAACCCAGTGCATTTGCTAATTCTATTATTTCTTTAGTTAATTCCCTCGATTAACTAACCAGAGTGGCTGTATGATGGCATCATATATGCCATCTGAAAACTGAACATTTAGGTTGTTGCAAAACCAAAATTATAAGTAATTGTGTTAATCCAAATGTGAGTGGATTATAAAAATCTCACAATAGGAACAGACTAAAGAACTGATCTTCTATCACTTTGTGTCCTATCACAATCATATGTCAATGCTGAATAAATATTAAAACTACCTCAGGCTGCTACAAGACTAGAAAAACCAATTCTCTGACATGCTTTGCAGAAATTACATGTTCTTATTTTAATGATTTACCTTAGAAGTTTTACCTGAGCAAATGCAATGACTCCGTAGGCATTGTCATTGGAAGGAATAATTATGTTAACAAAACCATGAACACCAATCTCTGCACCTCCTTTAGGGTTTTTCAACAGCACTTTAAAGCATTCTTCTTCCTCTGGGATGATGTCATCCAGGATATTGACTGCTATCACAGCTTCCATATCCCCAGGCTCAAATATCAATTCACCTGAACTAGCACAAAAACACACACATCAAATAATTATAAACTGAGGATAGCTGATTAATGAACTTTGACAAGATTGCTGTAAATTTAATGAGCATTTCTTTTGAGGTGGAATTATTATGTTCCTGAGGAAGTAACTGAGGTTTAGAAGTTATTGAGTTTGTGCTGTGTTTTTTAATAAAAGCTACAAGTTTTCAGAGTAACTGAAATTAATTGTGAAAGTAATTTATGTATGCTAAATATAATCTTGAAAAAGTAATCAATTCTTAACTGCAAGTCCTTTCTTGCCATGCTTTAAAGCCACTTACGAGGCTGTTTGACTTCAGGTTATCTTAAACCTACCTGTGGAATGTTCTCTGTAGTATTAATAAGCAGGAGCGCTACACAGGAGTAGATAAGGCCCTGCACTGCAATGAGCAGGGTATTACAGGAAAAAAATAAATGCAAGGGGTGGGAGAAAGTTATATAAATCAAGAAAATCTACCTAGGTATAAAATCTGACTGGTTGGAGATGGTGGTCAGCTCGTAAATTTGGGAGACAGACTCTGTGGACAGAGCAATCAGGCTCTTGCTGGAGTTCAGAGACTTTGCAGTAGCTGAAGTGATATGATCTGCATATGGGGCTTCCAGCACTGCAGAGAACTGGTTCTCTTCTGAGTTCCAAGAATACAACCCTGTTGTGTCCTCACCAGACAGGAGGATGTGAACTACATTGAGGAAAAAAAAAAAATAAGGAAGAAAGAAAGAAACATTTATTAATACATTTGAAATCCCCCCCTGAGATGCCATAAATGGCCTTCGCAGCACAACGACGATGGTAACTTCAAAAGTCTGCAAAACAAGATTAACGAGAGAAGCACAAATACTTTTTTTCCATTTCAGCTTTATAATTGAGGATCTGAACAAATATTGTCATTTAAATCTTACCTAAACCTGAAGGAGGCATGAAAATGTGGATATTTCTTACAGCACAGACTGGAAGAGACTGAAAGTGTCTGAAGGTGGACTGCCCTGTCTCCCAGACGAGAATTTCAGAAGAATTTCCAGATTCTACAAAGAAGCAAAATGAGATAACTTGCATTATTTTGCTGCCTGTTATTTAAATATCAAACTAGTGGCCACTCAAAAGGCAAGGTCTGGCAGCTTTAATTACAAAATGAGGTCAATTATCATAATTTTCTTTTCACCTGGTCCACAGCAAGATGGATCTCCATGAGATGAGTCATCCACTAACATCCTTTAACGGCTTTTCTGCACATATTAGAACACACTAATATGCGTTAGTAGAAAACAGCCAACTGGCAAGAAAGTTTAGGCTCAAGGTGAGGAGAAAGTTCTTCACAGAGAGAGAGAGAGTCATTAGCCTTTGGAATGGGCTGCCCAGGGAGGTGGTGGAGTCACCATGCCTGGAGGTGTTCAAGAGGGGATTTGGACATGGCACTTGGTGCCATGGTTTAGTAGTCATGAGGTCTTGGATGAGAGGTTGGACTTGATGATCTTTGAGGTCTTTTCCTGCCTATTGATTCTATGATTCTATAAAATTGTGGACTGTAACAGAAATTTTTCAGTAGGTATAGCACTGCCATCATGAAACAATGCCTAAAATGTCATGATTACAATATATTTTAAATAACAATAATAATTTATTAACCAACAACCTTTTCATACCACAATGCTCAGAAGAATGCAATTAATAGCTGAATCAAGAGAGTTATTATTCCCCGTTATTCTTGGGAAAATATGTAATTAGTTTCAAAATCACCTGAGAACAAACACAGTGTCATAATTTTCTGATGGATAAAAACAGAGACTAACTTGATAAAATGCTTATCAGTAAATTGTCTCTTTCCAACAATTCTCTAATCCCTGAATAAACTCTGCCCCAAATTCCTTTGCTACCAAACAAGCCAGCTCACACCCAGCAAACTAAGTGTTTTTCTTCTTCTACATACCTTTTGCAGTAATTAGGTAGATATCAGATCCAGAAACCCAGGCCTCCATGTGTTTTATTTCTTTTGCTGGTAACTGATGAAGAATCCTAAACTCATTATTCAGCCACTGGTACAAGAGCATGTTCTGGCTAGTATTTGACAAGGAAACCAACATGTACATGAGGCCTCCTCTAGGAAACAAGGCGATCTTTAGGGCTCTGTGAAGTGGAATTTGATGATGCAGCACAAATATATCATTATCCCAACGGAAAACCTATGGGAATATGAAAATAAATTTTAAAAAATGGGAAAAAAGTTTCATTATATATTCATAATTAGCATCAAGAAAAGAGAAACTGTCATGATGAAAAACTCGGATGGCTTAAGAATACACTGAATTCCTCATTTCTAAGGTGGACTCTCATTTAAGGTAGAGGAACATTAGCAGAATCATAGAATCAATAAGGTTGGAAGAGACCTCAAAGATCAAAGTTCTATACAGAAAGAGTGACTGCCCATTGGAATGGGCTGCCTGGGGAGGTGGTGGAGTCGCCATCACTGGAGGTTTTTAGGAGAAGACTTGACGGGGTGCTTGGTGCCGTGGGTTAGTTGTTTGGGCGGTGTTGGATTGGTTGATGGGTTGGACGCGATGATCTTGAAGGTCTCTTCCAACCTGGTTTATTCTATGTATTCTATGTATATTCTATGTATCATCAAGTCCAACCTGTCACCCAACACCTCATGACTACTAAACCATGGCACCAAGTGCCACATCCAATCCCCTTTTGAACACCTCCAGGAATGGTGACTCCACCACCTCCCTGGGCAGCCCATTCCAATGGCTAACAACTCTCTCTGTGAAGCACTTTCTCCTCACCTCCAGCCTAATCCTCCCCTGGCACAGCTTGAGACTGCGTCCTCTATGTCCTCTATGTAACTACCTTACTTCAAGCAGCTGTGCCTGTTCAGAAGATTAACATGGTCATGGTCAGAATTTATTCCTATGCTTATAGGTGTCTAATATGCTAGACTTCATAACATAATTAACACTAGCAAAAAAATTAAACCAAATATGAGTTATATGTTGATGTAGAGAGAGTATTGCTGCATTTAAACAGGTCTAGAATGTCAAGTCTTATAAATTCACCTTAGAAATATCAGTAATTTTTCCAGAAATACATATTTATAGCTGTTAAACTAATGTTTACAGGTATCTGAAGGGAGGGTGTCAAGAAGGGGGAGGCCTCTTTTCAGTGGTGTCCTGTGATAGGACATGGGGCAACAGCATGCCTCAACGTGAGGAAAAACTTTACTGTGAGGGTGACAGAGCCCTGGATCAGGCTGCCCAAAGAGGTTGTGAAGCCTTCTTCTTTGGAGACATTCAAAACCCGTCTGGATGTACTCCCATGATCTCGTCTAAGTAAACCTGTTTTGGCAGGGGAGTTGGACTCAATTATCTCCGGAAGTCCCTCCCAACCCCCACCATTCTGTGTTTGTATGAGCATTTTTTTCATATTTCAAAGTCAAAAGTAACCAAACTACCAACATGAAAGCCAGAGAAGACAAGTGCACCCTAACCTGGATGGAACTGGAACTGGTTGTGTGACTCACAAAAACCAAATAGTCTTCTTCATCCACAGAAAAATGTTCCACATGTCTGGTATCCAGAATAGAAAGAGTCTGTATCTGTGAGGGAAATATGGCAAAAAAAGGTGTGTGGAGGTCAAGTCAAGTGACAAGCTTATACATATATACAGGAATTCTCTAAAATGGCAACATTACATACAAAACATAAAATATAAAAAGTGTTACTGTCATCTAACATTTTTGAGATGTAATTTTACAATTTAAAACAAACATCTATATTAAAAAAAATAATCTTACATCATGTGTTTTTCACAGATCTTCATAAAATATTCTATGACTTGATTGCTCCACCATTTCTTTCCCTCCTTCTAAGGTCATTTTCTCCCACTCTCAAAACACAAATATAAAACCAGAGCAGACAACCAGAGTGTTAGGGCTCCAGCACAGACTGTCTTTTCCCTCAAACATGGCTGGAGGTCTCCTGAGATCCTTCCCAAACCTATTATTTTATGATTTTGTGAGTACAACTAATTTACCTTCAACAGTCTGCGTCCAGGCACAAATGCATACACACTATTGTCAGAAGCTCCCTGTCTGTCTCCTCCATGAGTAATCACAAGGTAGGGAGAAGCATGGATTTGGAAAAACACACAGCTCTTAGGATTCCACATACTGAAATTCTGTAAATGGAATAAAAATGTAAAACTGATACTTAAATTCTTTATTAAATAGCATGCCTAGTGCTTGCTAGCAAATATCTACCTCAACAGGAACAAAAACTCCTTTCCACTGGTAGAGAGTAGAAGATGTAGCTGGAGGTGCACGCATCAGAAGACCATATAGGATTTCTCCTGATGTGAAGAAACACCAGCCAGATGCTGACTCTTCCACAAAACTTTGGAAGACAGACAGGACACTGATACTACCCCCTGCAACACAGAAAAAGAAAGTATTATTCACTCTTGAGGTCTTTTTCAATTCTTTTTTCATTATTTACCTGCCAAAATCCAGACCTAGCATCAGAAATCAGAGCTCGGTGTTCAAGTTGTTTCTAAATAGCTGGTGTATGCAAATGCATGGAGGTGTTGTAGTACTGATGATGTCATGAAAGCTTAGCAATAAATGTATTACAAATGCATATGGAAGATGTGTAGAAACTGAAGTCTGATTCAGACTGATTCAGTTTGGAATTCAGCCAGTGAGAAAATTAGCAGGTAGTGGAAAAAAGTGACAAAGAAACTACAAAATCATTGAATCAGAGTCAAGAGGATGATTTGGGTTGGAAGGGACCTTTGAATGTCATCTAGTCTAACCCCACTGCAGTCAGCAGGGACATCAGCAACTAAAGCAGATTGTTCAGAGCCCCAAAAACCTGACCTGGAATGGTTCCATGGATGGGTAGGGGGATCTACCACCTCTCTGGTCAACCTGGGCCAGTGTTTCACCACCCTCAGTGTAAAAAATTTGCCTGAATCTCGTGTCTTTTAGTTGAAAACCATTACCGAATATATTTGTTTGTCCTTATTCTCCTGCACATCACAAGCAGTTCCGGCATTAAGATTTTCAAACTGCCTGAGAAAAAAACACTTTTGAGTCAGAACTCCAAGAGGCTGACACAGGTTTGACCAGCATCAGCCATGTCCTTTTTTGCTTTGTCAGTTTCAGCTGGATTAGTGTTACAGTTTGTAGGGGGAACTTTAGCCTTGTCCCTGACTGCAAAGACTGAAAGTAAAATAAAATACCATTGGATGTCAAGGGAAAATAATTATAAAGTCTATATAATTCATTGGATTGCTAATGGGGATATAAAGTAGAGGAATAAACAGTTCTCTCTTTCCTTCTTCTGTCACTTCTGTTTGCAACTTCTCATTCTCTCTTCCATGGCCTTGCCAGGGTATCTCTTTGATATCTTTGATTACTGTGTGAGGAAATAGGAAAGAGGGAGGCAACAGAGGAGAAGGTATACATTTATTTCATATTTTGTACATATTTATTGCATTTCATAGCTCTAGATTTTAGTTTGCTTGTAAATACAGCTTAATTTGGAAGCTCTGTTTAGGACAAGGAACTAGATTAGGAACTGGTTATAAAGTAGAGTTCAAAGAGTGGTGGTCAATGGTGCCAAGTTCAGCAGGAGAGCTGTAACCAGTGGAGTCCCACAGGGATCAATGCTGAGTCCAGTCCTGTTCAACATCTTCATCAATGATATTGATGAGGGGACAGACAGACAGAGTCTGCTCAGCAAGTTTGCTGACAATACCAAACTGGGAGGAGGCTATGCTGAGACACCTGAAGGCTGTGTGGTCATTCAGCGAGACTTGGACAGACTGAGAGCTGCGCAGAGAGGAATCTAATGAGGTTCAACAAGGTTAAGTGCAGAGTCCTGCATCTGAGAAAGAAGAATAAACTGCACCACTAGAGGCTGGGAGGTGACCTGCTGGAGAGCAGCCCTGTGGAGGAGGACCTGGGAGTCCTAGCGGACAAGAAGTTATCCATGGGTTAGCAATATGCCCTTGTGGCCAAGAAGGCCAATGGGGTCCTGGGTGCATTAAGAAGAGTGTGTCCAGCACATCCAAGGAGGTCCCCTTCTACTCTACCCTGATGAGACCTCACCTGGAGTACTGTGTCCAGTTTTGGGCTCCCCAGTTCAAGAGGGACAACTATCTCCTAGATAGAGTCCAATGGAGAGATACTAGGATGATTAAGGGACTGGAGCATGTGCCCTATGAGGAGAGGCTGAGAGACCTGGGGCTCTTTAGTCTGGAGAAGACAAGACTGAAAGGAGATCTAAAAAATGTTTACAAATATCTGAGGGCTGGGTGTCAAGAAGGAGGGAAGAGGTTCTGCTCAGCTGTACCCTGTGATAGGACAAGGAGTAATGGATATCAACTACAGCACAGGAGGTTCCACTTCAACATGAGGAGGAACTTCTTCTCTGTAAGGGTCACAGAGCACTGGAAGAGGCTGCTCAGAGAGGTGGTGGAGACTCCTTCTCTGGAGACTTTCAATACCCATCTGGATGTGTTCCTGTGTGACCTGTGCTAGATTCTATGGTCCTGCTCTGGCAGAGGGGTTGGACTTGCTGATCTTCGAAGGTCGCCTTCCAACCCCTAACATCCTATGTCCTATGATTCATTTGCTTCCATCCCAAACTTAGCTATTCTGGCAATTTTATTTTGGGGGCAGTTTTCTCCAAATGAGTTGGGGGGTAACTTCAACCCACCACAAATAGTGAGCAACTATACAGATAACAGTAATGGAATAAAAAAAATGCTTAGCATGGCAATGGGAACAAGTGGGCAGAGATGGAAGGATGTCTTCCTTCAATGTCAGCTCTAACCTGGACCAGATCAAAGTTCATGAATTTACAACCAGAGACTCCCACAAATGTATTCCAGTAGATACACTGGGAAATATGACAGAAAAAGTGCGGTGGCATTTTTTTCAGATTAAGGTTATGTTAGGTTTATGTTACTAAGTTTCTCTTCTCTGTTGGAAAAATCCAGTCTTGCAAGTGGTAAAGAACAGATTTTATTAAACAAAATCTACTGACAATCATGCTCACATCTTCAGCAAGGAGAGCAATAGATTACCAAGACTCGGGCAGAAGTGACTTGTGACAGGGAGAAACTTAAGCAGCTATGCCCTTTAATGAACTCTGACGCACTCAAGTATGGTCAGGTCTGAACATGTGAATTTACATCCCAAAGCTACATCTTCTGTATGTCTGGGTAGTCTTTTGCTGTCTCCACTCTGACAAAAGCAGTGCACACTCAACAAAGTCAACGTACTGATGCCAAACGCGGTATCCGACACCGTTTCCCACTCCACACTCACAGACACATTGAGCCCATTACTCCGTGAAACTTTCAGGTAAACTGTAGTGTTGGCTTCTTCAACTGTGAGGAAATTTGTCCTAAATGTGAAAATAAAGACAGAATGTATTATTTTGGGAGTATACAAATAAAATCCTTAACAGTACAATTACTTCCAGCACAGTGCATACAACAGGAACAAAACCAAAATCATTAATAACTGATTTGGCTGTATGACAAACTGATAACTACATTAATTAGTGCTGTTGAGTGTTTCTTAACACAAGACCTTGGCAAAACTGTGGCAAAATTCCACAAAATCTTAAACCAACCATGAAATTTAATACACTGCCTTTACAGTTCAAACTGAATGATTGCTGAAAATGTTATTTTATGTGGTTCATTTTGCTTCTGAAAAGCAGCCCTGAGTGAAAGTGGATTTCACACAAGCTTAAAGAGCATAAATACATTATAAAATGTAAATGATAAAATTCACATAAAGAAACTATAAAATGTAACAATATAAATCAATTATAAACTGTATGTCTTCCTGGGCATTGATCTGAGGTTTGGAACTTTTAATATGGATTACTGTTAATGGATGGTTAGGGACTAGTAAACCACTTTTTTCAATGAAAAAAAAAAAATCCACAGAGAAATTGACATTTCTGACAGTGAATAGGTCCATTTTAAGTGTTCTTTTCTTCTGTACAGCAGTACACAGGAACTGTGTACTTTTCAAAAATCACAATTTTTTACAGTTGGATTGGGTGAATAAAGGGATTGATGAAAACCAAAATTATAGAGAGATACTGTGATTATGTGAGACCAACTACAGTGAATATGAAAACACTCCTCTTAACTGAATCAGTGTTCAGTACCTGTTTGTAACAGGATAGATGCTGAAAAGCCCTAGTGGAGCCTGGTTTTGTAATATTGTAATCATAGTCTGCACTTTGGTGCCTAGTCTGGCTCCTCCAGTTGGATTGAACAGAGTGACAATAAAGTGCTCATCCATTTCTGGTTCTTCATCTAGTATTGCAGAAATGTGCAGTGTCTGCCAAAGAAACAAGCATTAAAAAGTTGTTGAGACTTGCCAGCTAATGATAACACAACCCCACTAGACCACGCTGTTGTTTCTGTTCTTTCACCATAGACCTGAGGGTAGCACAGGAGACACATAGAACCATGGAATTGTTTTGGTTGGAATAGACTAGACTAGACTAGACTAGACTAGACTAGACTAGACTAGACTAGACTAGACTAGAATAGAATAGAATAGAATAGAATAGAATAGAATAAACCAGGTTGGAAAAGACCTTCAAGATCATCAAGTCCAACCCATCAGCCAACACCATCTAATCAACTAAACCATGGCAACAAGTGCTTCATCCAGTCTCTTCCTAAACACCTCCAGTAATGGTGACTGCACCATCTCCCTGGGCAGCCCATTCCAATGGGCAATCACTCTTTCTGTGAAGAAATTCTTCCTAACATCCACCCTAATCCTCCCCTGGTACAGCCTGAAACTGTGTCCTCTTGTTCTGGTGCTGGTTGCCTAGGAGAAGAGACCAACCCCCACCTGGCTGCAACCTCTCTTCAGGTTCATCAAATACAATCACTAACCCAATACTGCCAGGTTACCACTAAACCATGTCCCTCAGCACCACATCACATGGCTTAATCCTTCCCAAAATTGTGACTTCACTACTTCTGTGGGCTACCTGCTCCAGAGCTTGACAACCATTTTGGGGAAGAGAACTTTCCTAATGTCCAATCTAAACCTCCTCTGGTACTACCTGAGGCTGTTTCCTTTTACCCTATCACTTTTTCCTTGGGGAGGAGACAGATCCCCACCTAGCCCCAACCTCTTTTCAGGGAATTGTGGAAAGCCAGAAGGTCTGCCCTCAGCCTCCTTTTCTCTAGACTGAACAACCCCAGTAGTGAGGGGTCCAAAATGGAAACAGTGTTCATGGCGCAGCCTCACCATTGCCCAGTAAAAGGGAACAATTCCTGCTCTACTTCTGCTGACCACAGTACTGCTGATGAAAGCCAGGATGCCATTGGTCTTCTTGGCCACCTAAGCACACTGCTGACTCATCTTCAAGTGGCTGTCAGCGCTCCCAGGCAGTTTTCCAGCCACTGTGCCCCAAGCCTGTAACACTGCAGGGGACTGTTGTGACCCAAATGCAGGACTTGGCCTTGTTAAACCTCATACCACAGGCCTCAGTCTGTCCAGAATCCTCCACAGAGCTTTCCAACCCTCAGACAGATCTTTGTGCCCTTGATCCTCCTGTCCAGATCATTCTGTAAGATATTAGAGAACTGCCCTGGACACTGAGCCCTCAGGAACACCACTTCTGACTGCCACCAAATAGATTTATCTCTGTTTACCACAAGTCTTTAGCCTCAGACATTCAGCCATTTATTTATCAAGTGAATTGTCCACTCACCCAAGACATGAGCAACCACTGCTCATGTGAGAATAGCCACAGTGAGAACAGAAGCTCTTGAAACAAGAGAGGACAGAAATGAAGCACAGATGGTTCAGGCTGAGATTCTAAAGTCATCCATCTGGTGGCCACCATTGACACAACATTAAGATGAGATATCTGCTTCCATTTTTTTCCCCTCTCCCTTTTTCTCCTATCACCCTAAGACCCTCTGAAATGTAATATTTTTTGATCTCTTTCTCACACTTGAGTCCACACATGCCACATATTCCTCAGTAATTCGTAGTCCCCGTACAGGAACTTGATCTCCTAATGCATCTCCGTCAGCTTGGGTTTTGCTTGCATTGATTGGCAACCAAACTAGCTCCTGGACAACAGAGTAATTCCACTATTAGTGCTGGGAACAAAGACAGAAAAAAAGGCAAGAACAGAGGGATATTTGAAATACCCTCTCTCTTCTTCATGCCTATTTCCTGCCACTGCACCACTGTGGATACAAGCAGGATGCCCTCAACATGGTCTCATCGGAGAATTATCTAGAAAGAGGTAGATCCTCTCACTACCATTTGAGGCTCATTGTCATCGTTCCCACTAAGCAAACAGAAAAAAGTTACAGAAGTACACACAGGTATGATATAGAAAATAAGAAAGAAGTTAGTAATGGTGGACCTGGAACTGAACTGGAGCATAGCAGTCACGGAGATTTTGAGTAGAAGGCTGGACTTAATAATCTTAAGAGTTCTTTTCCAACCTTACTGATTCCATGATTCTATACAATCTTTTAGATATCTGTTTATTTTTGCAATAAATCAAATTTAGAGACTGTTTTAAGAAATCTTTGACTTCCCACAGGTATGCTACAGACCAGCACTGTGATTCTGAATGCATTTAGGGTTCAGAAGCCAAAAAGCAGTGCTTCCAAAAGGGTTTGTTTCAGATTCTGCCCCACTAGCAATAACTTGACACTGGTTTTAACTTCACTAAAAAAAAAAAAGAAAATAAATTAAAAAACAATCAAATAGATTAAGATAAAAAGAAAAACTAAAACAAAACAAAACAAAAATTAAATAATCTCCCAGTAAACTTCATAAAGGTCAGGATTTCACAAACATAAGCTAGCTGACATTCTTGTGGGGACAGCACAGAGAGCTGAATACTCCCAGAAGTTATTTTCTACACCTAAGACTCAGAGCAGTTCAATTTTTGCTACTCTTGCAGCACACTGTTCAGGTCAGACCAGCTGAAGTGTTATCACGATAGAGAATGTGATAAATCTGACCTGTCATTTCATTTCAATGTTTGTGTTTCAGCTTCAGCTGCCTGCTGAAAACTTACAAAGAAATGTTGCTATACATACATAAACATTATATACCCATTATGCTGTTTTCCATTTATCTTGAGCATTACAAAGAGAGAAATATCTATAGAAAAGCATATCTAAGTTTGATGCATTCCCATACCCACGACTCCATTTGTTCTAAAAAAAAAAAAAAACCACAAATACAAAAAAATAAATCCAGGGAAAAAAAACCCACAGAAATATTTATGGAATCTTTTCAACAATCTCTAAAGCCCCTTCATTTCTTTGGTAATGACTATCACATTACCTTGAATCTGACTCCCTCTTCCAGCACAATATATCCTTGAGAAGGGGTCAAGTCCACTGATGGTTCTGAAGAATTAATTTCACTTACAAGATACTGAACAGTCACAGTGCCAAATATCCCCTGAGGAGGTTCTCTAATAATGTTTAATACTGCAACACTCTCCATCAAATGGAGAGCTGTTTGCTCTCTTAGGAAGAAGTGATCGCTGTTATTGAATGACAAAACTCCATGGCCATCATCATTGGCAAGTATAGTAATTGTGGCTTTAGAGAAAGAAATCATGGAAATATTAAATATACAAGTACTAATTAACATAGTAAAATAGAAATAGACAAATATTAATTATTGTAGTAAAATATAATTGTACATATATGTATACATACATATAAGAAAATAGGTATGTATACATATAAGAAAATAAGTATGTGTGTATATATATATAAATAAAATACATAATTTAAAAAAATATATATAAATTAAATACATATAAACACAAATCCATTTTTACTTTAGTTTTTCATACAATGCTTTTAAGTCCATGACATTACTTGTAGAGAATATGTACTTTCTTTATCTAGGAAGATTGGTAGACAGAAAGAATCTAGACTCTTTAATTAAAAAGTTGACCTCCACATTTTCTGATTCCTTATTTTACATATTATAATGTAAAGTGAATAGATTTCATAGACATATTTAAGAGCTTTGCAAAGGAGCACAAAGGTCTAGCATAGCAGTGAAATGGTGTTTTCTGAAACATGACAAATCAGAAGAATTGAATTTAAATGACCAACACATAATTCTAAATAATAAAAAACATCAAAAACTAAGTTTTACCTGCTGTGCTCTCCCCTAATTCCAGGCCCAAAGAAGGATTTGTCAAAATTAACTGGAACCTCTCATCACCCTCAGGGATATCATCATCCAAAATTGTAACAACAACGGACTTATTCCTTTCTCCATCAGCAAAAAAAAGGGTCTGGCATTGAAACACAGAAAACATTGAATACTTAACAGCTGTTAATATACACAGAATTTTTCAACTAAAGCAAAACGGAATTGTCTCATTGTGGTGGGCTGAAATTTCTCCCCCAATATTATATTTGCCAGACCAGCTCAGGTGGAAGCAAATGAAAGCTGTATTTACAGGGAAAACTGCAATCTACAATGGAATGCAATCAATATGTACAAAATATACAGTATTTACAATTAATAAACAACACAAGAACCACCCTGGTCAAAAGACCAGGGAAGCTGTCTCTCTGCCCCCCCATTCCCTGTCCAAAAGGGAGAAAAGATCAGAGAAAGTTGCTGTTAGACTTAACCAAAAGAATGAAGCCAAGGTCAAGTAGAAGCAAGTTAGTATCTCTCCAGAGAGAAATGAAGCAAGAAGAGACGAGAAGAAGGAATTGTTTTGGTGCAACCAATCTTATGGTAGATATCTCTCCAATGGAATCATTTAGAATTGTCTGTATTTCCCTTTTCTTGCCCAACAGTGATTTATTTACATTTTACTACTTTTCTGCTCAAGATCTGTGAAAAAATTTTAAAGGCATAGCCTAAAACTACCACACTCATACAAGAAGAATGAGGAGGCAAAAAGAGCTGTAATATCTGTATCTCTTAAAAACTGAGTAAAACAGAAGTTAAAAATAAGAAACCTCACATGGAATCTTACATGAACCTGTCTAAAACTCTATTTCAGATAGACACTTGAAAGCTTACAATATGTCTTATTTAAAAAGAAATAGGAAAATAAGGTGACTTTAAAAGAAATAGTAAACCAAGATAACTAATTTTATCTCATTCTATACATACGACCAAAAGACATGGAAAGTTCTTGCTACCCTACTGATTCAAGACATCCTTTTCAGGAAGCTGAAGGAATAAAAAGACCTAGAGTTAAGAATTTGATTCTTACCCTTGAGGTCACGTCAAAATCCAAACCTAGCTGTGCCTCCAAATTTTGGGCATAAAAAAACACAGACACATTGCCATACGTTCCTTTGTTTCGCAATACCATTACTGTCAGGTTCCTATGAGATTCATCAACTTCAAAACTAAAACAAAAAGGAAAGAAAAATCACAGCATGCTCTTTTGAAGAAGACAGTTATATTTTTCACTTTGAACCATCATTACATCATTACAGTGTTGGCATCACTATAATTGTCTAACATAACCTTTTTACCCTTGTTCCTTATCCTAATGGAATGCAGCTATAGCAGGTCGTGCTATTCTTCCTGCTTATTCACAGCAGATTAATCCTGTCTGTGTTCATGGATGCTTTCTTCCTAGCTCCTAGAAAGTAGTCAGAGCAAAAGATCTGAGAGATGCTAGCATGTGTACATACATGGATGCAGAGGCTGGAACACTGAGTGGAGTGAAAGTAATTTCATGGTAGCCTAAGATTTCTGAATAAACATCCTGCCAACATTTGGGTTTCAGTGTGGGAATTATCCTACACTTTCCATTTCAACTGAACTGAAGGATGCTTTGCCATCTCAAAAGACCTGGCCCTATTACCCCATGAGTAGGGCCACAAGGATGATCAGAGAGCTGGAGCACCTCTCCTATAAGGACAGACTGAAGGAGTTGGGGCTGTTCAGTCTGGAGAAGAGAAGGCTCCGAGGTGACCTAATTGTGGCCTTCCAGTATCTGAAGGGGGCCTACAAGAAGGCTGGGGAGGGACTTCTAAGGATCTCAGGTAGTGATAGGACTAGGGGGAATGGAATGAAACTGGAGGTGGGGAGATTCAGGCTGAATGTGAGGAAGAAGTTCTTCACCATAAGAGTGGTGAAGCCATGGAATGCGTTGTCCAGGGAGGTGGTTGAGGCCCCGTCGCTGGAGGTGTTTAAGACCAGGCTGGACGAGGCTCTGGCCAGCCTGCTCTAGTGTGGGGTGTCCCTGCCCATGGCAGCGGGGTTGGAACTAGATGATCCTTGTGGTCCCTTCCAACCCTGACTGATACTATGATACTGTTCTTAATGGGAGATTTACTGCTGACTGAAGATCAAAATAACTGGGCAAATCAAATCACCAACTGACACAGTGAGTTCATCAAGGAGACAAGACTTACTTGGTACTTTCCCATTCAATTACTCCGCTTACTCCATCATTAGCATCAATAATAATTTGAGAAGCTAAACCTTCCACATCTATGTCAAAATGAAAAAAGAAAAACAAACGTCAATTTTCATGATTTTCAAGAATAATACAAATATTTCTTAAATCTCTACTATATTTTGTAGAAAAAAAACCCAAATTATCATTTTTGTTCCAAAATGGTAGTGGGCAAGATAATTGGAAAGGCTCAATGGAAACCTGCCCTCCCTACCCCACTATGGGAACTGCAACACAGTGCCTGGAATTATCACTGTTACATTCTCAGTAATGCACTCAGTCAAAAAAGGCTAGGGAAAATTCAGAAAGCAAATCACAACATAAAAAAAAAAAAAATAAAGAAAATGTCAAAAGCAACTTTTGTTGTGGGATCTTAATTTATCTTCATTGTGCATGTTTATTATGATGGTATTCAACATTTTGCAGACTGACATTCTGAATATGGGAGTTAAAATGACTCAGAAAGAATAATAAATGATCCAGTATTTCATCTCCTGTTTGTGTACCAGTATGTGATCACAAACCTTACTGACACACACCTCACATTCTGCTAAAAATACAGATTATTCATTTCTTTCATGCTGTTTAGGTACTGTAAGTCCGAAAACACGTAGGTACCTGCACAGTAACTCTGAAAGGTTATTGTACGCATTGTACTCTGAGAACAACAAAGAACAGATTCATGCCAAAAGTGCCTGCTGATTTCAAGGATTACCACCTGACAGTCAAGAACTTGATTATTCTGAGAAAATAGTGTCTTAATTTGTTGAGATAACAACAGTACTGCCTGACTACCTTAATTTACTCCAATTTAGTTGTTGTAAGACTTAAAAATTTCTACAATTAATCTGACTCCACTGAATGTACCAGCACCAGAACAAGAGAACACAGCCTCAAGCTGCACCAGGGGAAGTTTAGGCTTGAGGTGAGGAGAAAGTTCTTCACAGAGGAAGTTATTAGCCATTGGAATGGGCTGCCCAGGGAGGTGGTGGAGTCACTGTCCCTGGAGGTGTTCAAAAGGGAATCTAGCAGTCATGTGGTCTGTGGTGACAGGTTGGACTTGATGATCTTTGAGGCCTTTTCCAACCTTGTTGATTCTATAATTCTATAGTAAATATACTATGTTCAGACACACAGGAAGGATTTCTATCAGTTCAGGTAAAACTGAATAAAAAGTCATTGCCATGAATCCAGACCTGTCATTATGAGGATGCACTGAAGATCAGCAGCAGCTTCAAAACCTCTACACAAAGAGCAGACATATTATTGAGGTTTAGAAATACAGAGGGAGAGGCAGTGACTGCAGACCTCAGCTTCACTCCTGACTCACATTTTCACCTTGTCATGTCAGAGACTGATCGGTTCACCTAGGATCTGTAATACTTTTCTTTCAACATTAGACCTATTTCAGGTCTGGCCTCTTCCCCTCTTTCTCCTCCTTCCCTTCTCTCTCCTTCTCCTGCACCTTTTTGTATCCATTTTTCCCACTTTGTTGTTGCTGTTGTTGGGTTTTGGGATTTTGGGTTGGTTTTGAATTCCTTGGACCTTTTGTATTTGGGTCAGGCCCTTTCTTCCACCTCTTCTAGAAGATGGGAGGAAGAAGAGCATGGAGAAAACAAAAGAAATGTCTTTATGCTTGTTGTTCCTCCTTATCATCAAAACTAAGTCCACTTAAGTGCAATGTGTTCAACCCTACATTGCAGATGTACCAGGCTTTCTACTACTCCACATACTACATGGACGTGGTGACGGCAGGAAGAGCACATACAACATATTCTATATGTGTGGGGCTGCACATGCCTGTGTGATGTGCAGAACACACATACCTTTTGATGCTAGTCACTTCCTAGAAATATCTTGTATAGGGTATGGGATTGATACAAATCCTAAGCAAATACACTGCACCATCAAGGAGTTAAATTACTAATCATAACCCATCAAAATATATCTCAGGGAAAACAAGGTTAGAAAAAGAGTCTCATAACAGAATTCATAGTGATATTTTACAATGAGGACGAGTTTTTTTCTTCATGGGTCAAAAGTGTATTTTCATCCTAAGTATATTTAACCCACTGCAGATATCACTGCATGAATGGTAGTGATACAGAGACTTCCAACCTCTTACAACACAAGGTGAGACTATACCGGTTAGTTCAGAAAAATCCTTTGCACTTATATATTGCTTCTTTTATGCTTTAGACTTCTCTAATCACACCCCAGCCTCTACAAATCAGCAATGAGTCTTGCAAGTTACCTTTCAATCTGTAATGGATTAATTCTGTCACTTCTATAGGCATGCAAAGAAAAGGGAAAAGAGTCGAAGAAGGTGTTAGAAATAATCAGTGTAACTAGTTCGTGGTACTACAGAACAATCCAACTGTCCTTGAAGCTAATAGTAGCTGTGCTAATGAATTCAGAAGCAGAACAAGGAGCTAAATGAGCTAATGATAAATGAAAGAGTATGAAAATGATAGAATATTACTCCTCAAAGTAAATGTGATAAAGAGCATCAAAAAGAGATTTCTTTTTTTTTTTAAGAATGAACAAAGTAATCACACAAAGTAAATTTTTTGGACATTTTTGTTTTCATTATGTGCTTGGAAATAGAGATCAGATTAACACATTGCCAATAAAACTTCTCAGAGCATGGCACTCTCCAACTGTTAATTACTAACTTCTTTAGAAAGACTGCCTTATAAATTTTAGAAATCTTTAAATAAAAAGCAAGTGTAACAATCACTATGTTTGATATTCTACAAAGCTTCTTTCAGAATACTCTGTCTCATATTGGAACAGCTAGCAGGTAAGTGGAATTAATTACAGTACACCAGAGTTCTATAACCTGCATGAAATTTTCTGTCAAAGGTATAGCAACAATTATTCTCTAGAAGTTCTTTTACCCAGCCTAGGTGGGGATGAAGTTGTGTGGTTCATGATGAGTTCCACTGAAGTTAAATTAACCAAGAAGAATTCTTGCACCTCTGGTACCTCATCCTGCAAAACACAAATGCAGTGCATCCTCTTTTTATTTTGCTTTAAGAAACCATCAGAGGAGTCACCAAAAAAAACAGCACACCAGGACTCTGTAATGTTACAGCAACACTGGAGTTAATTAATTTTTCATTTTCCTGAAATAATTCTCTTGTGTGTAAAATTTATTATCTTGAATGAATCACAAAGTAAGAAATTGTATTTATAGAATCACAGAATGCACTGGATTGAAGGGACCTCTAGAGGTCACCTACTCCACGAAAAAGAGTCTGCGATGACATTAAACTATAGAGGTGAATGAATTTCTGTACAATTTTAAAGACTCAACCACCGAGAAAGTTACAGCCTGTAAAAGCAATGAATTACAGTATTTTGAATATAAAAGAGTAAAGCCTTAATGATATAGATAGATTTTCACTTATGCAGAGGCAGAGCTGCTGTTATTGTTCGCCCTGTGATTTTAACACCAAGATAAAAACCATCCTTCTACATGACAGTGACATACATATAGCTTCAACTAATATATAGGCTGCAAGGTTTAGGTTCAAAAATATTCCTGTTCTGATGTCATACAGATCAGTATAGAACAGAAAAAGGTTTAGAGTTTACCTCTAGAATGGTGATATTTATGGCAGCTGATGTTTCTCCTTCTTCCAAAGTCAGTGAGCCAGAAACATCAACATAATCAGCTCCTGGTTCAGCCATGGTCCCTTCTGTCTGATTGCTTAAGGTGAGCAAACCTGGAGCTGTGGCATAGGTAATGTTGATAGCACCTGTTTGTGACAAGAAAAATACACTTTTTTTTTCTAAATTCCTGTGTAATGCTCACTGGAATAGGCAAAGAAAAGAGATCTACTGCCCATGCACAAAATTGAAAGCCTAATTGCAAAACAAGACAATTAAAAGATTAATCTGGAGCCAACAAAACTTGGTAATGTTTTTGGTGTGCCTTCAGCCCAGCTTTTTGTGATTTGTCCAACACCTCAGGACTTGAAAAATCACAGTATAACTAAGGTTGGAAGAGACCCCAAGGATCATCGAGTCCAAATCATTAAGACCAAATCTCTTCAGGTGTTTGAGGTGCTGTGGACCACACAAATATTAGGAACATCTAAAGAAATATTAATAGTAGGTTTGATGCCAAGGGAAGTAGAATGTTTCAGGAATGACTGGTATCTAAGAAAGGCTCCAAAGACAGTGCTAGGAAATACAGCTTAATAAATTGATCTTTCTTCTCAGGTAAATTGGCATAGACTTAAATAAATAATACAAACTAGTGGACATACTGATAAATGCTACTAAGGGAAAAAAAGTGAGGCATTTTTGTTATAATAATAAAGCCATCTGTTGCTAATCTGCCAGGGTAAATCAACTTGTAATTTTAAAGAGAATGATCCTAGAGAAAAAAATGACATTTGAAATTCAAAGCTAGTCTGTATGAAATAAAAATAAGGTATAGAAGAATCTTAGTTTTAATAAACAATGATGGACTTTAAGCAAGAAATCTTACATTTGCTATGGATACTTAAAGCATTCATTTCCTAGTAGCATTCCAAAAGTAAATTAGGTACTGATTGTTATTAAAAACCAAAATGGGAAAATAGAAAAATCATTAAAATGCCTCTATAGATCCATGTTGTGTGCACATCTTGAGAATTCATTCTAAATGGTCACTTCAAAACAGATGCAACAAAAGTAAGAGGTGCTGCCACCAAGGTCTAACTGTAGTCCATAAGGTATGTAGGAAATGATTACACATTACATCTCACAATACACATTAAAATTTTCAGGCAACAAATATCAAACAGTTTTCCACACACCACAGTACTTATTTCTGGAATTAAGTAAAATTTAATTTTATGGATGTTAAAACACAAATGGAATTTAAGAGGAGCAAGAAATTCTCAGAGGAGACATACAGTGTTCTGAAGGCAACTTCTTCCATTGGACATTCCTAAGCTGCCAATTTCTGGCAGTTCAGAAGGGAGATATGTGGGAATAGGTCTCCTTAAAGACTAATACTTTGAGACAAATACATTAGAAATAAAGATTGTAACAGACAACTAGTTATGTCACAGCTCCCAGACTTCATCCTGTGTGAAGGAAGGCTGTGGTTGCAGGTTTAACTAAAGCTTCATTTCCAAGCTTGCATTAAGCAGCATTAAAGATTTTTCAAAGTTTCCAGCCTCCCTGTCATGGCTTTCATTTGTCTAATGGGTACCAGCACAGAACTTCCTTTCTCTTGAAGCTATTATACAAACCTAGAGATCCAAATTCTCTGTTAATAAAAAGCTGAACCGTTTTGTTTTCTTCTGGAATTACAACTACCCTGGATGGAGAAGCAAAATTCAAGACTCCATGTGGTTCATCACTAGCTTCTACTGTCAGAACAGCTTCGTATCCTTGACTATCCAGAACAGCAGCACCTGAAGGAGAAACTCCTGCAAAAAATGATCAAAAGGACTACAGTAAAAAAAGTGTTATGCAGCTGATTGCTGTGTCATATATTTCCATTGTAATTACACCCAGATGACAGTCAGTAACTGCAAATGAAATTAAACCAAGTGCATGATATACTTATTGAATGATGTGGAATTTATGTATTTGTTTCTTTATATTCTGTAACAAATACAGTAGTAGAAAATCTCAACAGAAATTTTATGCACACTAAGTACAGTCACAACAGTATGTTAAGAAATGAGAAAATTTAATGGGCCAGTGACAAATATCAGCTTCCCTCAACTTCCTCTGTGCTAAAAGGAAGGAGAAATGTTTCCCAGAAATTACAGTACCCCAGTATCACAGTATAACTAAGGTTGGAAGAGACCCCAAGGATCATCGAGTCCAACCTCCTGTCCCAACAGACCTCATGACTAGACCATGGCACCAAGTGCCACGTCCAATCTCCTCTTGAACACCTCCAGGGACGGTGACTCCACCACCTCCCTGGGCAGCCCATTCCAATGATGAACGACTCGCTCAGTGATTCTAACTCCAGATTTAGAATTATATTCAACTTCTCAATCTCTCCATTAAGAAATTACTCCTCTTTCCAAGTTCTGCCTTGATGAGTAACTGCTAATTAATTAATAACTACTAATGAATTTATTAGTGTTATTACACATTAGTATTGATTGTCTTATCTACTATATAATATGCACATTATATGTTAGCAAGGTCAGGTTAATATTCATTGAAGGAAAGGAAACAGCTACTGAATTAGAAGCAGAACTATTGAGGTTTGAAAGCAATTAAGGAAAGCTTCAAAGACATTGTGGGATTTATATACTTAGATAGAGATAGATGGATAGATAGACAGACAGACATAGATATACACAAATACAGTTAAGGCCTGTTTCAATAAAATGTGAATGAAGTTTTCACATTTCACACCAGTTGCATAATTCTTAGTCCTGCACTTCCAAAATTGATTAATAAATATGAAAATACTGTGCTGCTAAATGGTAGTTTCATGACTTAGCAGGCTACAGGTCTGCATTACCTTCTGTTTTGACATTGTAAAGGATGATCTGATATTCTTCTTTTTCTTCAGGAATATGGTCATCCAGTAAGTGAACATACAATGTTGTATTCAATGTCTCCTATTGATTTTAATGAGAAACTGGTTAGTATTTATTGCATAAAATGTGTTGTAGGAAGTGCATTTTGAACAAAACCTCTAATAAATGTAAAGTATCTAAAAAACATAAACCCCCCTTCAGGTTAGAACTCTAAAAGGAAATGAGCAAGTAAATAACCAGATCAAGAAATAAAGACTGCTATAACAGCACACTAGTTCTGTTTGTTCAGTTTTAATTGCAGTATGCTCCTGTAGCCATTACTTTTGCTTATGGACCTACCTACCTCAGGGAAAAAAAGCGTTCCAGAATAGCTTTCAAAATTTTGTTTAACATTATGCCCTACTATTTTCCATTCAACAGTAACATTTCCCAGTCCTGGGGCAGTTCTTGCAATATGGAATTGCAGCTGCTCTCCTAGAAACAAAAGACAACATGCAGTATTTTGGAGTTTCCCCTCCTACATGTCAATTATAAAAATGAAAACCTAAATATATGCATCACAGGTAAAATAGATTTTCTGAAAGACAGGATTTTTAATAGTGAGTTTCACAATATAAAACACTTTTACTTACAACACTGAAACAAAAAACATAAAATAAATATGGGTTTAGTTCACTCTTGGATAGGACTATCAACATATGAGGGAACCTGGTGCAGATAAATAACTTCTAAAGTAAATGTCCACCAAAACATGCAGACAACAGAACAATGTAGATGTCCACCCAAACATGCACAGACAGAACAATACCTGTCTGTGAACTACACAAAACAGTACATGCTGTATGCACCATTAGAAAGTTATTAGACAAATTTTTCAATTTAAAGTTCTTTAATATTTAACCACGTTACCCACAACTTTAGATTTCTGCATTTATCAGGGAGAAGGGAGGCCTCAGACATCCTTCTCCTTATTTCAGGCTCCTCTCCCTTATTTCAGGCTACTGGAGAGAATTTTCCCCATAAAACAGTCATAGCAACACAACTGTGGCATACCTCTGCCTGTACTAAAATGCTTCTCTTGCCCTCAATAAAGTGGTTAATAAAATACACAACTTTAAAACAGTACAGATTTACTTGACAGAAATTGTTCCATAATACAATACAGGTAAAAGATAATAAAAAAAAATTATTTTCAGAACAAAAAGCTGGATACTTATTGTGAAATAAATAAAAACACTGAAACAACCTAAAGGCTTTAGTTTGGGGTTTTTTTTTTTAAATCAAAGGGAATTATGTTTTCTTGCTGGAAGAAAATACACTATTTTCAATATGACAAATAAATTGTCATCAAGCGATTTCCAAACTATAGCAGATTTATTTCAGCTCCAAATGGCCAGCATTTGATAGCATGTTATGAATAATATTTCACCACCTGAAAGTATTCAGGTAATCTTTGGGAATGAGACTGTATTAATTACTTGTGTTCATTAACAGATCTTACTTAGCCTGGCATATTGGTCACAGCTGGCTTGGTAGGCATGTCAGAACTGATAATATGGAGATAAAAAAGATGAAAAGCAGGCACACACTGGCACAGAATTAAAACAAACCATATCTAGATACATGAAACTAAAGATTATGATGTCCTTTCCATTCTGGAAAAATAAACATGTTTGTTGAGAAATAGTTCTTTCTTCAATCAGCAAATGAAATTCCTGGACAGCAAATTTCTATCTGATCATTCTTCCCTGCTCATCAGCTTACACATCAGAGATCACAATCACATCACCATGCAATACATTGATATTCCAGCAAAGGCTGCCACAAGTATACCATTAGTATAGTTATTATCCTATGCCAAACTGCATCAAACATGCAATATGTTCTTTTAAACCATTAGTAGAAACCTTAAGTCCACTTCAAATCACTGCTCTTTCTTTACTGATGACCTGGGTGAAGACATACAGTGTGTCATCAGGAATTTTGCAGATGACACCAAGTTAGGTAGAAGTGTTGATCTGCACAAGGGTAGGGATGATCTGAGAAGGCCTTGGATCAATGAGCCAAGGTTAACAGGATGACCTTCAACAGGGTCCTGCACATGGGTCACAACAATACCAAGCAATGCTACAGGTTTGAGGCAGTGTGGCTGGAGAGCTGTGTGGCAGAAAGGGACCTGGGGGTTCTAATGGACAATCAACTGACTATGAGCAAGCAGTGTGCTCAGGTGGCCAAAAAAGTCAATGGCATCCTGGCTGGGATTAGAAATGCTGTGTCCAGCAGAAGAGGTGATTGTCCCCTTATACTCAGCTCTGGCGAGGCCGCACCTTGAGTATTGTGTCCAGTTTTGGGCACTTCAATACAGGATGTGGAGGTGCTGGAGCCAGTGCAGAGAAGGGCAAGGAAGCTGTGAAGGGCCTGGAGAATAAGTCTTATGGAGAGTAACTGAAGGAGGTGGGGCTCTTCAGTTTGATAGAGAGGAGGCTCAGGGAAGACCTCACTGCTGTCTACAACTGTCCGAAAGGATGTTGTGGGGAGGCTGGTGTTGGTCTCTTCTCACAGGTAATTAGTGATAGAACAAGAGGCAACAGCCTCAAGTCGTGACTGGATAGGTTTAGGCTGGACATTAGGAAACATTGTTTCACAGAGAGAGGTCAGACATTGGAATATGCTGCCCAGGGAAGTGGTTGAGTCACCAACCCTGGATGTGTTTAAAGGTCATCTGGATGTGGTGGCTTGGGGACATGGTTTAGGGGTGAACCTTGTAGAGTAGGGTTATTGGTTGGACTTGGTAACTCTGAGGGTCTTTTCCAACCTGAATGTTTCTGTGATTCTACAGTTCTGTGAAATGCAATGTCAAAGTGACAACAGCAAAATTGCTACATTCCTAAATAACCTATCATAAAAAAGAAAAGTGTAAAATTAAAACAGCAGTTTATTGAGTCAAGAAGAGAGAAGATGTGATTGTAATCTTTATATGGGAACATTTTCTAGATTTAAAGTGAATTACAAATTGCTAGTAGAAATTTGCTTATGACTGCTAATGATGGGAGTTCTGGAATGTGGAACAAATGAAGACAAGAAAAGGAGCTTTGAAATGCAACACCAGTAGCAGCAAGGGATGATTTTCAGAAAGGAGGAAAGCACAGATGATCATGTACAAAATGGATTTGGAAAAGGTGTAGCCATCTTTTCCATAGATTTCATGTAAGAAATACATGAGGTTAAAAATTAAGCAAAATGCATTTCAATTATGCTCTCTTTGCTGGCAGGGTGATGCAACCAACTACTGTGATTCACTGTCAACAGGAAATGCGGAGATGAAAACTCACGTGAAACAGTGTGGTCAACACACAGAACCTACCTTCACGACCAATAACAGATCTTGAGGCTGTCTGGAAGCCAATAATTCCTGCCACATTGTCACTTGCCAGAATAATTACTGTGACAGTGTCAAAACTGGGCAGAATCCGGCTCCCTCCTTCAGTATGGACCAGGCTGACGATGATACTTTCATTATCTTCTGGCTCAGGATCATCTAAAATGGTCAGCGTGACCATCTTTTTTGTTTCCCCTTCAAAAGAAGAATATATACACACTTACCAGTGCATCTTTTAAAAATACTTGATTATCTCCTTTTGTAGGAAATACTTTAAAAACATTAAAAGGGACATGAAGTGTATTTGTTTATTTACTTGTCTAGGAGTTACTATATGTCAATAAGAAGGCAGTTATTAACAAAAAGTTGCATTAGAGCAATGTAATGTAGAAATCACCAGTGCAGGCAATATATGTGAAAGTCTGGAATTCTTGATTTGCATTACAATTCTATACTTGCATTTTATATGCCTGCAGAACAAGAGGACACAGCCTCAAGCTGTGCCAGGGGAGGTTTAGGAAGAAGTTCTTCACAGAAAGAGTGATTGTCCATTGGAATGGGCTGCCCAGGGAGGTGGTGGAGTCACCATCACTGGAGGTGTTTACGAAGAGACTGGATGAGGCACTTGGTGCTGTGGGTTGGCTGATTGGATGGTGTCAGGTGATAGGTTGGATGTGATGATCTTGAAGGTCTTTTCCAACCTGGTTAATTCTATTCTATTCTATTCTATTCTATTCTATTCTATAATATAATATAATATAATATAATATAATATAATATAATATAATATAATACAATATAATATAATATAATATAATATAATATAATATAATATAATATAATATAATATAATATAATATAATATAATATAATATAATATAATATAATATAATATAATATAATATAATATAATATAATATAATATAATATAATATTTTCATTAGTTTTACGACAGTTCTCTGACTTTCAAATTTAAAGTTAGAGAAGGGGAATATGGTACTTGTGAAGAAAGTTGATAAATACCTAAGTTCTGTAATGAACTATATACACTTAATGGGAATGCATTAAAATGGGCTTTCACTTTGTTAGCCTTTGTTAGTCTTCTGGACTACCAAATAATGATAATTAATCTGCAAACACGATCAATAGCCAGTCACTGTAACCTGTTACGATTTACAACACAACCCTGAGCTGTTTGTTCACAGCCCATGCATAACCTGTGTTTTATATCTATGAGGATATCAGTTTCAAAATAACCATGTTTCTTGCTACATTGTCTTTAAAAATATGTTGAAAAAAATGTTTTACTAAACTTACAACTGCTAATGTAATTACATGTCAGCCCCAGAATCACTGCTGGCAGTCCTTCTGTTGATTCAGATGATTTACGAAGATAGATAGCACACTAGAATCTTTACTACCTACTTTATTATGCCAATAAACTTATTTCAAAATAATTGTTCAATCAGCTCAGACTTTGAATATAAGATATACTTGTCATGCTGCAGGGTACTTAAGTATTGTCTGCCAATGTTCATCCTGTTTGTAGTATTTGTTTTTTTAATATGCTATGTTACAAAATCAATGCAATCTCACAAGCCAGGAAGAGATGCCATGAAAAATTAGTATGGCACTGACCACAGTTTAACAAAAAAACAAACAATTAGGCTTGATTTTTATTTCCATTATCCTTATTACAACAACTATCTTCAGCATTATTTTATATATGTATAACATTTTTATATTGTGTATACTACTATAATACATATGTTATATATAAATAATATAATAATATGTATATAAATATATATATGTGTGTGTGTTTGTGTGTGTATATGTGTGTGCATATATGTATATGTATATATATATATATACATACACACACACACACACACGTAAAAGGTAATCTTCCACTAAACCAGGCTGCTCAAGGCTTTTTCCAACCAGGCCTTGAACACCTCCAGGGAGGAGGCATCCACAGTCACCCTGGGCAACCTGTTACTCTGGGAGGTTGTGGATGCCCTATCCCTGGAGTTGTTCATGTCCAGGTTGTACAAGGCCTTCAGAAACCAGGTCCAGTGGAAGGCATCCCTGCCCATGGTCACCGAGTTGGAACTGGGTGGTCTTCAAGGTACCTTCCAACCTAAACCATTCTACAATTCTATGAATCTTCATAATGCAAACTACAAGATTTCTTTTAAAATTGTTGTTTATGGTTTTCATATTTTTTCCTTTTAGTACACTGTATGTGTTCTGCAACAAAATTCTATATATTAACAAACAATATTCTGTTGAATATATCTCCTGAGCACTCAGGTTTAGCCTAAAAATAAGATACCACTTAACAGAGGACTGAGTGCTTGCCAGGTTCCTTTTACTGTTTTATGCAACAGAAACTAGAGCAAGACCTTGCCTTACCTTCTGCAAACACCAGAATCTCACCGACACCTACAAAATCCAAGTTTGGGGTAGCAGTACCACCAACCACACGCCATTCCACTGTCACCTGTCCCAGGCTGCCTTCTGTCCTGTGTATCATTAGCTGCACATTGGTCTGAGGCCGCTCTTCTACTTCAATATACAGACCTTCCTGCGTTGCATTGGGACTTACACTGTAGATCTTAAATACTCCAAAGGCATCCCCGTTCATCATTATGATAACTGTGGAAGTATTTGGCTGTCCTATAGTTGGTTGATTTTTTAAGCTGGCTGAGATGTTCATTAGTTCAACTTTCAAAAGGCATATAGTGAACTTCTCATCCAGCTCTGGCAGACTGTCAGGGAGTATGGTAACTGTGAGATTCGCAAACTCTTCCCCTTCCTTCATTATGGCCCACTGTCCCGTAACAGATTCATAATCGCTACCAGCGATGGCTTGTGCGCTGAAGAGGACAGATGTACTGGTGATGTTCTTTTTGTAGGTCCAGAATCCTGAAGTGTTAGTTAATGGGCTGATCTGTGATGTCATCCAAAGGCAAAGAGGAATCTCAGAGGCACTGGAAAATGTAAAGGCTGAACAGGCTTGTTCTTTTAGGCACTGGGTTGCACAGGCATACAGTGGGTCGCTCGCTTCTGACACATTCACTCTGGTCTTGGATGGCTGGTCAGGAATTCCTTGCACAGGAGACTCGTACCAGGCCAGGATATCCTGACCTTGTTCAATGGCAAGAGCTACAACATCAATCTCAGAAGTGCTGTACAACAGCTGCAGCTGACCAAACCTTCCCCCACTAAAAGACATTGAAATTAAAAAGTCACATTAGTTGGTGAAATAACTACATCTAATATTCTCTGCATGCTTCTGGGTTAAGAACAGTGAATAAAATCTGCTGACTCTTTATGAACTACTGAAAAATTTCAAAAAGTTAATTAAAGTAGATTCCCTTGAAGATAATAACAGAATGACTGAGCTGTCATTTTTGGTGGGTAGCAAGTTGTAGTGGTTTGAGCTAGTCTCCAGCTTAGATACTGGCTGTAATTAGGAAAATTCCAGAGACATTTGAGTGTAAGATAAAGAATGTAAGGAGTGATATACAAAATTGTAACAATAGATAGGTTAATATAATTCCATTGGTGTATTGAAAACTCTGTGTCTGGCAGCACGGTTTGATTGATCTCTCTTTGCCTCTTTACTCTTTGCTGCTCTGCTTTGGCTCAGGGCAGCGCTATTCCCTCTGACTTCAGTGGCTTCTCTGTTTTTGCTTCTCTAAAGGTAGAAGGCAGAAGGGGTGGGGAGGGGGACAAGAGGGATCATGTGGCTTGTATAGACGTCTTGGGGCCCTCTGTCCCCAGGAGGGGACAAAAAGCTAAATAAAAGGTACAGGGGGGTCTTGTGCTGTTGCTATCCTATAAGTGCACGTTTATTACTTACTATACTGTTACATTTGGTTTCTTTTGTAAATACAATTTCATTTTTACTTCCAAGTGTGGTGAAATCTTCTCTCTGGGGCAGATTTTGGAAAAATAAGTAATTGGGGGACGCTAATTCAACCCGTAACACAAATTTGATTACCTACAGCTTGGGTAGCAATCTGTTAAGAATGAATGTTTGCAAACATTTGTTTCTAGGATATAACTTCCTAGGGAAGGCAAGGAAGAAAAAGCCTGTGCTGTCCAACCTTGTCATCTTTCCACCCAGGTGTCCTGAGGATATCATAGCACCTGTTTCTTTTCCATCCCAAAAGGGTTGACCAACATTTTCCCCCAGTTCAAATCACAAGCGCAGGCTTTTGTGTAGCCTTAAATTATTTGATGATTAAACAGGCAAAAGGAAACTTCAAGTACACTGTGTATATTAGGTTTACATTATGAGTTGGACTTGATGATCTTAAAGGTGTATTCAAACCAAAGCATTTCTATGATTATTTGAAAATTAGATTTAAATACTTTTTTGTGTATTTCTAACAAGCAGAAATCTGGTTCAAAACCAATGTATATGTTTTTGTAATAAAATACAGGAAATAAACCTGTGCTGTGCTGGCAGATCAAGAAATTGATGCAAATACTTATACAAGAGAAGAACTGCATTCAAAATCATAGCCAAGATGAAAAAAAAGACATATAGATATAGATAAAACAAACATTATACAAACCTTCTCCTGACTGTTATATTTGCAAGCAAATTTCTTTCTAGTGGCTCCTGAATTCGATATAAGGATTGATGAAAGAAAACTGTGCCATAAGGATTATCATTGGCAGGTATTGTAATATTTGCCACACCATCTAGCCCAATAGCACCACCATTGGAGGCCTGAGTTAATTCTACATGGACAATCTCAAAAAGAAAAAAGAAAAACAAAAATAAAAAGAAATAATGCAGCTAAACAATTGTTGGTATTTCTAATAGTAATCACAAGCAAAGTAAAATCTGAACTTCTTGCACCTTCCTGAGAGGACATCCTCATTTTCGCTTTGCACACATTTCTGTAACAAGTTAAAACTCTTAACACTACTCAAGAAATGCTTAACTGCTGTACTTACTTCTTCTATTTCTGGAATGTCATCAGCAAGGATTTCCAACACCAACATCTGAATTGCTTCCCCAGGGGCAAAAGTAATATTACCCGAGGCAACCTGCAAGTCAGCATGAGCAGGATGTCCATTGATGGTAGCAACCCACTCAACAGTGACATTACCAAGTGTCCCAGCATTGCGGATTATTGGCAGATTCACAGTCACTGATCCAACTTCAGGCTCCTCCACAGTGAACTTGGTAAACTGGAAGACTAAAGTACAGCACAGAGGGATGCACTTTGTTAACAGCAAAACTGCAAGTAAATATATCAGCTCCTGAAGCACATAGTTTCATTTCACCAGATTACATGCACTTGCGGCGGTAAAGCACTTTAAAACAGATTTAAATGTCAAAACTTTCATTTACAGAGAAAATTAATATGGAAATTAAGCCCTCAAGGCTACCCATGAGCTGTTTCTTAGCACTTGCAAGACTATTTCACAATTATTACCAGCAAGGAAACTTCTTAGCAGCTCTGACATCACTTAATAAGGAGATAAGTCAACATATTCCATCTAAAATGGTTTTGAGTACAAGCCTTCCACATATGAAACTTTCAGTTTTTAAGTACTAAAGTAATCAAAATAATCAATTATTTGTTTCCTTTTTTTTTTTGTCTCTCTCTACCTTCTTCTACTGACAAATGGAACAAGAGGCATTAAGTAGGATATTGTTGGGAAGAAGGGTCAATCAAAAGAAAAGAGAGAAAAAAAATACACCAAAGCCAGATCCCTAAAATATCATTACTTTAAGTATAAAAACCTATGTAATTTTGGAAAGTACACAGAGTGCACTTTGTTGATCGTGCAGGGCAGAGAAAAAAACAAACACTAAAGCACCTGACATAAACCAAGAGAATGAAATTTTACATCCTCTTTGTCTTTTCAAATTTCCCCAGATTTTTAAATCTGCTTCAGCTAACTGTCTGGTAAAACAAAGTCATGAAAGTTTTTAAGCAACAGATGTTGGAATAAAGATTTTGGCTTAAACCTCTTTGGGGCCACTCACTCTAAGAAAGGTACAGGACATAGTTCAGTGGGCATGGCAGTGTTACACTGGCGGTTGGACTTGATCTTAGAGTTCTTTTACAACTAAAACAATCCTTCAATTCTATGCTTCTGCTGCAGAAATGCAGCACTTAAAATAGCTCAAAAATCTCTTGGAGACATTTCAAAACCTTGCTACATCACCTTTTTTTGTTGTTGTTATAGGAAAGCACTATTACTATTACTGTTTAATTACATGTTCTAATTTAATTTATCTTATCTTTTCCCTTTATTGTTTTCATCCAGGCTTTCTCTTTGTATTGTAAGTTTTTCTATGCAGTTGTCCAGTATCAGCTCAACCATAAATCACAGTAAAAATGTTAAAAAAATAAAAAGGGGAGAAAATATGCAAATAAGACCCATTTACCAAAGGATCCAAATGGGTCATCTGAAGCCTCGATAGTTATGATTGCCCTAGTCAAAGATCCAAGCAAGGCTCCTCCTGTTGTTTGATTCAGCAGCTGAACATAAAATGATTCCTCAACTTCAGGATTGATATCATTAATTATATAAATTGGCACTGCTTTACTTGTTTCTCCTTCTAGTAGGACAACATCTGATGAGGCTACACTGTAGTCTTCACCTAGATTTGTAGACAAAAAAAAAACAACACAAAATAACAAACCCTGTAATATTAATATATTGTGGTTCAGGATATTGAACATCAATAATACTTGTATTCTCCTTGCACTGACACATGCATTGCTCCATGGTTTTATGGTTGGCCTTTTTTTTTAGATTCAGACTCAGACAACCCAGTCTTTTTTATTCCCCATTGCATTTTAGATATCTGGATGGAATAAAATAAAACTTGGCCTGGCTAAAACAGAGTTTGTATTGTTAGAATAAGAGACAGTTACAAAAGGTCCATTATTGTCTGTCACTGACAACATCACACCACCAAAGTGTTT
Source organism: Dryobates pubescens (assembly GCF_014839835.1). Taxonomy (NCBI): domain Eukaryota; kingdom Metazoa; phylum Chordata; class Aves; order Piciformes; family Picidae; genus Dryobates; species Dryobates pubescens. The sequence continues at coordinate 74,764,467 of NC_071657.1, read as the reverse complement.
CTGTCTTTCATTTCTAAATGCTTTCTGGCTTTGCAAGAGATAAAAGTGAACAGAAGCACTTCTGTAAAAGTAGGTTTTAGCAAAGGGCACATTTTGTGTGAGGACCTCACTTCAGGCAAACTTGTCTAATGTCTAGATGAACAGCTCTGATATGCTAGATAATGGCTCTGCTTCAGAAACTAATTAAAAACAGACTCTGACAGCAATCTAGCTACACTCTTATTTAGAAAAGTCAGTTACATGGAAAGGAAACCAAAGTACCACTCCTCAGGGCATGTACCACCCACCTACTCAGTTTTAGAAAAAAAGTGAAATTCAGTGGGTTTGATGTATAACCATTTCAGTGGGTTTGACCCTGCACACTTCTTAAGTTTGGTCCTTTCTTTAAGTCGTTTCCCCATAGCAGGGGCAAGCTGGAGAATCTAACCTTCCACTTTAAGAAGTTCAAGTCTGCTTGGGTTTTGCCTGGTTTTGCCTGTTTGTTTTACAGCTGAATCCCCAGCTCTCACTTCCTCCCAAGCAAGTTCACCATGGTGGATTTAAATACATACAGAAGACTAAAAACTAGCCACACATACTACTACACTATTTTTTATTTATATTAATTTTTTTAAGAGGTGGTGGGATACTAGAGAAACAACCAGTCCAATTCTTCCACTCATTTCTGTTGAGAGATCATCCAGTGATGATGTCCCAGAGCTTTCTAAAGACTGATGCATGATCTCTCCCATAGGACTGTGACTCCTATTTGCTAGGCAAAGGGAAGTATATCACTAATTTTATTTTTGTACTTGTACAACAGTGCATTCAATACACACTTATTGGCTTTGACTGCTCTAAGCATACATTATGCTCTTTTGATTTAACAGAGTCCTCAAGCTCCTTCTATTCTGATTTCTTACCAGCTGTTGCAGTTATTGGCACAGCTTTAAATTTCACAGAAACATCTGCAAATAATCCCCCAGTTCTGGTCACGTTAATGATTGGTCCAACATAATTTTCAGCAACTCGCACAGTTGAAGCTGAAAGCTGAAGTGTTCCAAAAGCATCATCATTGGCATTGATAATTACATGAGCTATTGTCTCACCCACTAATCCAAGTCGAGGAGAATTTACAACTGAAAGGTAAAGAAAACTTAGTGAGGAGTTGACTGAGATTCCTGCTCTCTACAGCTACAAAATTCATAGACATACAGGTCAGTTTAGTCACTAGTCACCACTGGTTTCAACAAAAACATGGGGTTTATAACTTCACAAAGTGTAACTACAACAAACTGCACCAACATACTTCTGGCCTTTGAATTATATTAAGGCAGAAAAAAAAAATCACAATTTTCAATAACTTGTATTCTACCCTGCTGTGGCGCATACAAGGCATAATTTTTTATGAAGAGGTTAAGTTACTGTGAAGTAATTAATTAGTTAGTTAATTGTCCACAAGGCCAGCCAGTAACAAAAACAACAGAGTTCAAAATAATTTCCTTTTTGCACTTGCTATGATGAAACACAAAGAAGATTTCAGCTTCTGAGCAGAATTATAGTTGACCTTAACACCAAGATCAATATGAGGTGGTGGCAGCAATTTGGAGTTTTGATACCAAAAAGTTTCAAAGCACAAATAAAGCTCTAATGGCTTAGATTTGTTTGAATGAAGCATGAAGCAAATAAACTGAGCAACCCGATCTAGTGGAAGGTTCTCCTGCCCATGGAACCAGATGATCTTTAAGGTCCCTTCCAACCCAAAGTATTCTGTGATTCATTCCATGATTCTTGACTAGAACATCTCTATTATGAGGAAAGACTGAGAGAATTGGGCCGTTTTAGTCTGGGAAAGAGAAGACAGGGCTATCTCATCAATGCTGGTCAATATTTAACAGATAGGTGTCAGGAGGATGGTGCTAGTGACATGACAAGGGATAATGGGCTCAAACTTGAACATAAGAAGTTCCATCTAAACACAAGGAGGAATTTCTTTAAGAAGTGGTAGAGTCTCCATCTCTGGAGATATTCAAAACCTGTCTGGACATGTTCCTGCAAGGTGAAACTGCCTAGAGTTCCCTGCCATTCTGTGATTCTGTGATTCTACACCACTTTACTTTTAAACAACTTCTTTTGGTTTTCTGTAGACAAATGCAGCTTCTTATTTCCTAATACTGAACTGCAGAGAAATAACACTAAACGAAGGGATATTCATGCACAAAACTAATACTATAACATATTTGGCCCAGAACACCTTCAATAAGATGATGTGAAAGGGGTCAAGAAATGCTCATGCATCCTTGACAAAATACTACACTGAAGGAAATAAATGCCAACAGCAGATGAGGTAGGTAACTCAGTGATTTCTTAACTATGCAGAGTTTGGCAGAGGTAAAAAGTTTATCATTTAACATACTGCATTTTATCCTTTTAAATGTAATTGCTAGCCTTCATATTGAAATGGTGGAGACATACATAAGATACTTACTTGGCCGATCCTGCGCCTTCTTCATCAAAACAACACCACTTAGCTCCACAAAAACAGATTCTGACCTCTCAGGGTCATCATCATCCAAAATAGGCAAAGATACTGTGACCTCAGTTTCATTGGCTGTGAAGATCACATAACCTGTTATGGGTATATAATCCTTCCCCTCTGTTGCTCTAACAACATCTGGTGGAATAAAGGGTGACTTTTCATCATCACCAATTGTTCTGTAGGTTACCATTACTGTACCCAGGAGACCACCAAGCCTCTTTATTGTCAGGGAGACATTTTTTGTTTCTTCCTCAACTTTTATTGGTCTGTTTTGCTCAGAAAAGATGAAGACTCCATATGGATCATCATTAGCTAAGATAGTTAAGGTTGCAATAGTGTGGTTTCCAAGACGACCACTGGAAACATTGATGATCAAAACTGAAAACACCTTATCCAGTTCAGGAACATCATCAGGAGAAATCTGTACTGTAATATTTGCTCTTGCTTGGTCAATATCAAATGTGACAATTCCATCTGTAGAGATCAGGTCTTGGGAAGGATCACAAACTATGATCCAGTGCAGTGTCACCTGAGACAAGGCCCCATGAGTTCTCACAACCTAAGTGAAAAATATAAAAGTATGAAAATTAAGCAAAGACACTGGCATGATAGGTTAAAACCAAATTTGTTTAAAAAAAAATTATGATCTTTATTATCTCAAATTTGCTGCATTTGTTGTTCAGTAATATTTATTTTAAAATAGTAGTTCTTCAGATGTAAACAAGGAGAGCAAACTGCTGGAGTGAGTTCAGAGGAGGCTATGAAGATCGTCAGAGGGCTGGAGCACCTCCCCCACAGAGACAGGCTGAGAGAGCTGGAGCTGTTCAGCCTGGAGAAGAGAAGGCTCCACAGAGACCTCAATAGTGGCCTTCCAGTATCCAAAAGGGCCTACAAAAAAGCTAGGAAGGGCCTTTTTACAGGGTTTTGTAGTGACATGATGAGATCAAATGGATTGAAGCTTGAGGGGGAGAAATTTAGACTGGAGATCAGGAAGAAATTCTTTAGAGTGAGGGTGGTTAGAGACTGGAACAGGTTCCCCAGGGAGGCTGTGAATGCTCCCTCTCTGGAGGTGTGCAAGGCCAGGTTGAATGAGGCCTTGGTTGAATGAGTGGGAGGTGTCCCAGCCCATGGCAGGGGGTTGGAACCAGATGATCTGTAAGGTCCAAACCACTCCTTGAATCTATGAATCTGTGAATCATTGCACAATTTTAGTGCCAAGATGAATGATACACATAGAAAACTCAGCATGAAATGTGAAAAACAGATGTGCATGATGAAGTTGTTAAAAACCTCATGGACTTATGGCAAAAACATCACAGAACACCCAGTCAAAATAGAGACACAACAGGACTGCATAGCAGCATGAGACTCGAAGCCCTCTGACCTGCAGCACAACATTGCTATCTCCTTCTTCAGGCTCAGTTCCATTCACCAAGAGTGACTCAGTACTGAACTCAAACACACCATGAGCATCATCGGAAGCCTCAATAGTCACAAGGATGTGGGATGCAATTCCCAGGCTAGCTGTTGAGTTCCAAAAAGAGTTACTTTTTCTAGCATCACTTCTTACATGACAGAAAACAGCTAAAGAAACATGCTACTAAAAAACACGCAGGAAAGCATGACTGGAGTAACTGTGCTCTTCTGCCTTTGTTTATTCCATGTGGATAAGGAACTGATTTCCAATAATGCAGTCCTGACAACCCTCCTATGGAACTATTGGCAAAACAAATATACTAGAAACAAGTATTTTAAGGAAGCAGAGAAGTAAAATTACAAGTTTAATTAATCAAAACAGAGCAGAATTTATATGATTATATAGCAAACCAAAGTGTTAGCAGACTGATGATATGAATCCAGGTCTCATTCTAATATTAGCTGGAATTAAAAACAAAGTAAAGCCCAGGACTGGTTCATCCCACTGCTAAAAGACTGTCTTGAGTGAGATAACTGGCTGCTCAGAGACAGAAAGCCATTCTTTGAAACAAGGAAAAGAAGAAAAGCACTTCAAAAATGCCAGGAAGTTCCAAAAAGTGACCAAACCACAGACTTACTCTCATATTTGAAATTAAATAATTTGCATTTACAACTAAAACTGAAAATCAGGCTGTCTCAATTAGTCAGTCTGGGTTAGAGCTGCTCATGTAACATTTTCAAGTCTGCAAGGTTTGATTTGAAGTCTTACACGATTAGGTTTTCCCCTCAGATGTTATATTATTTCTCCATCTAGTTTTGGTTTGTTTTCTTTTTTTCTCAGCATTAAATTATCTTTGGTTTTGGTACATTATGACATAAACACAAACATAACAAGAAGAAGTGAAAAGCAATCAAAACATTCATTTAAAATCTCCAAGACCGATTAATTTTTCTTTAAGGATATTTCTGACATGCAGAGAATTAAAGCAGCACAAATCACATATCAAAGCATACCACCAGCTAATTTTTAAGTTCCTCTCAATTTAAAAAGTGGATTTGCTCTCCATAAAATTTTACAGCTTTCCAACCAAACTAATTTTGCTAACTGTACTTGCAGGATTATTGTATTGCGGTTTACAGCAACATACATTTGATGGTATAGAAGCTGTTACTTTGTTAGATTAAAGACTGGCTGACACTGATATTATGCCTAAATTAAAATGGAAAAAAGAATGCTTTGACAGAACATTATGACAAATCTAAATTAATCAGCTGTAACTGTAAGTAAAGAAACATTAGGACAACTTCTGTCAGTACAGTAAGTTATGAGGGACTTTGGCTAGCAATAGAAAATAGAATTAAAAATGCTTACCATGTTGATGGACAGTTGAAAAGAAGAAATCCATGTTCCCATCACCACTACCACTGCCATCATTTCTAAAGAGCTCAGCAACTTTAAAGATGACAGACATACAGATATATACACATACATACATTTATAAATAAAGCGATAGCAGAAAGTAATTTACACATTTCTGGACAACACAAAAAAGGAGGAAAGTACTCTAGGAAGGAATCCATTCTGGATATGAAAGCATACAGGATTTCTGATAAAAGCCAGGAAAAGTCTTGTATATCCCACTTGTTACCAAATCCATGACAGTGAAGAAATATCAATGGGAAGTTAGAGGGAAAAAAAATCACGTGCATTTCTGGTCTCTCTTTTCTTTCTTCCCCCCTTTGCACCTCATTTTATAATTCCCCTTTCTCACTCCTAAATGAGATCTGTCATGGAGAAATTTGAACTATGAGTTTAAAAAAATCTCCAGGGGCTAAAATCCACCATATTCTCTTATTTTACTATTCTTTCACAAAGCAAAAATGTGTGTCAGGAAATTGAAAAAATCTGCAGAAAGCTTGACTAATGGAGAGTTTACCCCAAGTACTGTGCTTGCAGCAGTGTTGGAAAGGCCAAAAAGAGGTTTTGTATTAAAAGAATATCTGTCATCTGCCTACTGAGTTATTAAAGTAACTTGTTAGTGAAAACTCTGTTTAACAAAACAATTGTTTGGCCAAAAATTCCACGTGGATGAGAGGTTTGAAGCTTTTATCAAAAGAATCTCTATTTTGTGCCATAAACACTCAAGGGAGCACTACCTAACTTATAAGAAGGGCTCACACTTCTATTTTTGGATTGCTTTAAAAAATAGCATCAGCAAAAGTCATATTATGAACATAAATAGGTCACCTTTTTTCCCTCCAAACAGCTTCCAAAATCTCTCTTACAGATTTTCTCAAATGGAAATAAATTCTGTATGGGCTGAGAAGTCTTATCTGGGCAGAACTGATGCTTCCTAACCCCTGTGAGTGTTCTTGTTCTTCCATGGAGTCAACATCTACTTCTCCAGCTCAGCTGGACTCCCCATGCTGTGCAACACCCACAGCCCCCTACTTCTGCAATCCTGTTGGGTCTGTTATGAGCCAGTGTATCACAAGTCCTCTGATTTCACTCAAGTGGCTGACAGAAAACCCACAATGGCTATTTACACTTAAATATTTTATAAATATTGAAATGAATCTATTTTTTTTATATTATTTGATTCTTATTACCAACCACAAAATCATGTAATGTGAAAAGCAATGCCTTTAAATGACCTAATGCATAATAACTGTCATCTTTCTTTGGGATCTAGTGGTTTCCAGCAATGACTAAGAAATTGTCTGAAGAACAGCTCTTTCCTAAGAAAAACTACCACTATCTGGGGGATGTTTGTCTTTAGAAATAATGTGGAAGTGGTACACCTAAGAAATGTAAGATTTTAAAGGATGAGTAGAGATCACAAAACCACAACCAATGGATTGATGCAGGTGCCTTACCTCCTCCTTCAGGGTTCAACAGCTCCACTTTGAAAGTTTTTTCTAATTCAGGAACAGAATTATCAGTGATGTTAACAGTAATGTACTTGTGCCTTTCTCCTGGCTGAAATTCCAGTGTGCCCACAACAGCCTGCAATATGAAAGCTCTTCACATTTTTGTTCAAGCCTAATGTTTTCCTCCATATGAAAAAAGAAACAGAACCTTGGCTGTGTTTGTATTTGTCAAACATCTGTTGTGTTGTTTTTTTGTTTGTTCTTTTCATTTAAGCTTGTAAAAAAAAATAAATCTGCTGAATCTTTGTTATGAGAAAACAAGACATTTAAATTCACAGAACTATGAGCATCTTATATCAGATAGGTTTTTCTGCACAGATATTAAGCAGATATGTACAGGTTATTTTGCTGAACATGCACAACCCCCCAATATGTACAAACATAACCTTAACCTGTACATGCACCTTGAATGCTCATATAAAGTTTGACATCCTCAGAAACAACAGCAAATATCCTTTCCTGATGCAGTAACCATTCTCTTCAGAAAAAAAATAATCAAAAGTAAAGGCTTTCCTTAAGAAATACATCATGCTGCACAGAAAGGAGACAAAAGTCACACAGTGATATACTTTTTTAAGTATTAAGTATTCATTTACCACATCACCATATAAAATAAAGTGTTCCTGTGAAAAGCATCATAGCTGGGCTCTGATTAATACAATAATGTATAATTACAATAATAAATAATCTTACACCTGGGCAACAGCCATACCTGATAATCTTTAGGGCTGAAAGCTGTAAGTGGTACTGTTCTGTATTCCACCAGAACTGTTCCAAGAAGGCCTTGTGCACGAACTACCAGCAACCTGACATGTCCAGCTTCTTCTTTAATGGTAATATGGGGTACAGCAGAGGCTGGCAGAATCATTCCATCACCTGGCTGAGGAGGTGGCCCCACTGAGAACTGTAGCAGACCTGGCAGACAATTAGTACTATTTACATGGCTTCTCACATCAAATTTAAATTATCATACTAAATGGAAACCAAATTATTTATAATATTTAACATTTCTAATACTAAAAGGCAATTAAACACGCCCTCAGACCTGAACCATGCTAATTCCAAGGATGTGCTGTGTACTTTCCCCTCTTTCACTGATACCCACAGGAGTCTTCATAAAGCTGCAACACAATAATGAATTCAACTCATCCCACAAGAGCCTAAATATCCATCTCTGGAGGCAGTCAAAACTGCCTGGATGTGTCCCTGAGTGATTTACTGCAGGTGATCCTGCTCTAGCAGGGGATTTAGACTTGATGATGTTCAGAGGTTGCTTCCAAAACCAAGCATTCTGATTTTGTGAATATGTCATAGTACTGGGTACTTATTGGTATAGCAAGTATGCAGAAATGTCTCTCTTCAACAGGAATTCTCATCTGGGAAGAACTTGCACAGGATGAACTGCATGCAACCTTTATTTGCTCTCAGAGGGGAACAGCTTTGATATTTTTTATTTTTTGGTAATATTGTCAATAAAAAATAACTCATCTTTCACCTTTGCATAAAAATTACTAATTAAGCTCAAGTTAGATAAAGCAGAGTACTTGGGATTGCTTCCTCAACTATCTCAAAGCTAAGCAAAGTTTTTCTCTGTTGAGCTACAACTATACATTAATCTGCATCAAGACTGTACCATCTCCATCATAGTTACCATATGGGTGGTCACTGGCTTTGATGCTGATATCAGTAGTTTCCTTTTCTGGATCTATACTTGCTCCACTGGTAGGAGTTGAACCTAGTTTTCCATCTCCAGACACTGCAGAGACTAATGTCACACGGAAATATTCATTTAGCTCCGGAATGTCATCATCAATAACATGCAAATTTAAGACCTAGAGAAGGACCAAATCATGGAGAAATCAAACCTTGCAACATACATCGCTTAATAGCTTTCATGGCCCTGCTTAACTCATCAAATTCTTTGATTAGTCAGTCATCTCTATGTGCTGTGTAGCTCTGAAATTCATGTAGACAACATTTTTGCTTTCCATGTCTATAAACTAATTTCTAGGTTAGTATTTTACATTTAGAATATGCATTGCAAACAGAAGTTTACCAAGCTACCAGAGATGGAAGGCATATTTTCTGAAGTGCTTCAAATTACAGAAACACATAACCAAGCAAGCGATTATTATCTACCTTAACATTAGCATAGAGTAAATTATGTCTATTGAAAATGAAACATGATAGATTTCAAAATCTTATGAAATTGTGCTTCTGAACAAACATTACAGTGATTACCACAATTCAGAGAGTCAGTAAAGCAAGAGTTTTATGACACTTGAGATGATGGCAGATCATCTATTAACTAACATCACCTGCTCTCCACAGACTAGGATATTCACCTCAGATAATTCAGGCTGTCTATATACTGTGATATGATTTGACAAAACATATAGATGAGAAGGCTTAAGGATTGTATTTAGAGGTGTAGGAATGAGTAGTTTACATCAGTGAAAAGTCTCTTAGGACATCTCACCCGATAAGCAGCTGCTCCCAATCTGTTTCTTAGGGGCATATCCATTAACTTCTCCATATGTAGACAATAAATTGGACCATGCAGCGGTGGAGCAAGAGGGTATGCCATCCCTTTTCTGCCACTAGATAGAATAAGGCAGGCTCCATCCAAACTGCCAGACCAGAAAGGCTTTGGAAATTTTTGCTTTATATGACTGTATGCAATGCAGTAACATGCTCTGATGGAGAACTAAAGCTGACTGAGCAGTGACATGAACACTTAGGCATCGTAGGCTTTTGCCAAGCTCTAACCATTTTGTAACTGGTACCAGATCCACAGTTCTGGTGGAACCACTAGGATCCTTTCTTGCAGTATCAGCATGTTTCAGTCAGTCCATACTGACTTCAGCAGAAGACAGAATTTCTTACTAACAATTCACACTTTCAATTGTATGAATGCTAATACAAAACACACATTAACTTTTCACAGTATTGTGGACTGAATTCATAGCAACATTTAGCAAACAGGACAGAACGTGACCAACAGCAGCTATAAGACACTTGACTACAGCAGTGAACTGATTGAAGCCCAACCCATGGAAACATCCCAGGGCAGACTGTTTGGGACTCTGAACAACCTGCTCTAGTTTAAGATAACCCTGCTGACTTTAGGGGGGTTGCACTAGATGAGCTTGAAAGGTCCCTTCAACCCAAACCATTCTGTGATTCTGCAACTGATGCAAACACAAATCTGAGTTCAAAAACTCAGATCAAAATCTTATCATCTTCCAGTTCCAACAGTAGCTGGATCCATTACTTCAGCCCAGAACCACATAATGTATATATAGAGAGATATGCATTAACCTAATATGTGCATATGTGCAAACACATCTCATATGTTGTTTGCATTCAAGCATACATGCACACATAGTGACCCCTCAATCAGTATACAAACGTGGATCATATCACTTGCTAGTTGCCAGGGGTGAAAAAAACCCACAAAAGATAACAACCCCTCAACCAATCCAACCCACCTAAACAACTAAACCATGGCACCAAGCACCCCATCAAGTATCCTCCTGAACACCTCCAGTGATGGTGACTCCACCACCTCCCCAGGCAGCCCATTCCAATGGGCAATCACTCTCTCTGTATACAACTTCTTCCTAACATCCAACCTAAACCTCCCCTGGTGCAGCCTGAGACTGTGTCCTCTTGTTCTGGTACTGGCTGCCTGGGAGAAGAGACCAACCTCAGCCTGACTACAACCCCCATTCAGGTAGTTATAGAGAGCAAGAAGGTCACCCCTGAGTCTCCTCTTCTCCAGGCTAAGCAACCCCAGCTCTCTCAGTCACTCCCCATAGGGCTTGTGTTCCAAACCCCTCACCAACTTTGTTGCCCTACTCTGGACTCGTTCCAGCAAGTCAACAGCCTTCCTAAACTGAGGGGCCCAGAACTCGAGGTACGGCCTAACCAGTGCAGTGTACAGGGGCAGAATGACCTCCCTGCTCCTGCTGGCCACACTATTCCTGATGCAGGCCAGGATGCCATTGGCCCTCTTGGCTGCCTGGGCACACTGCAGGCTCATGTTCAGCCTACCATCAAGCCACAAGAAGGAAGCACTGTCTAGCATGAAAACCAGTCAAGCATCTTCAGGAGGTGTTTTCCATCAGGTTTGCAAAGGACAGGATGAATAGTTAATAGGAAGGTAGGGTTTACCTCTGATCTCTGCCAGGGAAGGAATGTGATAGTGCCACTGCTGTTAGAAAAATCGGTAACAGAGTAATCAATCCCTGTGGAATCAACCTGTGAGATAATGTAGCTTATATACACGTAGTCTAGGGCTCCCCTTGTACGCTCCACAACACAGGATATAGTGGAACCCTCATCAGCTGTCTGGAAGAAAGCAAGAAATTGAAATGTTTATTAGAGTCAAAGTTAATGAAAGCAATAAATGCAAAACATGGAATTATCTAAGGCTAATAGAATTCAGGTAGAAAAAAAAAAAAAAGGAAAATAAGTTCTTATGTTATTTCAGCACTTTTGAAGTGGTAGGAAGCTGAAACTGATCTTAATGGTCAGAACAATCTTAGAATTTGCAACAGCTTCTACTGTCTCCCTCAGGACTATCAAGGTAAGTTAATAACTATTGTTTGGTTTGGACACAATCTGTTGCCCCAAAACTACATAATCAGTACAAAAGACATAATCAGTATGTTTAAATATGCATGTTTCCATAAAATATGCAACTGGAACCATTGTTTTCATAGATTCACAGGCTCATAGAATGGTTTAGGTTGGAAAGGACCTTAAAGATTATCTAGTTCCAACTCCCCTGCCATGGACAGGGACACCTTCCACTAGCCCAGGTTACTCAAGGCCTTATTCAACCTGGCCTTGAACACCTCCTGAGAGGGGACATCCATCCACTACCTCCATGGGCAACCTGCTCCACTGTCTCACCACCCTCACTGTGAAGAATTTCTTCCTAATCTCCAGTATAAACCTCCCCTCCTCAAGCTTCAATCCATAACCTCTCATCCTGCCACTACAAGCCCTTGTAAAAAATCCCTTCCTGGCCTTCTTGTAGGCACCCTTCAGATACTAGAAGGCTGCTATTAGGTCTCCCCTGAGCCTTCTCTTCTTCAGGCTGAACAGTCCTAGGGCTCTCAGCATGTCCCCATATGAAAGGTTCTTCATGGCCTCCTCTAGACTCACTCCAACAGCTCCATGTCCCTCATATATGGGGGGCATCATAAATGGATGCAGCACTCCAAGTGGGGTCTCAGGAGAGCAGAATAGAAGGGCAAAATTCTCCCCATGTTCTGCTGCTGTCACTGCTTTGAATGCAGCCCAGCACACAGCTGCCTGCTGGGCTGCCAGTAACTGCTGCTAGCTTAGGGTGAGTTTCTGCCCTGATCCAGCAGCAGGATCTTGCACTTGGCCTTGTTGAACTTCATGAGGTTGTCCTGGGCTCACCACTCAAGCCTGTCAATTCACGTTTCATTATATTATCAGTGATTTAAAGAAATTGTTGGATTTCCCCAACTAGAAACACTAAAAAAAAACACCAAACCCACAACCCAAAACCAACCAACCAACCAAACCACAAACAAAACAGATACAATAAAATCAAACTATACTATCATCATCTAGTAAAACCTTTGGAAAATGCTGTGGTTTTCACTCCTCTTTACAATCATGTGTTCAGAGAGAACATGACTTTGTCAGGGAGGTGGTTGAATCCCTATCCCTGGAGGTGTTGGGAAGAGGCAGAGAGGTGGTGCTGAGGGAAATGGTTCAGTACCTGACAGCACTCTGCCCAGCCAAGCAGTTAGATAATGGTTGGACTCATCTTACAGGTCTTTTCCAACCAAAACAATTCAGTGATTCTGTGACTTCAGCAGCAACAATTCCACACATTTAGAACAAATTAGGTATTGATATTGACGATGTATTTTATAAAATTACAGTCATAAAACTGAAATAGAAAATGAATTTATCTGACAACTGCTGGAAAAGCTAGATAAAGGCATTAGATAATTTTCAGAGCTGCTGTGTAACACAGTGCAGATACTGCATGTGCCTTCAGCTGCCCATTAGGCAGATATGCTTAAAAAAGCAATTAAACTGCTGATAAAACAGTTCTCTCTCTCTCTCACCACTGAGAGCTCTAATACTTCCCTGGTGTAATGGACGTAAAGTAAATGCAAAACAGGTAAGGGGCCATATAAATTTTTCATTTTACTTCACAGTTGGTTGATGATCTGTGGCATCACAGTATTATCAGTGGCATTTGAAACTGATGGAATCTATTATCATAGCATGTGGTAGGCACATAGAAAGCAAACTGGAAACAAACTGAAATCCAGTATCACTCAGGTAAGATGGTTAGTTTCAAAGGTGTCAAAAAGACGTTTGTTGGAAAGGATGTAATCAAAAGGTCATGGCAGTTTCCAAACTGGGAAGCATTCTGGTGTTTGCTTTCCAAAATAATAAAATAAAATAAAATAAAATAAAATAAAATAAAATAATATACACTCACATCTAGAATGTCTTTCTCCCTTATAAATTATTTAAGAAGTAAAATTTAATTGTATTTCAATCCTCCCTCAAAAACTATCAAGTATATGTATTGCATACAGAGTAGCTACCACAACAGAACAATTTCACATCTAAAACAGAAAAAAAGGCATCTCACAGTCAGAACCAACTAAATTCACACCAAATCCATGCAAATTAATGATGGCAAATGGTCATGGAAAAATATATCACCCTTTTCCACTGCATGACCTATAATGGTCATGGAGGTGTTGGGTGGGAGATTGGACTTAGAATTAGAATTACATAGAATAAACCAGGTTGGAAGAGACCTTCAAGATCTTCGCGTCCAGCCCATCAACCAATCCAACCCACCTAAACAACTAACTCATGGCACCAAGCACCCCATCAAGTCTCCTCCTGAACACCTCCAATGATGGTGACTTCACCACCTCCCCGGGCAGATGATCTTAGAGGCCTTTTCCAACCTTAATTATCCTATGGTTCTATGATTATGTAACACAAGAAAATAAAATTTAAATCATTTTAATGCTCTGTTCTCATACCAACAAACAACTAATCTCAAACTTTAATTGATAAACCCGCCTCAGATGTGGCAGGAGCAAGGGGAGAAAAAAATGTTCTTCTTGAAAAAGCCTCAGTATGCAGTTTATGCAATAAAATCAGCTACACTTACAAACATATGTTTGGAGGGATTTTTACAAATGACATTGCAAATGCCAGTGATATTGAGGCTGTACTGACAAAAATTACGTATTTCCCAATTCTAGAAAAACTATGCTCAGCTACAAAATGCTACCATCCAAGGCCCTATGCAGGTCAGCTGGTCTTGTCATTATTCATCCTGTGCCCAAAAACCTCACCTATAGTTTTCCTTCTGCAGACCTTACCTCAGGAATGCAGGCTCCAGTGAAGCCAAACAAACCATTAGCATTATCACTTTTCTGTATTCTTAACCGTGCTGTGGTATTTTCTTGTGAAATTCGAGCCCCGCCACGCACAGAGACCAGCTTCAAGATGAACAACTCCTCTCCTTCCTCTTCATTGTCATCCTTTGCAGACACAATGAAGGACTTATTGGTCTCTCCTTGACGATACTCCAGATACCCAGAGACAGGGTGGACATCGCTCTTTGCAGGAGTTGCGTGGAGTTCGTAGATCTCTGCTCGTGTCAGTTTACGCTCATACAGCCTCACGTCCTGCATTAGCCCAGTGTACCTACTTCTGCCATTGATTCCCGCTCCAATTCTCACTATTCCTGGACCTGAGAAGGAAAACATAATTTTTCTCAGATAGTTGTATTTCTTGAAAGTAATAAATCTGAGGCTAAGCAGCTGTTATAGTTAAAGGCAAACTATTTGCTGTCCCTGGATTAGGGATCATATTGATCTTGAAATGTAAAGTCAGGAGGCTCCTCAAGCTTCATCTCAGTGTTCCACGTAGATCATCACAAGTCAAACAACTCCATTCCAGACTGTTTAGGTTTTTCAACCTGTTAGTTCTACCAGCACACTGTCACCATGTGAGGCTTAGAAACCTCATTCTTTCCATTAGAGTTCTGTGGAGCACAGCTGCAACCCCTCTCTGCTTTTGTTTTGCTAAACAGACCCCATTATGTCTCTTCTAGGACAGTGGATCCATGCTAGTGATACTCATCATCATTGCATTAGCTCTTCTGGACATGCTTTTCCTCTAATGCACTGGTAATATAGACTTAGGAATGTACAACAAATTCCAAATGCTTATTACAACAGCATTTATACTTCTCTGTTTCCAAACAATTATCCTATACTGCAAATCACAGGATAGCAGCTGTCTGTTTTGCAAATAGCTGGCAGCTCATTTATTCCTATTGTGCTAAAACATATAGACATCTCTTCGTTCCATCTGTTTTCTGGTTTTGGAAGAAACTGTGCTCTTGAATGGCATACGTAAGACACTGAGAGTCAGTTATAGAGCAATCACAGCACTGAAAATGGTCCCAGAGCACAAGGCAGAGGATAGAGAGGAAAACTGGGCTATTACGCTCACCACTGTGTAGAACCCAACACTTAATGGAGAGAGATTAACTCCTTACCTTGTACTTCTAGTATCTCCAGATAGAGAATATGGTATCTCCACTAGTAAGAAAAATCTACAACTCAGACATATCCTTCTAGCAGGAAAAAAGCATTACTGAATTTCATCTTTGGTTTAGAAACTGAGGGGAAAGAAAATCCTTTATCAGCTACAACACTGCAAGTCTGATGGAAATTGTTAACTGCAGAGGCACTGCTTTGTTACAGAGGGCAAATTTATTTCTCAGACCTGTTACTGGAAATGTATGTGTTTTTTAAATCCTCTTTCTTTATTACAAAATAAGAGACTGTATTCAAGAAGTTAATAATCATTCACTGCCTATCCCCACCAAGGAAATCATATGAAACTGAAGCTGTGAGAAGAAATCAAAAAGGATGGGGAGGATTTCCAAGAAAAACAAGAAGGAAATAGAAGAAAAAAAAAATCTGACCACATAATGTCTGACCATACAAAGAAATTGTTCTGATATGCTTCTCATCACTGCTGTGATAGTTCAGAGTGAAAGTCCCTAATGCCTAAAACCATACCTGGGACAATCCAGTTAGACAAAGTGAGGTAGCCACGCTGATGTTCCTTGGAACACTGTTACATTTATACACATAATTCTCATGTTCCATGTAAAAATACTTTAAAAATAAGAAAATCTGCACCCTGAAAAATTCTACTGCTTACAAGATATTGGCTTAGGTGTAATATAATGTACAACTAGAAACAAAATCATTATTTCAGTTTTTTTAGGAAACTGAGAGGAAAAATGTCCTTTCTCACCTAAAGCACTGTTAATCTCATGGAAATTATTAACTGCAACTTAACTGTATTTATGCATGATAAGCATACCTATATAAGTATTATAATAAATCATTAATTTATTTTCACATTATTGTAGTCCAAACTCTGTCACAATTTTTAATTTTCTGGAACTTTCCTAGCATACACCTTTCTATGAGGTAGACTCTTCCACACATGGCAGAACAACATAATGCAGCTTACCATCAGCAATTGCTTCTCCTTTAAGGCTCTTAATTCCCCCTTGAATTGGAACTCCATCCATGTAGAATTCAATTATACCTTCATCCACAGTAATCAGAAGGTGAAGCCAAGTGTTTTCATCCAGATACTTCAGGACTGTGGCTTTAGCCATATATGTTAAATTGGATCCTAGCGCTGTATAATGAAGCATTACAGAAACATGAGAATCATTTGTTTGGATTTTCACGCCGTAATATAAGGTCCCATTGTCATCATCCTTTTCCACTATATAACCATCAGTATTGATGCTAGGAATTAACCATGCTGAAAATGTGAAATTGGTGAGTGCAGCATTTCCATTGCACAGGTATTCTGGGCTAATAATCCCAAATGCATCCCCTTTCCCACTGAAATACAAAGCATCCGTTCCACTGTGATGGCGTCTCATGTGTGGCTGAGATTGCACTGAACTTGGGAATGATCCTAGCAACAAGAAGTCTACCATCGATGGTAGTCCAGCTTGGAATGTGCTAGACAGTATTTCCCATCCTAAACGTACAACACCAAAGGTGCCTTGTTGTCTCCAGATAACGAAGTCTGTAATATAGGAAAGATCATCTTCAGAAAGAACATCTTCCACAATCTCTCTGTCCTGGCTTGCTGGATCTATGACAAAGACTCCAAAAGGGTCATCATTGAATGGAATCATCACGGTTACAGCTAGGTTTGTTTCAGACAACTGACCACCAGGACCAGGAAATCCACCTATATAAAGGAAATCAGAGCAAAAGTTAATGGCTGGTTTCAAACACTACGTCTGAAAAAAGTTCCTAAGTACCTGAAGATTATTTTTTTTTAACAAGGAATGTTTTTTAAGAGGCTGGAATCTTCTTTGAAGAGTCTCTGAACTCTTAGCCAATGTTCCAATTTAATGACATTATTTATTGTTTTAAAAATACTACAGTGACAGTTTTCACAGAAAAACAACAACAACAACAACATCAAACAACAGTATTCTATTTTTCTGCAGCAAAATACACATTTTGTCAGCTGGAACAACATTAGCTCCAACTTTTGTGAAGTCAATGAGATTAAGTTTATTTGTTTCACTTGACAAACATAGGTCCAAATTTGGTTATCCTGTTACTCCAAGTTCTACAGGAATATGGAATGGCAAAATCTGACCCACTGTCTCTGAAACAGAAGCAGAGGTACCTTGCAAAATCAGTAAACAGTTGTGCATTAAAACTGCTGCCAGGTCCTGCCATTAGTCATGTGTTCCTGCACAGTAAGAACTTACAAAGATCAAGATGTGGATTTAGAACTTCTGCATTCAAAGTGTGCAGCAATCTACTCAACGACATGTAGGAAACCACCTGTACATGCATATGGATTTCACTTCCAGAAAAGGTCACCACATATTTTCTAGGTCACATATCTAGGCACAGAAAACCACAAATAATACTGAGGTGGAGTAAGTCCAGAAGATTTGGAACTCTGCTCTGTAGCAAACCTGGAGCACCTCTCCTGTCAGGACAGGCTGAGAGAGTTGGGGTTGTTCAGTTTGGAGGAGACCTTATTGTGGTCTTCCAGTATGTAAAGGAAGAAAGCTGGTGAAGGGCTTCTTAGGGTGTTGGGTAGTGATAGGACAAGGGGGGATGGATCCAAGCTAGAGGAGGGGACATTTAGATTAAACATTAGGAAGAAGTTCTTCACCATGAGGGTGGTGAGACACTGGAACAGGCTGCCCAGAGAGGTGGTGGCAGCCTCATCCCTGGAGGTTTTTAAGGACAGGCTGGATGTGGCTCTGGGCAATCTGATCTACCAGAGGGTGTCCTTGGCCATG
Source organism: Dryobates pubescens (assembly GCF_014839835.1). Lineage (NCBI taxonomy): Eukaryota > Metazoa > Chordata > Aves > Piciformes > Picidae > Dryobates > Dryobates pubescens. Next base: position 74,746,189 of record NC_071657.1, on the reverse strand, counting down.
GCAGGGGGGTTGGAGCTAGATCATCCTTGAAGTCCCTTCCAACCCTGACAATTCTGTGATTCTGTGGAACCTGCAGCAGTTGTGATTTAATTAAATGTATCTGGTAATTTTAAGGTTTTCACCTCCTCTAGAAAAAAGTAAACCAATCAGTCTCTATTTGGTAGACATTCATACCCTTTAATAGTTCTATTTAGTCTTCCACTACACAAAGATGTACATATCTGAAATCACCAAGCATCCTGTTTAAAGGTCAGACCACCAAAATGTGTGTAACTAATTAATGAACTGAGTAACTGAATCCATACACCTAAATTAAGATTAAATGAAAAAGAAAACCTGAAACCTTACCAGAAAAGTATAGGTTATCAAGGCATGACATAAGGCAAAGGTCTTCCCAGGGCTGGTTTCTTTTTGATTGGTTAAATATAGTTCTTTTCTATCATATATGAAGGAAATGATGATATGGAAGACAAATACCTGAAGCATTCACCAACTTTAGAGTGTAAAATTCATTGAATTCAGGAATTCTATCCGAAATAGCTCGGAGTGTTATTGGCTTTGATCCTTCACCATCCATGAAGTGCACAGTCCCGTAAGTTTCATAGAACTCTTCTCCTGGCCTCAGGGCAGAGCCATTATCAAAAAGCTGCCATGTCAATGAGACATTGCCAAAGTGCCCTCTATGTCTCAAAACCCTGTTCAGTGATACAGAAAGACTGAGCATTAACATTAAACACTTTTACTTAGCTACACTTAGATAAGAAAGAGCATCACCTGTACTTAATCATAAGCACTTCTCCGTTTAACCATAAGGACTCCTTCAGCACTTTCTTACATTGGTATTAAATCTGGGCTATGTTCTATGTCCTTTAGAAATCTGGGTTTTTTTCCAGATTATCAGTGTAGTATGTAAACCCAAGTTCTCAGTGCTTAGTCTGTACTTGTGGTCTTGTACCGTATAACAGCAAAGTAGTGAGAATATGGAAGAGACAAATCACTAGCAAATATATTTCAGCCATGAAGGATGAGCAAAAAACCTCAAATGTGGGTGTTCTTCCATAGAAGAATCTGTACATGAAGATGGTTAGTTCAAATCATGGTTCTTCAAACCATCAAATAAATGAATAAATAAAACCCCTCCAAATAAGATCATAAAGGGTCAAACCCAAACACAATATATATTTAGCATATTCTCAAGGATTTTCATTTTCAAATGTGTAACACAAGCAGAAAGATGTGATTCACAGTGATAGGCATTGTTGCAAGGTCCTAAAGGAAACAAATCACTTAAAAAGACATAAATGTGAAAAAAGCTTCTTCTCTAATTGTTCACATTTCCACAGTTATTGTAAACTAACTTCTCTTTGTATCCTGTCTAGAAGTTTCTTAATGAAATATCAGGATTTGGGCTAATACCATCCTGACTTTAAGCACATGACACCTTAAGATTCCAAGCAAATTAATTTCTCAATTTTGCCCATTTTGGAATACACTTCAGTGTCTGCAAGGAAAATACTTCCAGAGGTCAGTCTAGTCAAAACTATGTTCTGTCTAGAAGACAGTCACATCTGGACTTGAGTATAGAGTTCCATCTGTATTTACCAGAAGAAAACTAAACTAAGAGAAACAGGCAAGATTATGGAACAGGTCATCTTGAGTGCAATCACACAGCACTTACAGGATGGCCAAGGGATCAGGCCCAGCCAGCATGGATTTAGGAGGGGCAGGTCCTGCCTGACCAACCTGATCTCCTTCTGTGATCAGGTAACCCGCCTGGTAGATGTGGGGAGGCTGTGGATGTAGTCTACCTGGACTTCAGCAAGGCCTTTGACACTGTCCCCCACAGCAAACTCCTGGCCAAGCTGTCAGCCCATGGCTTGGATGGGAGCAGTCTGTGATGGGTTAGGAACTGGCTGGAGGGCCGAGCCCAGCGAGTGGTAGTGAATGGTGCCACATCCAGCTGGCGGCCAGTGGTGTGCCCCAAGGATCAGTGCTAGGCCCCATGCTGCCTGGGGAGGTGGTGGAGTCACCATCACTGGAGGTGTTCAGGAGGAGACTTGATGGGGTGCTTGGTTGCATAGTTTAGTTGATTAGGTGGTGTTGGATGATAGGTTGGACATGATGACCTTGAAGGTCTCTTCCAACCTGGTTTATTCTATCCTATTCTATTCTATTCTAATACAGTAATACATAGGTTTGTAGGGAAAGGCTTCAAAGCAGGGTGCAAAAAGAAATTTAGAATCCCATTCTTGTATCTGAATTATATTCTGCCCAATCATCTAGACTCTTCATTATCTAAAGTCTACTGAGAACACAGCAAAACAAAAATGCTGTAGTCTTATCTGATTACACTTCACATCAACTTTGATCACATTTTAATATGCAGATTCCACTTCATGATACAATAGCTGATGTCTTCAATATGTTTACAAATCATCTAATCCAAGATTTGTTGAAACTATTTTCCTTTAATACATTTTTATCAATACAAACTTGTACAGGATTAAGATAAAAGCACTATTTATAAAGTACCATGTACAGCAGTTCATATAAATTGTTATTTTAAGGGTATTACTTACATAAAATTGTTGCTTTTGCCTTCTTCCACTGGCTTCTCTAAAGGTTCCAAGGAGAAAATTCCATTTGGATCATCATTTGCTTCAATAATGACTGTGGCCACTCCAGCCTTATAAATAACAGTATCCCCTAAAAAGAGGGTGATTGATTTTATCAAAACTGAAAACAGAAATGGAGATAACTCTAAAACTGGAGGTGTTTCCTTCTCATACCAAAGGAATGAACAATTGCAATCTGTGAAAAACAGTACTTGAGATACTTATTCACAGGCAAATCACAGGGACATGACCAGAGAAGGTCATGAGTCTGAGCAGAAGAGATTACATGAGAGGGGTATTTTGTTTAAGCAATTGGTCAAGCCAGAGGAAATAGAGATGTACTTGGAGATGCCAGTTCTCCTTTAGACCTAGAACAGAAACAGTGCAGTAATTACAAGCTAAGAGCAGTGTCTCAGAATTTGTTCATGCCCCTATCACAGCATATTAGCACTGCATGGACATTCTAGCACTCTTCCTATGTCTACACATGCACATTGTTTCCACCCCCTTCTCATTTTCCTCCCTGTTTAAGAGAACTAGACTTTTTTTTTTTGTTCCAGAGTAAACCATGTATATTGCTTTAACTTCATACACCTCTATCTGTACTTTCTTTCCAGTACAACACTCCAACAGATTTTTTTAAAGGGATGTAGGACAATATACAACAGATCACAAGAAGAACACAATGAGATTTTCTTTCATCAATGGACACAGAAAATATTCTGTATTCTTAGTGGTTTTGGTGAAACAAGGTAGATTTAGATCAGATGTAAGAAGTTTTTCATGATGAATGGGGAGAGGGTGGAAAAGGTTGCCCATCCAGATTGGATGAGGCCTTGAGCAACTTCATGTAGTGAAAGGTGTCCCTACCCATGGCAGGTCAGTTGGAACTAGATGGCCTTTTAAGACCCTTGCAATCCAAACCATACTATGATTATATGATTCTAGACAGGCTGCATGATGTTGTGATTATTCTCCTTTTGGAGGCAAAGTTGCCTACAGCTACCCTCTCTTGTGGAACCCGAGGGAACTGTGACTCTTTAGTTTGGAAAAGAGCAGGCTGAGTGAGACCTTTTGGCTCACTACAACTACCTGAAAGGAGGCTATAGTGAGGTGGTGGTTATTGTCTTCTACCTAGTACCAAGTGATAAAATGAGAGGAAATGGCCTCCAACTGGACCAGGGGAGGTTTAGATTGGATATTAGGAAACATTTCTTTACTGAAAGAATGGTCAGCCATTGGAACAGGCTGCCCAGGCAGATGGCAGAGTCACCATCCCTAGAGGTGTTAAAAAAGGGTGTAAACCTAACAGTGCAGTACATGGTTTAATAACCATGGTGGTTGGGTTGATGGTTGGACTCAGATAGCTTTTCCAACCAAAACAATTCTATGCCAGTGTGTCAGGAGGAAAGCCATCATGTGTTATCAACAACATAATAAGAAAAAATGCCAATACATCCTGAAAAAATATAGTAAAGCAAACTGAGATCACTGAAGAAAAAAATTAAGATGAGAGAAGAATGGCTTTGTAGAAACATTTCGGTAAGGCTGATGCTCTGTAAGAGACTTGGGCTCCAGAGTGGATGCCAGTTGACATCAGCAAACAGGTAAACTACCTTATACACAAACAATTACTAAAAATTCCTCTGTAATTCTCTGTCCAGGATCTTCCATGTCCATCTACCAATGTCCAGGGCAGACGGAGTTCCAGATCAATGAAGCCCTGTGAGCAATTCATAGACCAGCCACAGGGTGTCCGCTTTTTGTGTGACCTGAAGCACTCTCAGTCCCACCATGAACTTAGCACAGCAGAGGCTGAAATGAGGGCTAAGACACTAAGTATGCATGTCTCGATGAAGAAATCTGCTTTTATGTTTCTTCATCTTGATCTGAATCCTTGGAAGGCATTTTCCTTAGTGAACCTACCAAACAATCTAATGTGAAGTCATGGTCTGATGGTTACTTAGAATCATAGAATCAATAAGGTTGGAAAAGACCTCAGAGATCATCAAGTCCAACCTATCACCCAACACCTTAGGACTAACTCAACCATGGCTTGAAGGGCTATGTCCAATCTCCTCTTGAACACTTCCAGGGATGGGGACTCCACCACCTCCCTGGGCAGCACATTCCAATAGCCAATTACTCTTTCTGGGAAGAACTTTCTCCTCACCTTGAGCCTAAACTTCCCCTGGCACAGCTTGAGACTGTGTCCTCTCATTCTGGTGCTGGTTGCCTGGTAGAAGAGGCCAACCTCCACCTGTTGACAACCTTCTTTTAGGTAGTTGTAGACAGCAATAAGGTCTCCCCTGAGGCTCCTCTTCTCCAGGCTAAACAACCCCAGCTCCCTCAGCCTCTCCTCACAGGGCTGTGCTCCAGACCTCTCCCCAGCCTCATTGCCCTTCTCTGGACACATTCAATAGTCTCAATGTCCTTCTTAAACTGAGGAGCCCAGAACTGGACGCAGGATTCAAGATGTGGCCTAAGAAGTGCTGAGTACAGGGGCACAGTGAGTTCCCTGCTCCTGCTGGCCACACTGTTCCTGATGCAGGCCAGGATGCCATTGGCTTTCTTGTCCACCTGGGCACACTGCTGGCTCGTGTTCAGCCAGCTGTCAATCAGTACCCCCAGGTCCCTTTCTGCCTGGCTGCTCCCCAGCCACTCTGACCCCAGCCTGCAGCACTGCATGGGGTTGCTGTGGCCAAAGTGCAGCAACTACATTTTTAACTCAAACTTGTCCCACTTGTGTTCATGCAATACTTGTGATACCTTTCCTTTGCCTTATTAAATTACAGCCCCTCAAGTCTTAGTCAGTGTTTTGATGTCTCATTCAATACAGATACACAGTGCACCCACAAGCTGTTATTGCCTCTCAGCTACAGAATAGTAACAATTGAACCAAATTGTTACATTTGCTAACACAAATGTAAATTATTTCCCATCACACCTTAAGTTTTGGTAGGTCTAGAAGTGGGAAAGGTCTTTATTAAGCAGGTAGAGCCCAGGAAAATTCACCTGTATCTTACATTTAATTTGTATTTTCTTATCAGGATTACACAGCAGTGATAGCTTATTCCAGAAGATGTTTAATTCAAAAATAGGAATGTGCTGAACAATTTCACATAGAATTGTAGAATCATGGAATTGTTAGGGTTGGAAAGGACGTCAAAGATCATTTAGTTCCAACCCCCCTGCCATGGCCAGGGACACCTCACACTAGATCAGGTTGCTAAAAGCCACATCCAGACTGGCCTTAAAAACCTCTAGGGATGGAGCTTCTACCACCTCCTTGGGCAACCTGTTCCAGTGTCTCACCACCCTGTAAGAGTCTACTCCTGGTGTGACTCAACAAAGATAAAATCACTTGCTGCTTGCCCAGACAGTACCAATCCTGGATGCAAATCACCTTGCATCGTGATAACACTGGACTGCAGCTGGACTACAACAATAGCCCAAGGACCCAGCCATCACAAGATCATTCCTAGCTATCAGATACCCCCAGGAAGGGAAGGTGATGAGTCCACCTGTCTCCTGATGTGTGATAAGTGGGTAGGCAGGGAGATGGAGAGGAAGGAGGCGGAGGCCCCCCCCCCGCCCCATCCAGACCACTGTCCAAACTCACATGAATACACAAAAAGACTTCCTGGGGAACGATATCTGGATACTTATGATTTCCTGGCTCCTGAATTCCTGAGGGACAATGCTTGGACACATACCTAAGGACTAAAAACTGTATAAAAGACTTGACCACTACTGGCTCAGTGGGAAGAAAACCGCAATGGAAGGAAGAAAAACGCAGAGTGAAAAACGCTGAAGGAGGACCATGCTGCTGAGAAGGAAGGAAGCAGACTGAATCCTCTCTCTGTGTCCTAAGTCCCACTTGCTGCCACTCATGGAGCAGACCCATGCTGCCCAGAGGGACCTCATCTATTTTCCAGCCAAAGCCTCGGCACCTTTTCTCTACAAACCCAGCATCTTTCCTCCACAGACTCAAACTGTCTTGGGGTGGGTGAGGGGTGTGGTAATATGATTCCTTTCCTCTTCTCTCTCTCTTTTCTCTCTCCCTCTCTATCTTCTCCCTCTCCCCTTCTTATTTCCATTTTCTCTATGTAATAAATAGTCTAGCTGTTGATATTTTGGCCTCGTTTGTGCCTATTAATTTCACAACACGGGAATATTCAAAAGAACTAGTCTCTTTCCCTCTCCGAGACACACCCTCATGGTGAAGAACTTCTTCCTAACATCCAATCTGAATCTATTTTATTTTTTTCCATTCCCCCAAGTCCTATCACTACCTGCCACCCTAAAAAGTTCCTCACCACCTTTCTTGTAGCCCCCCTTAAGAGGGACACAACAAGGTCTCCTCAGATCCTTCTCTTCTCCAGACTGAACCCCAACTCCCTCAGTCTGTCCTCACAGCAGAGGAGCTCCAGCCCTCTGATCATCCTTGTGGCCCTTCTCTGGATATGTTCATCCAGATCCTTCCCATAACAGGGCTCCAGAACTGGGCACAGTACTCCAGGTGGGGTCACACCAGAGTGGAGTAGAGGGGAAGAATCATCTCCCTTGACCTGCTGGCTATGTTTCTCTTGATGTGATTGGCTTTCTGGGCTGCAAATGCACACTGGTGGCTCATGTTGAGTTTCTCATCCTCCAGCACCCCTAAGACCTTTTCTTCAGGGCTCCTCTCAAGCCAGTCACTGCCCAGCCTATATTGGTGCTTGAGATTGCCCCAACCCAGATGAAGGATCAGGCATTTTGATGTTGTTGAACCTCACAAGGATGGCTTGGGCCCAGCTCTCCAGCTTGTCAAGGTCCCTCTGGATGGCAGAGGGACATAATTTACTATTATATGATTTTTTTTATGAAGGAAAAAAAAACGTTAGAAACTTCTAAGACAATTTTTCGCTGGTGGTACATTGGACAATGTCTAACACAATTTTCTGTAGATTAAGACTCACAAAACTGTACCGTTCAACTGAAAAAAATTCATTTGTACCCTGCACTACCACAAAAATAAAACAGACACCGATTTACAAGCTTTCCCTTTAAAACAAGGCAGTTTTGTTTGTTTTTACAAAAATCAGGCAGTTGTGTAGTACACACTGGAACATGACAAAATATGTGAAAGAATCCCTTTTTCCCTAAGACTGTGGCAGTACCAACATTCTTTAGCCTTGTGTTTCTGTAGTCAAGTCAAAACCCCTTCTAATTTGAAGCATTTACATTTGAAAAGAGACTTTCACTCCAGTTGTTTTTACAGGAAAGGTTTCAGTGACATAAGTTGAGGTTTGTTTGTTTGAGGTTTTCATTAAGCAATGCAAGATGGAATTCCAAACACAATGTGTACAGCAATTGTACAGGAATGTTGAAGCAAACCTTATTCTTGTAATACCTGGAATTTATATATTCCTTTTTGGTAAGACTAAGCTGTTAAAATGTTTCTGACACAAAAAGAGGAGAGTTATTAAACATCAAATGATTACATTTACCTGTAGAATTCAAAAGGAAGACATAAAATGTTTCATCAGTTTCAGGAGTATCATCATCATTGATATACACAGATAAGTTCTGCTCTCTTTCTCCAACATCAAACACAATGACACTGCTCCTTCCACTGGGAACAAAGTCTCCCTCTTCAGCTGTAGCATCCCCATTAACAGTAATATACTCAACAGAAACAGCAACATCAGCAGATCCATTCCTCAGGACTGTGAAGTTTGCAGCACTTCCCTCTTTTACACTCACCGTCAGAGGTTCTGAAAATACACAAGCAACAAATCTATCTGAGTTCACACCTCAGCTCCCTGCATCTGGCCTATATTGTTAATCCTCCCCAAGAGCATGCTTCTCCTCAAGTGAAACAAGGCAAATGTTGTAAAGGCATGGAAATAATTCAGGTACAAGAGAGCACTGAAGCACTTAGCCACCTAACCAATCCCAGTATCACCAAAGAGAGCAATGAAATAAAATAAGGGAAGGTTATAAAGGAAGCAACTAGAAATTCAACACAATAAAAACAAGGTTTTCACACTGGCTTCACTGGGATTAGGATTTCTCAATGATCTGGTCTGTCAGTAAAATCTGTTTGAGGTACTACATGTATTCTACATTTTAAACCAATAATAACTAACCTGCAAAATAAATGGGATCATCATTCCTTGAAATCTGTAAAATTGCACTTGTTATATTGCCCAGCCTGGCTCCACCAGTAGCATTGAATAAACTGATAATGAAAACTTCCATCTCTTCAGGTATCTGAAAGGATGGCAAAATTAATTTCTTGCATACAAAGCAAAGAAGATAGTAAAATGAATACTTGAGTGGGTTAACAAACCAGAGACTTCTCAGTGTTGTTTTTTGTTTATTGATACTTCACTGTGTCAAGAGGGATGGCAAATGATGGCTCATAGAACAGAAAATCAAAAATCACAGAAATCATCGTTCTAAAATCCTTGTAAATAACTCCTCTCATCTTCACTGTTGTAAAGATGAGTTAAAAGCTATCTTTGTTTTTACAGGCCTATTTATTAATTAGTAGTTATTCTCAGTCTTTCTTAAAATACTGCAAATACATCAGCATTAAAGGTAAAAAAATATCAAAACCAGGGGTTTATTCAAATGGCTGTTTCTATAATTTAACCACATCTCAATTTCTAACTGTTCTATTTCTCTTTCTTCAATTTCTACTCTCAATTTCTAGCTGTTTCTGTTTATAGGTATACACCTACATTTTGTCCCATACACTCACAAAAAAAAAAAGTACTTCAAAAACATTTACCTCATCTGGTAGTGAATAAATGGTGATATTTTTTGAAAATTCCAGATTATCAAAGAAAATAATCCCTTGTTCTGGATAGATGTCATTGGTACAGGCTGGGTCAACAACCCAAGACACACTAACATTGCCATAGTTTCCTCGGTTTCTTATCACCCTGTAATCAGCTGAAAAAAAGCAAGCATACACAATCAGCTGGGACCTTTACAACACCACTAGTCAAAAAGTAAAAGGGTCAGTAATGCTGAAACAAAGTAAAAAGAGAGAGGAAATAATTAGCAAATACACTTCTGGCAAAACTAACACTATAGGAAGAGACTACAAGAAAGGTCACACAAAGACAGACCATTATCGCAGTTCAAACTTGTTCAAATGTGTTATTTCTTTGGCCTGTAAATGCACTTGATAACTGAAAAGAGATAGATAAATTGAAGACAACCATATGAAGATTCAATTCTGTTCTCCTCTCACACAACATCCTATCCTTCATCTTCCACAAGCAGAGCTACTGCCTCCAGGTTGTTACATTTTGCACACAGCTCAACACTTCTCTATAGCATATTCTCCAGCCATTTATTTACTGGCTTGATCCTCCACTTCAGTTTCATAGGATCACCAGGTCACAGGACGTTAGGGGTTGGAAGGTACCTCCACAGGTCATTGAGTCCAACCCCCCTGCCAGAGCAGAACCACACAATCTAGTACAGGTCACATAGGAAAGCATCCAGACAGGGGTTGAAAATCTCCAGAGAAGGAGACTCCACAACCTCTATGGGGAGCCCGTTCAGGTGTTTTGTGACCCACTGCTCATCATGCTGGCCATACACCACTGTGGAAACTCCAGAGTGGAGACTTGAGTCAAACACTGATCTCAGCTCCCTATGTTTAAGAGAGACAAGAACTACTGCAGAAAATTCAGCAGAGGCTACAAAGGTGCTGAGAGGACAGGATCATCTTTGTGAGGAGGAAAGGCTGAGAGCCCTGGGGCTGTTTGGCCTAGAGAAGAGCAGCCTGAGAAGGGATCTTACCAATGCCCATCAACACCTAAAGGGTGGGGGTCAAGAGGATGGGGCCAGACTCTTCTCAGTGGTGCCCAGTGGCAATGAATGAAAACTGGAACCCAAGAGGTTCCATCTTAATAGGAGAAACTTCTTTACAGTGAGGGTGATGGAGTCCTAAAACAGGATGCCCAGAGAGGTTGTGGAGTCTCCTTCTTTGGGGACATTCCAAACCCTCCTGGACATTGTGATCTTGAGCAACCTGCTGTGAGTGACCCTGCTTTGGCATGGGGGTTGGACTAGATGATCCACAGAGGTCCAACTCCTACCATTATATGATTGTCCTAGAAAGAAGAAACAGAGAAAAGCAGCCATGCAGGGGCAGAAAGATAAAGCAGCAACTATTTAAAAAGAATTACCAGCGTAGATGAGTTCTCCTTTACTTTCCTTTATTGTCACTGATAGTTCATCAGGTAGAAACTGAATGACACCATGTGGATCATCATTCTTCAAAATGGTTATATTGACCCTTGTGGCACTCCCCAGCTTGCCTGGCATTTCAGTGTACCCACTGAGTACTACAGAATATATCTCATCCAGCTAGAAGAGGGAAACTCAGTCAGAATAAAAAAATCATTCAGTATTCATATCCAAAATAAGCAAGCAAACATGCAGAGTCCCTTGGCAGGCAGAAAGAGGTAACAAAATCAGACAAAATGGAATCACACACCCTTTCTATATGCACAATGTGTTTGTAGACTGCCATCAGAACAAATAAATAATTAGAAATTTCTAACTTTGATAGGACCATTTTCTCAAAACATATAGCATTACGTTAGGCAAGGACTTGTTCTTGTGTACTTAACACAGAAGCACATCAATCCTCTGGTACAAATGTATCTGTAATGCTCCCTGAAAGGTGCATTTTACATAAGATTTATTAACTTTCTGGCTTTGTAGAAGGTAAAGCAAAGATTTTAAACCCAGTGACAGTAATTACAAATAATGTATTACAGCTTGGTTTATTAATCTAACTGGTTTTGTACCTCATATATTTCTTGAAAAAAGCTCACAGGTAATTAAAGGAACTTCAAGGAACATTAAGACAAGTATTGCATCTAATTTATCTATCTGGCAAACACAGAGAACTGAGGGAAACTGGCAGAGGATTACTAGAAAACAAATCCCTGCTATCCCTGCTCATGGAAGCAGGGGATGGAACTAGATGATCTTTAAGGTCCCTTCTAACCTAAAACATTCTAAGATTATATGAAACAAGAAGTGCTTCCTCACAGAGAGATCATTAAACAATGGCACTCCAGAATACAGAATGCCATGGATGCTAATGAATTCACAGTATCACAGTATCACAGTATAACTAAGGTTGGAAGAGATCTCGAGGATCATCGAGTCCAGCCTGTCTCCACAGACCTCATGACTAGACCATGGCACCAAGTGCCATGTCCAATCCCCTCTTGAACACCTCCAGGGATAGTGACTCCACCACCTCCCTGGGCAGCCCATCCCAATGATGAACGACTCACTCGGTGAAGAACTTTCTCCTCACCTCGAGTCTAAACCTTCCCTGGTGCAGCTTGAGACTGTGTCCCCTTGTTCTGGTGCTGGTTGCCTGGGAGAAGACACCAACCCCTTCCTGGTTACAACCACCTTTCAGGTAGTTGTAGAGGGCAATGAGGTCACCCCTGATCCTTCTCTTCTCCAGGCTAAACAATCCCAGCTCCCTCAGCCTCTCCTCATAGGCTCAAGGCCTCTCCCCAGCCTTGTTGCCCTTCTCTGGACACGTTCAAGTGTCTTGATGTCCTTCTTAAACTGAGGGGCCCAGAACTGGACACAGGACTCAAGGTGCAGCCTAACCAATGCAGAGTACAGGGGCAAAATGACCTCCCTGCTCCTGCTGGCCACACTATTCCTAATACAGGCCAGGATGCCGTTGGCCCTCTTGGCCATCTGGGCACACTGCTGGCTCATGTTTAGGCAGCTGTCAATCAGCAACCCCAGGTCCCTCTCTGTTTGGCAGCTCTCCAGCCACTCTGACCCCAGCCTGTAGCTCTGCATGGGGTTGCCGTGGCCAAAGTGCAGCACCCGGCACTTGGACTTGTTTAATGCCATGCCATTGGACTCTGCCCATCTGTCCAGTCGGTCGAGGTCCCTCTGCAGAGCCTTTTGACCCTCTAACTGACCAACAGCTGCTCCTAACTTGGTGTCATCTGCAAACTTGCTGATGACTGACTCAACCCCCTCATCCAGATCATCAATGAAGATGTTAAAGAGGATGGGGCCCAGCACTGATCCCTGGGGGACGCCACTGGTGACTGGCTGGATGTGGCACCATTCACCACCACTCTCTGGGCTTGGCCCTCCAGCCAGTTCCTAACCCAGCACAGAATGTTGCGGTCCCAGCCACGAGCTGACAGCTTAGCCAGCAGTTTACTGTGGGGGATGGTGTCAAAGGCCTTGCTGAAGTCCAGGTAGACCACATCCACAGGCCTCCCCACATCCACCAGACGGGTCACCTGATCATAGAAGGAGATCAGGTTGGAGAGGCAGGACCTGCCCTTCCTAAATCCATGCTGGCTGGACCTGAGCCCTTGGCCATACTTCAGGTGCTCAGTTATTGCTGCCAGGATAACCTGCTCCATCACTTTCCCTGTAAGTATAACTGTTTCAATCCACATGGAAAAACCTACTGAGGAGTATTAAATCCAAAGACACCTTTTAATTATTTCTGTTCTGGAAGCTGGGAAGACATTCTGGAGAAAAGCCATTGCGTACTTATTCTGCTCCTGCATAGTTCCCTGTATTTTAATAAATGACAAAGTAATATGTCTGTGATCACAATTTGAAGAGAGAAAAAATATTAATTTTCACCTCTGGAATCTCATCCATCCTTGTCAGAAGAGTAAGTATGATTTCTCTTTCACCAGGCTTGAATTCCAGAACTCCAGTGCTTCCATAAAACTCATTATTGTCTCTTGGTTCTACAGTGTAGAGCAGAAACTGCCTGACAAGGCTTCCTCTACTGCGAACAATCTGCAGTTCAACAGACTCTCCTTCCTGTAAAAAGAAAAACAGAACAGAAAACCCATTTATTGTCTAGCACTCTGGTGAAACTAAGTTGACTGTAATAATTAAAAGAAATTACTCAAATAGCTACCTTGATACTGTAGGGACCTCTGGAAGAGGGAGAAAATTCAAACACTCCTCCAGGATCATCATTTTCCAGAATAGTAATTTCACGAGTAGTAAACCCATATTTCAGTATTTGATTTTCCACACTGACCCTGAGAAGGAAGGCAAGAGGGAGGTTTTGAATGACAATTCTGTTTGGAAAGTAAATCCATACCTACATGAAGTGCATCAGGAGACTGACGAATTTTATGAACAAATTATGGAAACAACTACCTGCCAAGACTAAATAAAAGAAGCTGAGAACAACAATGTGGTTTATCCATTTGGAAAAACCTCCTGCTTCTGAAGTTTTGGGGTTTGTTTTTTTTTCTGATTAGTTTTCATAACTGGTCATTCTGGATATTGTTAGTCACACATGCAGACAACACACACGAAGATAAACAGACTCATGCATTAAAACATTAGAGTTACATTCAAGTATTACTTTGTACTTGGAATGTAATGCAGAGAACAATCCAAAATCTCACAAATAAACAGAAATGACATTGAGGAATGCACATTCTTGCCCTTTTCTGCAAAATTTACTGTTGTCAAGAGGAAGAGACTTACCCCAGTGGATTTCATCCTCATCTCTGTGTTAATTTGCCTTCTGTAATATGTATGCACTACCTGTAGGGCCCCAGTCTAACTCTAATAAGTGTTGGACCTACTGTAGATAGCTCAGACTCATGCCCTTTCTCCTCCTTTACTCACAAACCTGTTCCCTAAATATCTATGTATGGTGAACATAGTCAAATAGAGCTGCCTTGGTGGAAGATTTGTCTCCCTGGCCTAGAGCTACATGGTATCTTAACTCTTTCTCATGAACATGAATAGGCCATATCACAGAACAGTAGCACTGCACGTTTCTTGCACTTATTTCCTCAGATGTGGCAATTTTCAATGACATGATTTTCTACTGGTACTTGGAACTGGGCACATTGAGACTGTGACTGTGGAAATACACATTGACATTGGCTATATGAGTGCCTGTGTTGCTGCTTCATGTTTATGTAAGGACCAAGTGGGATCAGGTGGCCAAGAAGGCCAACAGCATCCTGGCTTGTATCAGCAATTGTGTGGCCAGCAGGACCAGGGCAAGGATCATCCCCAGTTATTTGGCACAGTTTTATGTCAGCTGGAGTTGTTCAGTCTGGAGAAGAGGAGGCTGAGGGGAGACCTCATTGCTCTCTACAATTTCCTCAATGGCAATGGAGGACAGAGGGAGGTGGGGGTTGGTCTCTTTTCCCAAGAAACAAGTAAAAGGACAAGACAAAAACAGCCTCATATTGTGTCAGGGAAGGTTCAGGTTGGACATGAGGAATAATTTCTTCCCTCAAAGGGTTGTCAGGCCCTGAATAGGGAGGGCACTGTCCCTGGAGAGATTTGAAAGCCATGTAGATGTGGTGCTGAGGGTCATGGTTTAGTGGCTACCTGGCAGTGCTGAGTGAATGGTTGTACTTGATGATCTTAAGGGTCTCTTCCAACCAAAACAAATCTAATCTGCAATTAAAAATGCCAGAAGAACTGATACTAAAGGATGCATCACAAACGCACCTTCAGACTGATGGTTTGGATACAGCTTATTACTTGGTGTTTTATATGTTTAGACTCCTGTGCATCTTCCATGTTTCTTGGAAGAAAATGCCAACAAACTCTTGGCCCAACATATTATAAATATTTCTTATGGTTTCTTTGTCCTACAATCCAGACTTCATGAAACACTATTTCATGTAGGAAGAAATGTGATCTATTACACCCAATATTTGAAATCAGTTTCAGAATTGTTTCCACAAACACTTCATAAACAACTGGAATACCCCCCACACACACAAAAAAACCAAACCAAAAAACATGTCTTGTAGCAAAGTCTACAGGGAGGATACAAGACATAAATCAGGAACTATCTACCTAAAAGAGTAACATACCATGTTTATTGCACACACAAAAAAATCTATCTGCAGATACAGTAACTTTTATAAACTTAACTAAATGTAGATTATTCAAAACCAAGATAACTGCTCATCTTTGACCACAAAGCCTGTTCAGTCACTTAGTTAGGGCAAATGGTATTTCTGTCAGTTTAAAACAACTAATCCATTTTTACATCAAATGCTCAAGTATCAAACAGTGAGCCATGCATTCATAACTTTCATCATTCATAGATCCTAAAGAAAGAAACGCCTTCAAACCACAACCCCATGCCATCAAACCAAACACCAAAGGGCAAGCATGCATTGTCTGTAGAGATGTAGAAGACGTGATTCCTGAGAGGGAAAGAAATTATAAAGACAGATTCTGTCCAAACCAATCTCTTGTATAACAAAGCATTGATTCACTGAAGACAAACCACAGTTCACTGCACTTACCCGAAGTACACCACAAACCTCTCTGTCTCTACCCTGTCAACACAGAAAGAATGAAAGAAAGAGAAGGGATGGGGGAAGGAATGGAAGTGCCACTTGCTAGGGTTTCAATAGCACTAATAAATAATAATAATAATAACAACAATAACAACAACAACAACAACAATAATAATAATAATCCCAATCAAAGAGCACAAAGCTTTCTTTTTTTTTTTTTTCCAAACACTTACAAAGTTCACTTTATGGGAACTCTACTTGCTTGGAATTTTCCTGCTGACAAATGCCAGCAAGTGGGTAGACCCCACTCAGGAGAAATGACCCCATGACCAATTCAGTATGTCAAGAATCATTCATGATATACCCTCCCAAACCACCCTCCAAGAGCTCAGTTACTACCAACTTTTGTGCCTGCTCACAACTACATCAGCAGCCAGTACTGTGAACAGCCCTTCATTTAAAAAAAAAAATCAAGATCTGCATGCCTTCATGGTATGTTATTTCATCAATCTGCCAAAGCCATGCTGAAACCAGATAAACACAGTGGGAGTTGTAACAGTCACATATGAAAAACTATTCTGGAACAAAATTGCATCAAATTTTATTTTGGGAAAATTTTGAGTTAGCCATGTTACCAAATTAAAAACACCACTACAAAAATATAACAAACTCAAAACAAACAAACCGCACCAAACACACACAACCAACCAAACCACAAAAATAAGAGTATTTACTCCTCATTGGTTCTGTTTTGGCCAAGCCCTTATGATAAAACTACCTCATAAAGTCAGATGAAAGGGAAGTATTATTCTGCAATGGCAATTAAGTATTTTGACCTTTTTTTTCACCTTAAAATAAGTACATATTAAATAAAGAAACACGGATCTTCTACCAAAACAGATTAACACAGCATTTAGAAAGTTAAATTCTGACTTCACTAATCTCAAAAAGAACTCAAGAGTTCAACAGAGTCCAACAGGAGATCTGAGTTGATAGACATTTCTCATTCATTTACAGAGAGGGTAGTTTTTAAATACTGTGCATTGAGACATTCTTCCTTCAGAAACATAAGCAGAAGCATTCCATAAGCATCAAAGTCAAAATACAATGAAAAGGTGAAGGAGAAAATTCCGGAGTTAGTAATGCTGAAATGTAATTATGTCATTAAGCTGTTAGTAATATAATTTACAACAGAGAATAGAAATGAACCATTATGTCAAGTGAGTTTTAGATACACAGGCACAAGCTTAAGTAGTTAAAACATAACATTCATCAGAAAGTGAAAGAGCACACCGGAAATAAAATCCCTTTCAGGTTCATGAAGTTACGCTGCAGGAGTCCTAACACAGCTCAGACCAGAAACACTGTTAAGACGAACTGAGGACTAGTGCTGCAAGTGAATATTGTATTGTAATGTTCAATATTGTAATGTTCAACAGCTGCACTGTAGAAATGCAGTGGGTAGTGGAAATGAAATTCACGAGGTACCATGAGGTGTGCATCTTGAGCATCTCCAGGTGTCATTTCAAAGGACTGAGAGGACTGGCAATACTCTACTACTTTTAAACCCTCACAGTATAACTCAGATCAGAATATAGATAACTCCTAGGTCAGAAAGCAACTAGTCAGGTTCGGCTCATCCACAGCTAAAGAAACTCATTGTGAGACATCCTTCTCCATCCAAGTCCCATTGTCCACACTAGGGTCACTTGATTGATTGACTGACTGACAGAAAATATCACATTTTGTCTGCATGACTGAACAGATTGCTGTCACTGCTTTAAAATAATAAATGTTGGTCACTATTCAAATAGGATTACAAGGGTCTATGCAAAAATGGATTGGAGGTATCCAGGCTTAGGCCTACAACTCTTGAGCAACCACCTTTGTACACAAGAGCTAGAACAAACTAGAACCCAGGAGTTTTCACCTAAATATACAGAAAAATGTCTTCGGTGTAAGAGTGCTGGAGCCCTGGAGCAGGCTGCCCAGAGAGGTTGTGGAGTCTCCTTCTCTGGAGCGATTCCAAACCCACCTGGACACTGTGGTCACAGGCAAGCTGCTGTGGGTGCCCCTGCTTTAGCAGGGTGCTTGGACTGGATGATCTCCTGAGGTCTCTTGCAAGCCCTGACATTCTGTAATTGTGTGTTTAAACTCTGAGACGCACATACATAAATTCTCCTGCCATCTCTGGACCAGGAAGACCTCCTGACTTTACCCTGGATTTTACATCCTTGTCTGGTGACTGCCTGACCTCAGTGACCATAATCCAGCCTAAACCTGATGAGTGTTTCTGGCTTGACCTGCCCCACCACTGTGACCTTGCCTGATGTCCTGCATTCCAGGTTGCAGCTCCAGCCTGCTCTTCCCTTTCACCTGGGGCAGTGGAATGGGTGCCTGCCCAACCCATCATCAGGCTCTACTCTTGGCTCTACACCATGACAAAGGTCAAAGGCCACCAGCCATCACCTCTTGCTACATGACCTAGTGATTACAATGTTCTGTTCAGGTATAGTCCCTTCAGTCCAAACTGCCACAGAGTGCAAAGGATCAGCTTCACCCTGTTTCACTCTTGATGATATGGGAAACCACCTCCTTAGGCACTCCTGTAACAGCACTATGGAAACAGAACAAAAATGGCACTTCAGAACTTCCAAAATCCATGGCTTGTCCTGGCAAAGGCATTCAGAACTAATGCTGAAAGTTAAAAGAGCTATAAAAAAAACCCCAAACAAAAACAAACTTCCCATTTGACAAATCTCATGTGAAAAAGTTCATTATTAGGATTTTTTTTTCTTTTTTAAAAGCTTAATTATTATATATCAAGAGCTACAGATCAGATAGGGCAACTAACAGAAGCCTATTTTGAAACACATAGCACTACAAAATTGCAGAAGGAAGATTCTTGACCCAGTTTAAAGTAACATGGCAGTTTCAATGTGTTTATGAGCTGAATGTAACTGCAAATAAAATAATAACTATTTTTAGTGTGGTCAAATTTGGTATCTTCTCACCAAGAATTGGAATATGTAGAAAAAGAGTATTTTGAAAGGCACCTGCAAAGCTGAATTTCAACTCTGAGTCTGTATTGCTGTTACTATACTAAACATGCAACTAAAAAACTTGCTTTTTCTCTGAAAAGGTGGATTTGGGTTGCTTCTGGAATGTTACTTAATTTGCTTCCTAGATTTGCAATCAGTGTTCACTCCTTCAATTTCTTCAGGATTACCTACTAATTTAATTAGTGGCAGGACCTAGCTTTAAGAACAGTATTAAAGGAGGATTTGCCACATTATAAATTCCTCAGTGCTTCTCATCAGAGGGAACACCTTATCTACAGTTTTAATCCATTAATTATTTGATTTTGGAGGCTACTTTAATTTTTATTACTCATAGCAGGAGATGGCTTTTTTATTGTTAAAAGTAATAAAAGCCAGCTGTAGGTGTCCAGCTACACTCATTTAAACATTCTACTAATATTTTCAAATCACTTTTTCCCCAATGGAACAAAGCTTGATCAAATCCTTGAACAAAAAGGAGTTCACACTGAAAGAGTTAATTCATATAGTATCACACAGAAAAAAACCCAAAAACTAACTAAGAAAGATAATTTCAAAACCAACACTAGCCACAGGAAATCACTAAGTTAGTGCAGACAACAACCCTCGACACATAAAACATTACTCCAGCCCTGAATTAAGCACCATAGATAGTATGCAGTGCATTAAATGGGCCTTCTATGATTTGTGACCTTTTTGTCACAGACTAATCTCTTCAAACACAAAAATGTTTAAAAATAGAATATAACAGAATAGAATAAACCAGGTTGGAAGAGACCTTCAAGATCATCACGTCCAACCTATCAACTAATCCAACACCACAGCCCATCAAGTCTCCTCCTGAACACCTCCAGTGATGGTGACTCCACCACCTCCCCAGGCAGCCCATTCCAATGGGCAATCACTCCCTCTGTGTAGAAATTCTTCCTAACATGCAGCCTAAACATCCCTGGTGCGCCTGAGGCTGTGTCCTCTTGTTCTGGAACTGGCTGCCTGGGAGAAGAGACCAATATCCATCTGTCTACAACCTCCCTTCAGGTAGTTGTAGAGAGCAATAAGGTCACCTCTGAGTCTCCTCTTCTCCAGGCTAAGCAACCCCAACTCCCTCAGCCTGTCCTCATAGGGCTTGTGTTCCATTCCCCTCACCAACTTTGTTGCCCTTCTCTGGACTCGTTCCAGCAAGTCAACATCCTTCCTAAACTGAGGGGCCCAGAACTGGACACAGGATTCGAGGTGCGGCCTAACCAGTGCAGTGTACAGGGGCAGAATGACCTCCCTGGTCCTGCTGGCCACACTGTTCCTGATGCAGGCCAGGATGCCATTGGCCCTCTTGGCTGCCTGGGCACACTGCAGGCTCATGTTCAGCCTACCATCGACCAGTAAATCAACCAGTACCATCAACCAATAGCAGTAAATGTTTAAAAAGTTCCATTTGCATCTTCAAAAGTCAAAAAATAATCTATTTTCTATATTTACCTAAGACAGAATTTCAGCCTGTGGAATCTTGTATCTCTTCACAGACATCACTAGAACTGTAAAAATTCCCACGTTAGATTGCTTCCGTTAATTACATTAGTAAATGAGATTCAGGCCAAAACATGCATCCATGAATCTGTTCTGGCATCCTAAATTATATGTGTCATGACTCAAAAAAGAAATTGAGCATAAGGCCTATTTAAACAGTCATCTGTTCATGGATTATCACCCTCACAAATTAAAATCCATTTATTTGTACATTGCTGTTCTCCAGATCCTAAAGTCCACAACTTCTCACTTTCAGCACCACCAAGAAGACCAAGTCCTTTCCTTTCTCACATAGCTTTTACTACAGACATATGGTTTTATTTATGTTTGGTCTCAATTCATGCCTGTTCAGACATAGGCAGACATTCAGTCTGAGACTGCTCCTGCAGAAAAAAATATATTAATAGAATAGAATAGAATAGAGTAGAGTAGAGTGGAGTAGAGTAGAGTAGAGTAGAGTAGAATAGAATAGAATAGAATAGAATAGACCAGGTTGGAAGAGACCTTCAAGATCATCGCATCCAACCCATCAACCAATCCAACCCACCTAAACAAATAAACCATGGCACCAAGCACCCCATCAAGTCTCCTCCTGAACACCTACAGTGATGGTGACTCCACCACCTCCCCAAGCAGCCCATTCCAATGGGCAATCACTCTCTCTGTATAGAACTTCTTCCTCACATCCAGCCTAAACCTCCCCTGGTGCAGCCTGAGACTGTGTCATGAAGAAGCTTCAGCAGGTACAGGACTGTCTTGCTCATCTGTCCTCTTTGGAAACCTGTCCTTCTTGACATTCATTGGCCTCCATTTTGTGGATAAAATTCACAGTTATTTTCAGCATTTATTGTCTAGGGACAGAAGTCAGAAAGCAAAGAAGGACAATACTATTTTTAACATATTTTAAAGTTTCTTTAATGTGTTTTTTGTTGGTTGTCTTTTTGTTTCTTTGTTGTTTTTTATTGTGATGGGTGCGACCAAATCTTGTTTACAATCTAAACTGCCCTAACAACACTGCCGAGTTGTAAATAATACATCCTTGTGAGAACTAATTCTTTTTATTATTTTATCCATGCTATTACTAATTGAAGTAAATAGAATGCTTACGAATCTATTTCTATGCCTATAGTTTCATTAAGCTTCTTACAAGCTCCGTTTCCCTACTGACTTGTGCTACAATTTATAGAACAGTACAAGCACATGAACAGCACAGTGCAGCTTTGTTTTCACGCTCATTCACTGCTGCTGCGAGCTGCTGGCTGCCAGCCTTGGAAACTGAAGTCTTCTGTTCCTCCAGAAAATACACACCATGCAGAAAGCAACACCACAAGCTTACACACATAACCCTGCCAGTATCCTTCAACCCTGATTTGGAGAGTCATCTCCAGCACTGAAAGGATGATCTTTGCAGTCATTACATTCTTGGCTTCTGCTAATGTTAAAGTTGCCAAATGTTACTCATGGCCTTAAGGGACACTATCTGGATCTAGAGAAAAGTTCAGATTTTACCTCCTCTTCATTTTCTTCTTTTTCCACACCACCTGTTCCTTACCTCACTGTCTGACCTTGCCAGGTGTGGGAAAGCTGCTTACTGCTCGAACACTTTTCGCTAGCCACTTCATGATCAGCAGAACCTGATAGTCCCACCACACACAGTAAAAGCAGAACAGCGGTTACTTTTGTTCAGCTGCCATCATTTCCAAGGCACAGCCTAGGGTTAATACTCAGCACAAGCAGCAATAAAGCTGTAGCTAACCACATGTGCAAAGCGGTCAGAACTTCATCACAAAATCACAGAACAATAGGGGTTGGAAAGAACTCGATCATCTAGTCCAACCCCCCTGCCAGAGCAGGTTCACCCAGGGCAGGCTGCACTGGTGGGTTTTTAACGACTCCAGAGATGGAGACTCCACCACCTCTCTGGGCAACACGTTACAATGCCCCTGCACCCCCAAAGTCAAGAATTTCCTCCTCATGTTTAGATGGAACTTCCTATGCTCAAGTTTGTGCCCTTTACATCTTGTGCTGTTACTAGGCATCACTGATAAAAAGACTGGCTCCATCCTGACACCCATCCTTTAAGTATTTATAAGCACTTATGAGATTCTCCCTCAGTCTTCTCTCCTCTAGGCTCAAAAGCCCCAAGTCCCTCACCCTTTCTTTCTAAGAGAGATGTTCTAATCCCCTAATCATCCTCCTAGCCTTTTGCTGCATCCTTTCAAGCAGTTCCTGGCCCTTCTTGAATTGGGGACTCCAGCACTGGACCCAGTTTTCAGATGAGACCTCACCACGGCAGAGAGGGAGGATAACTTCCTTGACCAGCTTGCCACACACTCTCCTTGATGAACCCAAAGATGCCACTGGCCTTCTTGGCCACAAGGGCTGGCTCAGAGTCATTGTGTTGTCCACCAGCACACACAGAGCTGATTTCCTGTACCCTAGGTGCAGGACCCTACACCTCTGCCCAACTTTGCAGCCTGTCCAGATCACTCTGGATAGCAGTACAGTATTCTGGAGTTTCGGCCACCCCTCCCAGCTTTGTACTATCAGCAAACTTGCTCTAATCCTTCATCCCGGTCCTTGATGAATATATTAGTAGTTGTTTGAGCTAATCCCTGGATTAGATACTAATTATGAATAGGAAAATTCCAGAGACTTCTGAGTAGAAGATAAATAATATAAGGGGATACAGAATAATAACGATAAGCTAATAAAATTCCATTGGTGTATTGAAAACCTTCATCTTGCAGCATAGGTTGTTCTTTTTGCTGCTGGCTCTTTTGCTGCTGGCACTGCTTCTGGGATGTGGGTTGTGCTATCCTCACTTCTGACCTTGGTAGCTTTTCTATTTGTCTTCTGTAAAGGTACAGGGGCAGGGGGTGGCTGAGCTAGCGTGTGGTGGCATAGCTTTCTGGGGGTCTTTTGTCCCCAGGAGGGGACAAGAAGATGAATCAAAGGTACAGGGGAGTCCTGTGCTGTTGTTAAGCTCTCTCTATATGTGGAAATACACTCTGTACATGTTTATTGCCTTTTATACTGTTAATTTAGTTTCTTTTGTAAACACAATTCTGAAGAAATAAGTTACTGGGGGGATCTAATTCAGCCCATAATAATGTTGAACAAGACTGGACCTAGTACCAACCCCTAGGTAACACCAATTGTTACAGACCTTCAGCTAGATGCTGCCACTGACGACAACCCTCTGAGCTTTCTCTTACAGCCAGTTTTCAATTCACTATCCACTCATCTAACAAACATTTCCAAAGCCTTCCTATGAGAATGCTGTGGGAGATGGTGTCAAAAGTTTTGCTGAAGTCAAGGTAGAAAACACCTACTGCCCTCCTATCATCTAGCCATCCAGTTATGCCCTCATACAAGCCTGTCAAGACTACCCAGACATCTGTCTTCCTCTCTTTTTCACAACCTTCCACTTCCATTTCTGGACACTTCATACAACTCCTTCACAACTTTGGTCCCTATTTCTAATCTCAGTTTCTCACCCTCTACACCACTCTCATGAGACCCCATCTGGAGTGCTTTGGGAACATGTCCACAGAAGGGCCACAAGGATGATCAGAGGCCTATGAAGACAGAGGGAGGGTGTTGAGGTTGTTCAATTTGGAGAAGGGTCTGAGGAGACCTTATTGTGGCCTTCCAGTATCTGAAAGGGGCTACAGGAAAGCTGGGGAGGGACTTTTTAGGATATCAGGTAGTGATAGGACTAGGGGGAGTGGATCTAAACTAGAGGAGGGGAGATTTAGATTAGACATTCGGAAGAAGTTCTTCACCATAAGGGTGGTGAGACATTGGAACAGGCTGCCCAGGGAGGTGGTAGAAGCCTCATCCCTGGAGGTTTTTAAGGCCAGGCTCGATGTGGCTCTGAGCAACCTGCTCTGGTGTGAGGTGTCCCTGGCCATGGCAGGGGGGTTGGAACTGGATGATCCTTGAGGTCCCTTCCAACCCTGACAATTCTATGATTCTACGATTCCCATATCATGCCAGAGACTCTAAAGAATTGCTTGAGACAAACCACTTCCATTGACAGGGAAGAAAGCAGAGAACTACTTGTAATAGTCTATTATTTTTCTTTTCTTTTGGTTTTCTTCTTTAACAGAACTGTCTTTTCAACACTATGAGCAGCCAAGGTAAAATGAAGTAACTCATTCTGCATTAGATGCATCCATCAGCTAGCTTTTACAGAAGCAGGCCAATCCTGCAATGGAGTAACACCTTTCCTGTGAGACCTAATGATGTTCAAAAAACAGCCTTTCCAAAATAGCTTGAGGAGCTGTTTGCTGACTTGCCTAGTAATCACCATGGACACCTGATGCTGCAGCCCCCAAGAGCTAATTTGCACTTTCTGCACAGGACAAGAATATCTCTGCATTTGGTAAGGATTGTGTAAGTAGTAGATGTTCAACATGTATGTTGCAGCTGTCAGAATGCTGTATTTCCAGAAAAAATGGGAAAATGTACCTGAGACTAAGAGGAGGTAGTAGAAGAAGTGGTGTTTTTTCTGAACTACATATGCATTTGAATTGCTGGAAGCTGGACAGGAGACAGCAAATATACTCCTGGATAACAACAAGTAGTTACTCCTGAGGTCTCTTCCAACCTTAATTATCCTATAATCCTGATTTCCTGCAGAAGGGACACCACAATTGTGCTTTAGAAACACCAGTGCTCTCTTTGTAGCCAGAGTGTGTGGTAATGGTCACAATGGGCTATTTTGGAAGCCAGGAGTTGTGAGGGAAGCATCTAATCGGCAAAAGCAAACTATACTGAATATGTAGATAACACAAAGAAAACTCTGAACAGCACCCTAGCTATAAATCTTTTCCTGAGAGAAACACAATTGTGTATCGCTTTCTATTTTTCACTAGAGTTTTTCCCTGTATCTCACAAAACAATAATAAAAAATACATTGCCACCAAGAGCTATAGCTAAAGATTAAATCTGAACAGATTTTCTCAACATCACACATTATTTTCATCAAAATATAAACAAATTAAAGTAATTAGATAATAAATACAACACAGTTGCTTACACTGATCTCTAGTCAATGAATGTATACACAGTCAGAACCAAAGATCTAATATTCCTTCAGGCACTTATCAATACAATTCAGGCAATGCCTCCTAATTAACACTGCAGTAATGTTTTTGCATATAAAGTGAGTATTAAAACTGGTACATAGGAACAGAGTTAGGCTACAATACCTGTCCAAAGTTAACAGCACAGTTTCATTCATTTCGGGTATATCATCAGCTTTAATAGTAATGTTGATTGTAGTATCGCTTTGCCCAGACAAGAAAACAACGGAGCCATTAAAAGGACTGATGTCATCCTGTGTTACTGCCTTCTGATTGAGACCTGAGGGTTTCAAACTCCAAAAGACAGTTGCCTGACCATCAGTCCCATCTCGATGCAGTGCAATGGAAACCTAGGAAACACATGAGTCTGTTGTGACTTGTAAAACTAGATGCAAAACCAATTATCCCCATGAAGATTACTGCGTCAATATGAGCCTCAGAGTGCTCAGCTTGGTTTTTTTCACTCATACCTACGTAAAAAATATTAAATCAGAGATGGTATAACAAAAAAAAATTATACTGAATCTTATCTTTTTAATCACTTATCAATTATACACTTAGACAGTAGAGATGACAGATTAGCATCACAAATTACAAAGCAACCATAAACACAAAAGACTTCCGTGACTGATTTAGTCAGTGTCTAGCTCAACAAGACACAACCTAGATTTTAAATGTAACTATCATAATTTTACTCTGTTACAGTACAGTGCCAACCTGTACTCTGCTTAATTAGCAGTTTTAACCTGAGAAGAAGAAATTACTTGTCTGAGTCTGGATTTTGGGGACAATTTCAGTGAAGAAAGCTAGGAGGGAAAGAAAAAATGTATGATAAAAACACCTTTAAAAGGATTTTTTTTTCCAGTGCTTTTTAAAATGCATCTTCAGGTTGTCAGAAACCTAAAAACTGTAATTTTTGGAAAACATACCCAGTTAGCCAAATTCTACATTCACAGGTTAAGCCAGCTGTAAGATATGTAGACATTTACATGAAATTTAGGAGCGTTACCAGTACTACTTTACATCACTGATGTTGTATTTGGTGAGATGATCATAGGATCACAGGATGTTAGGGGTTGGAAGGGACCTTTGAAGATCATCAAGTCCAACCTCTCTGCCAGAGCAGGACCATAGAATCTAGCACAGGTCACACAGGAACACATCCAGATGGGTCTTGAAAGTCTCCAGAGAAGGAGACTCCACAACCTCTCTGAGCAGCCTGTTCCAGTGCTCTGTGACCCTCACAGTGAAGAAGTTCCTGCTCGTGTTGAGGTGGAACCTCCTGTGTTCGAGTTTATATCCATTACCCCTTGTCCTATCACAGGGTGCAATGGAGAAGAACCTGTCCCCTCCCTCTTGACACTCACCCCTTAGATATTTATAAACATTTATTAAATCCCCTCTCAGTCTTCTTCTCCAGACTAAAAAGCCCCAGAGCTCTCAGTCTCTCCCAACAGGCTACATGGTCCAGTCTTTTAATCATCCTCATAGCTCTCCACTGGATGTCTGCAGCATCTTCTTTTTCCCATGTCAGCATCAAAGCTTAAACGGTTTTAGATGCTTGCAGAGAAGGGAAAGATCAACCTCTTTCTTGTGATAATGACTAACATATTATTTCAGACTTTATTTTTGCACTACCTTCCCCCCCACCCCTTTTTTTTTTTTTAAAGCAGAGGGATATTTAGGATCACGCAGAACTCAGAGTGAGGTTTATCCTCACATTAACTTTCAAATGTTACACTAAACATAGCAAGCTTTATGTTCTCCTAGTACATATTCTATGTTAAAGAAAAAATACAAAAATGTTGACTTACCACTGTAGCAGGGGAATCTTCTGGCTCAGAAAGAATAATTGGAAGGTTGCTAGTAAAGCCTATTTCTCCATTTGCAATATCTGGAGTAATCCTCAGAGAAATATTTCGAATCTCACCTAATCTAGGACTCAGAGGTGGGACTAGAGGAATTCTATTCACCAGCTCAACTTTTTCCAGCTGTATGAAAAAGTAAGAAAAGAAAAATAGAAATAAGAAACCTTAGCACCAAGTCAGAACAATTCTGACATTTCAGAGTAAATTTCATATGCAGGGAGCAATGTATCTCCTGAACAAATTTCTCTTAGTAGAAGTGCCAAAGAAATGGATATTGATAAGATTTGTCAGTAGCATGGTATCCCTGTAGACAAATCATGTTTGTGGACACAGTTAAGTCTATATAAAGGGAGAAAGAACCTTACAGACTGGCCAATTCTCTGCTACATCTATGAATCACAACAGCATTGATTTGACAAGTGGGCCAAGCTACTGTCCTAACTCCATTTTCTGTGCCATGCATTGATCAAATCTGCTGGAGACACTGGAACTATAATGATTTACAACCTGTGATGAAGCCAAAGATGATTCAATCTTCTTTCCCCTCTCATAGAACTTAAGGACTTCTCTATTTATAGTAACTAATCCATTAGAAAGTGCATTTAAAACTGCAAACCGGTGCAGTATTTCAAAACTGTAGTCTCACCATATTTCTGATGGTTTATTTATACTAAGAACTAGGAAAACATTTACATTGAGTGGGACATGTTACTCACTAAACACAGCAGCACTGACAGCAGCAGGGAAAGCAGGACTGGCCTGTTTGAATATTTCCTTCAAAGGTAATTTATGCCATGATTCTGTCAACATGAATCATTATAATAAGTATTTCCATAACTGATTTGCATATACTTCTGCAAACTTTGCACTGCTGTATGAACCACACAATAGCAACTACCTTTTAGCTCCCACTGGACGACTCGGTGGTTGCTAGGAGTTATCAGATCTTGTCATTTAGTAAGGTTTTACTGGAGCACGGGAAAGTGGCCTTATTTAAATCCATATACTGATCACGAATCATCATTTAAACTGATGATTTTTAAAAGCACTTTACTTCTTAGCACATTAATCTATATAGAACACATGGGCTGTATCATACTTTGTTCTACCGTTGCTTGAGTAACACACAAAAACATTCATGAAGCGTTTGTTTGATGATAGATGGAAATGTTTTATTCATTCATATTGTATTCAGTAATTGATTCTGAACCACACCAGCTAGTTATTGAGTCAGAGGAACAGATGGTGGGATTGTTTGTTTCACTTCTTTTCTAAGCTTTCTTTTGGAGCAGACCCTGATCATGCGATTAACAGTGTGCAGGTGGATCACGGTGTGCTTGTTGGCTCAGTAAAGTTTCTGAAATACTACACAACTGAAAAATTTCACAGTGCTCAGTGCTTCTTATCCTGTACAGTAACTTTGAGATTGTAACTTTGAGATTAAAGTATTAACTGATGAAGAATCAAGGGAATATGTTTGTGAGTTCGGTGTTTCTTTTTAAAGCGTATCAAGAAAAAAGAATGCATTGTGAGTTGAGTAATCATGTCCATCAGTTTATTAAATTAGTTGCACCTCAGACTACAGCTGGTTATTTAATTGAAGATGTCACTGAAGAATGTTAATCTCACTTTTCCAGTTCCTCCATCTATTCTCTAGCTGTGTTTAAGCTTCACTTCCTCCTCCACTCCTACGATTTCTGAGCTGATGCTTTATTGTGCCCAGTACAAGCTCTGCATAATCTTCTCATTCTAAACATGTTCACTGAGATTATCATTTATTCACAATGTAGAGGGATTGTCATAGTGATAAATAGGGGTATTTTTCTTCCTTCTCTAAATGAATTATTTGTGCTGGAAAGCCCCTCTGATTTTGGTTATTCAAACAAAAAGATTTTTATGGTTCATGGAGAAAGTACAGAACATTCACCCCCCGCCTCCCTGGAATCCTCAGTTTGAAAAGCCAGGCAAAGTGCCTGCAGTCTGAAATACTTATGTGTGTCTCGTCCTTAGTTCTCTTTATTTATAATGCATCATTTAAAAGAGGCTTGGAACTGCCTATTTCGATTCTTCTGTAGATCTTTCAGATCTCTTGCAGATGTAAAACACACTAACCTATTGTAATACTCCAGAATGCAATCCTTATCTGGCTGTGAATGCAAAAAAAAAATAATTTGCATACTAGTAAAACCAATTATGTAGTTCTGGCAGCATTTTGTTGGTTTGGTTTGTTTATCTGGTTTTGTTTGTTGGTGGGGTGTTTTTCTTTGGTTTGGTTTGGGGGTTTTTGTTTGCTGGTTTGTGGGTCTTATTAAGTGAATGTGTGTAGGAGGAGGTGGAGTGAGAAAGTCCTTTCAAGGTCCCAGGTAATTAAATCATTGTCAGTAGACCATTAATTTATAGACAAAATCTGGTGAATCTAACATCAAGATCATCTGAAAACTTTAAAGACATCTGACTTAAAGTGGAAAGATCACAAAGAAACTCTCCTCCAGTGGGACCACACTTGGAGTACTATGTCCAGCTACGGGACCAGCACAAGAGAGACATGGACCTGCTGGAGCAGGTCCAGAGGACAGCCACAAAGATGACCACAGAATTGCAGCACCTCCCCTATGGGGACAGGCTGAAAGAATTGGGGCTGTTTATCCTGGGGAAGAGAAGGCTCCAGGGCGACCTTAGAGCTACATTTCAGTATCTGAAAGAGACCTACAGGAAGGCTGGGAAAGGACTGTAGGACAACAGGCAGTGGTTTGAAACTGGAACAGAGTAGATTTAGGCTGGAGGAAGGTCTTTATTATGAGAGTGATAAAATGCTGGAAGAGGTTGCCCAGGGATGTGGGTGAGGCCTCATCCCTATAGACATGCAAGATCAGACTTACGTGGCCCTAGGCAGTCTGATATAATTGGAGGTGTCCCTGCAGACTGCAGAGGGTTGGACAAGATGAACTTTGAAGGCCCATTCCAACCCAATGCAACCTGTAAATATGTGAATTAAGAAATGCCTCTGTGATTTGTGCTTTTAACGCACTGACTCATCCTTTAGTCTGTGCATCAAAATTTCTGCCTGGGCTACATCATTCCAGATGACCAGAGTGGCAATAGTTCATCACAGGAAACAGACTATGGGGTTGTCTTCACTGCAGATGTGAAAATAAGTACCACAAATACTGAATACAATGCCCAGATCTTCCACAGCAGTTTATCTGAACAGTAACTTTCTAAAATGTAAGCAACTTTGGTTTCTCCAGTAAAAACTGAACACCTTCATTGGAAAGTGTATGTTCTTTAAATATTTTGATTGAAAATCCTGCTTTCTGTCCAAACCACAATTTTAGTGAATTTTTCCAGCCACTTTTAATTAGCAAT
Organism: Dryobates pubescens; assembly: GCF_014839835.1. Lineage (NCBI taxonomy): Eukaryota > Metazoa > Chordata > Aves > Piciformes > Picidae > Dryobates > Dryobates pubescens. The sequence goes on along the minus strand of NC_071657.1, from coordinate 74,715,336 downwards.
GGCAGAAATTCCCTTCTCACATATACAGGAAGAAAAATGGAAAACACTTAAATGGGCTTGTACAGGGAAAACTGCTTAAGTTCTCTGGTCAAACTTAAGATATAAATGAAATACAGTCTAAGTTTAACTTTTTAAATGCATATTTACTTGCTTGTAATGTTTATAATTTACCATGCATTGTCTGTGATCTAATTTTAAGAACCTCAGTTTGGTTAAACTGAAAGCCAAGGGGTAGACAGAAAAACATACTTCAAAAGTTGACTAACTTCTGCAACATTGATCTTACTTTGTCAAATTCTGTGATTACTACCTGAAACCTGTTCAACCAGTATGTTCTGCATTTCTGTTTGTTTTTTTTTTTCTTTAGTAAAGAACTATTAGGAATAAAGCTTTTAATGCCATATTTATAGAAATTGTCTCTAAGAGTTTTCTTAGCTACAGAGCTAATTGCTTTTTTCCTTTTTTTTTTTTTTTTTAGAAGTAGGAGCATTTTAATTAAACTAAAAGGGATGGAGCCAGTACTAAATAGCCTTTCTATAATGCAGGCTGAAAAAAATACCCCAAAACTGAGATACCTGTACGAGAAAATGAGCACCATTTTGAAGAAATGCATCATTTCTTATTGGTATATTTAAAGTATCTTGTGATTTTCCTTCTGGAAACATGAGAATGCTTCTTCCAGACATATTTAGAATGCCATCTTTTGCTCTTGCAGGATCCAGCTCTCCAGCTGGAATATACAGAGCAGTATAAACCAACTGCACATCTCCAACTGTTCCTCCCTCCCTTGCAAAACTCAGGGATAAAAAGCGTCCTGCCGGATTGCTTTCAATCTTCTGACTTTCCAAAGGATGAAATTTTATCAGGCCATAAACATCATCACTGTCCTGAATGTAAAACAGAAGCTGTAAAACAGAAAACAGCATCACTTACTCCATGCCACAGCTGCTCTATAACATAGTTTTCTTGCTTTCACAAAAGCATGTCCTGACTGTCACCATACATTTTTCTCCTTAGTGAATTGGCACTCAAGAAAGAAATCAGATTGACAGCCCCAAAGTATTCTTTGTGCACAGGCACCACAACAGTGGCGGTGGCAACTTTCCCACTATGCATCATCTGTGTGCCAGAATGAGCTCTGCATAACTGATTTTTTGGTTCAGCAGCCAAAGTCAATAATTTTAAAATGTTTCTGATTGTGAAAAAATTCGTTTTATTCACAAGGTCCATTCCAACTGTTTCTGAGGAAGACAAAGTAGGGACTTGAGTCACAAAACCATCAGCCACGCCAGCCACCCTTTATTAAACAGTTCAGAGGTTATGGTTTTAATCACCAACTCCTCCTCTGAAGCTGCTCCTCTGTGTAAAACACTCCAATAATCATTAAGACAGCAAATAAGCAAGTGAAAATAACTTGCCAGCCTTCTCATAGCAAGCAGTTACTCAAGACAGCATTTATGCAATGCTATGTAAATTGGGAATTATCAAAGACAATACCACATTTTAGAAGTCTAGCTTTATATACTACACTAAACCAAATCCATTGGATATGGCTACAGGTCAGATAGAATTAAGGATTAATTGGTTTGATTTCAAGACCAAATCCTTTAGACAGTTTAGCCACACAATCATTACTTATTGTTACATTCTGCAAAGAATCCCCAAAGCAAACTTACCTCTGATGGTTCACTGACTTCTGCACCTCCCTGTATTGTATGAGCTAAGAGTTTCAGGAGGTAGGGCTCCGCCTCTTCGGGTACATCATCATCAATAATGTTCAGAGGAAGTTTTACCAGCATCTCTCCTTGAGCAAAACATATCTCCCCAGTCTCTGGAGTGAGGTCTGCAGTCACAGGTGAGGGATCACTGCTATTCCGGATTATAACCCAGGTGACAGAAACATTTCCATGTGTTCCACCATTTCTCACAACTGTGATCCCTTCAAACCTATGGTTTTGAAAGAAAATAAACCCTCACAATATAAAATGATCATTAACATTGTCTTACTTAAGTATCAGTTCCCTGAAACAGCTACTCTATCTTAAGTGGAATAAATGTTAACTACTGCAACTGCTATTTGAGTAGGGGCTCACAGTTTGTGAAATCAGAACACATATGTAAGACTCTTCTGAGAGTGCTTACTCATAAGCTCTCCATAATGTCTATAAAAATATTTCATAGAATCATAGATTAATTTCAAGCTGGGCTTTGGCCCTTCTAATTTTCTCCCTGCATAGCCTCAAAGAAGGAGTTTGTAGTACTCCTGAGTGGCCTGCTTTTAGAACTGTTAGGACCTAGCCTGTTAGAACTTATTTTGTTTACAGTAAAGACACTTCCAAAGAGACTTGACATGTTTCACATTTGTCTGAAGAATTACATGTCAAATTTCAGAAAACCTTAATCCATTTTCTACATGATTTTATATATTACATCATAATACAGTTGCCAGGCATGGTAATTTAAGTAAGAATCTGAATGCAATATTTGTCTCTGGACTGAAATGTGAATGGTTTTGTATGAAGTACTTCCTGTGTAAGGAGACACTCCCACTTCCCTGAGATCTTTGTAGATATAGTTGACACAGTTGACTCCTACATTACATTTTCATTAGTGACTTTTGTATTTTCAATTAAGCCCAAAGAATGCTTAACAATGCCAAACAAATCTGTTAAACTGATTAGATGTTAGATTTGAAGATCTGCAGTACCTTGAAATCTGGTCTTCATCAATGATAACAGTCTGAGCAAACAGGATACTGTTGATTGATAGTACTCCATAGGGTTTATCATTTGGTTGGATGGTGACATGAACAACGGATGGATTAACCAAAACAGCATCTCCTTGCAGAGTGTCCTTAAGGAGCATAATCTGAAAGGTCTCAGCAATTTCTGGTATGGCATCATCGAGTATCTTAAATTTTATGTAAGTTTCATGAACTAGAGGTGGGAAAACAATGGTTGTATTTGGCTGTAGATCTAGGAAGTCTACATTAAGCTGTGCATGTGCTGTTGTATCCCCAGTTACAATGGCGTAATTGACAGAGACTTCATGTTCATCAGGACCAATTAATTTTCCACTGACATCCCTACCACGAACCACTTGAATTGTTAGCACACCAACTTCCTCAGGCACCATGTAAGCACTCTGAACAAAACGCACAGGACTGTCATTTTTCCTAATATTAATCTGAACAGAGTTTCTTGTAGTGTTGATTTCAGCCCCTCCTTCCACGCTCCTCAGATAAACAACAAACAATTCATCATTTTCAGGTACCTGGGGAAAAAATATAGTATTAGCAACTGGGTATAAGTCACAGTTCAAACATGGTCCAACGTGATGGCATTTAGCAAGTCCAAGCGCTGGGTGCTGCACTTTGGCCACAATAACCCCATGCAGCCCTACAGGCTGGGGTCAGAGTGGCTGAAGAGCAACCAGGCAGAAAGGGACCTGGGAGTACTGATTGACAGTAGGCTGAACATGAGACAGCAGTGTGCCCAGGTGGCCAGGTAAGCCAATGGCATCCTGGCCTGGATCAGAAATAGTGTGGCCAGCAGGAGCAGGGAAGTCATTCTGCCCTGTACCCAGCACCTTGAGTACTGTGTCCAGTTATGGGCTGCTGAATTTAAGGTCATTGAGATACCTGAACGTGTCCAGAGAAGGGCAGCAAGGCTTCTGAGGGGTCTGGAGCACAAGTCCTATGAGAAGAGCCTGGGGTTGTTTAGCCTGGAGAAGAGGAGGCTCAGGGGAGACCTTATTGCTCTCTACAACTACCTAAAAGAAGGTTGTCGACAGGTGGAGGTTGGTCTCTTCTCCCAGGCAACCAGTAACAGAACAAGAGGACACAGTCTCATGCTGTGCCAGGGGAAGTTTAGGCTCAAGGTGAGGAGAAAGTTCTTCACAGAAAGAGTAATTGGGCAGTGGAATAGGTGCTGCCTGAGTTGGTGGAGTCACTGTCGCTGCCAAAAAAAGACTGGAGCCATGGTTTAGTTGTCATGAGGTATTAGGTATTAGGTAATAGATTGGACTTCATAATCTCTGAGGTCTTTTCCAACCTGGTTGATTCTGTGATTCACCTCTATGCATGCCTGAGGAACTACAGGGACAATTTATGGACACCACCCACCTTGGCCCATCCATTCCTATGTAAGTGGAAAAGGAACATTTTCTATATTCAGACACACTCACATCCCCAGAGAAAAATTCCATCAAAGAGTTGAGAAAATGCTTTCTGATGCTTAGTTATTGTGGTCGTTTGAGGCTGTGCCTTTAAGAACCAACACTGCTGGAACACACTGGCTAATGTTTTCGGTACTAGAACCAAAACATTCTGATATTCTAAACTAATTTCATTGGTTGATAAACAAAAATGCAGCTTTAGATTGTAAAGCAGTTGGAATTTTTTTTTTTCCTCAGTTCAGTTCGGTTTGGGAGTTGGGGGAGTTTGGTGTTTCAGCCTGTTCTCCCTGCCTGCTTCTTCTGCGAACTGCTGGACTTGGCCTTCAGATAAGCAAACACTAATCCTGCATGGGCTTTTGAAGCTTGCTAACAACTCTTTTCCTTATAACTTGCCTTTCTCTCTCTCTAACCCCTTTTTGGGGAAAAAGGGAGGTAGGGGGGGAGAGAGGGGGTTCCAAAGAGGGGATCCCTCCCTCGGGGAGGGATTTTTGTTGTGTTATTTGTCTTTGCTGTGTATTTCTGTGTATATATTATAAATACCTGTATATATTGTGTTATATATAACCTGTTTTCCATATATGCTTGTAAATATATAGCTTGCTCTTCGACTGAGTTAGCTGTGGTTTCTTACTCTGTGGAGGAGGGAGAGCTAAGCCCTCTCTCAACCTACCACAGTTATTAATTAGGCTTTGATATTGTCACAAAAGAGCTGTTTAAAACTAATTTTTAGTTTTAACTATTTCTGCTTCAGTACCTGATGCAGCACTCAAAAATGAATGGCTTATACATCACAATTACAGAACATGAGGCTGAGAATTTTTGCTTTGTATCACTACACTTTATTCCTCAAATCTTGATTTGCTTTATTTAGATGAAAAAACACTATTATTTTATTGATACATATAGGGGAAAAAATAATCTTATAAAAAGTATTATGATCTGTGCATTCTCAGTCTTGCTGTGCACTCCTAGAAACCAGTACTATTTGCTTCTGAGAGGAGCTACAGGACAGAATTACTTATTTTTGGCTAATGGTAATACTCTTTTAGAAAGTTGACAAATCCTTTTAATGAACTTTTGTTTACTGAGCTAAGAAAGTTCTGAAAACCTTGCTGTCCAATAGTTCTTCTCTTTCACACTCATTTGTTAATTGGCCACCCTCAGATCCTTTTCGAGGGCTAAGAGAGTGGGCATACAACTGCCTTTATAGCTGATGCTAATTCTGTCCCTTGTTTGGCTTGTGGCACTTAAACTTGCACAATGTTGGTGACTGATGTAGGGAGGTTTTTTGCAATGTGAGATCTGGAACCTTTCAGTCACCAATAGACACCAATTTATGTTTAATTTAGTTCACTAATTAATAAACCATTTTGCACCATAAAATGTCACATTTAAAAGCCAGCCAAAATGTATCGATCCACTGCGGCAAGTTTATTATCTTAGTGTCTCATATAAATGGGACATTCTGAAGTTCATAAAGGCATTATGACTGACCAGTAACAAAAAAAAGTCAAACGTCAAAGACAACAGAATAAAGCTTTCTCTGGTGCTGCCTTGCCTCTTTCATTTTCTTTTAACAGTTTCCATTATTCCTCATCAAAAGAAAAGGAAATGTGTACAATAAAATCACCACAAATGTAATGCTGTGGAGATCAGATCTGCAGTCCTCTCATTTCTGGGGGAAAAGGAATAGCCAGTTCAGAAAAACACTTGTTTGGATGTTTTTCCTAAGTTCAGATTCTAAAAGCTCAAACTAAGTTCTAAGAGCAACATTGAATGGTTGTAAATTCCATCAATATCAACATAAACAAAGGGGGTTTTAACCAAAATTAACCTTTCACTTATGCCTGTAGACTTCTATTGAGTAGACTAACCAACCTTGCATAGATCAAACATTCAGAAACAGAACTCTGAGAATTTCTCAGTAGGAAAATAAAAATAAGTAATCACATCCTCCTCAAAAGTCTAATGATTTCTTTCTATGTCACAGAAACATCATCTACACTCAAAGAGAGGTTTCTGTACACCAGTCTGGCACACTCTCTTTCAATTCAATACCAGCACTTTCAATACCAGCACTGATGTGCAAACCCACTTCTTATAAATAACAGAAATATGGAAAATAAACACAACAACAACGAAAAACAACAACAAAAACCTTGCTTTGAAGTTGCTCGCTTCTGAGACAGACACTTTTTGGCTAGTAATATTTTCTTGTGAACCTTCTTTTTTGTTACTCCTTAGCATATTTACTTATTTTGGTGCCTCCATTTTCCCTCTCATCTCCATTATAATTTTTTTTTTTTAAATAAAACAGGAAAGTGTAAGCAAAATGAAAACCACAAGCTCAAAAGTTAAAAAATTTGTTTCTGCTTTTTCTGACAGAGAAAGGCTCACAACATATAATTTTTTTTTCACAGACTAATCTAACAATCAAAAATCTGTAATTATCCCTAAGTGTTCATGCCCTTCATAAGATTGTTTCTTTTAGGACTCTTATCTTTAAGTGCTTTAAAACATGAAAGATACATATATAAAACCATACAATTTATTTTTTTCAGTCTGTCTTTTCCTTGTCAGTATTCAACATGTTACATTCTGTCTTTAGTAGCAAGCAACATGCCTGCTGCTCACAAGAGTGAAAATCAAGTTAACTAAAAGTGAACTGGATTCTCATGCAGTGTTAACTGAAGGCAGAGGAGCTGCACAGTCACCACTGAGGATGGAATGAAAAATGCATCCTGTAAGCAACATTAGGATTAGGTTCCTTTTGCCTAAACAACTAATAAAGACAACAACAACAAAAAGACATACTCAGTTCATCATGCAGACATAGACTGAATTTCCAAGGCTGACTGGTAGTGAAAAGCAGAGCGTATTTAAAAACAAATATAGAGACAAGTTAAATACAGAAAGGCTAGTCTAGTAGATAAACCTGCATCTAGGTTAAAAACATCACCCTTGGCCATACAAGGCCCTCTATGTTCCATCTGAAGACAAATACAATGCTTTCCTGATTATTTACAGATTTACTGCAAAGGAACCAAAAAAAGTCTAGTCATAGTGGACAGGATATGTTTAGTAACTAAAAACAGTCACTGATGAGAATTACAGAGGAAGCACTAGGAGTAAAAATGAGAGCCCACAGAGCCAAAATTTAACATCATTTTACTAAGCAGAAGCAACTCTAACCTTATTTGAACCAAACATTTTTGGTAATTTATTATTCTAAGTCTCTCCATAGCAGCATCTAACATACATATCCAAAACCCAAAATGAAGTCATCTTGCTCCTACCTGATCATCCAGCAGTGTTAAATTATAAATCAGCACTGATCTCCCAGGGGTAAATGTAATATTTCCCCTAGCTGGACTGAAGTCTTCTTCAGCTGGGTTTGGTCCATCTTCTATCTGCAAAGAATTGATTTTTAACATAAGAAATATATAAAACAGTAATACAAATACAGTAGAAGTACAATACACAGAGTGTGTGTGGTCAATACACAGAGTGTGACATGCATAACAAATGAGTGTCTGTTCAGTCATCTCCAACTCACAGGCACACACATTGGGTTGTGAAAATCTGCTCTGTTTTGGCAGATGGAGTATGTCAGAGTAAGCACTCTAAAGAAATTATGTGTATAATTATAATAGAGGAAGAAAACTACATCCATACAGGCCTGTGTGGACTCTTTGGTATCTACTGATGCATAAGTGAATCTAATATGAAGAATATGCATCCTGATTTATATCAGTAGTATTTCATAGTAAGTTCCAAGACAAAATAATAGCAGTTATTGGTTTTGTGTCTTCTCTGTCTTGATATGTGACATTAAGGGAATTAAAGTTATTACTGAAACCTAAGAGACTAGGAAGACTCGTACAGGTAATATGTTTGGTTTTGGGGGGTTTTTTTAGAAAATCTTGTAATTTTTCTTCAACATATACATATAAACTACACTGAGACATGGATCATGGAAACAGTAAAATTTTTTTGACCTTCAAACAAGGTCCAAACCAAGCAGATCTACAACAAATTACACAGAAAATCTAATTCTGTATATTAACTATATATGCTGTATTTAGCATGCAATACAATCCAGCAGAAATCTTCAGAGATTTTGAGGTCCAGGCTAAACTTTGATAACATGTAAGAAGAACTGACAATGCATAAACAAATGTCCAAATGAAAGATTTCACATGTCATTTTAAAATATATAGTAGAATCAAAGCAAAGTAAGAAAAAACAACAATGCAATAAAAGCAGTAACTATATCACTTTAAAATCAAGCACATAAATAACAGCCTAAATATTCAACATGAATAATTATTATGAAAGGTTTAAGCTTCTGGGAATTCAGACTGCAGGGTTCAATAAAGTTCTATAAATACTGGTACTTGCACATTCTAATTTGGCAAAAGTATTAAAGACTCAGATGTTTATTCACAAAATACAAATCAATTTTGAAGAACTATTAAATAAGACGTTCTTAATGCACTTAACACACAGTTTTCCAATAATGCCAACTAATGCTGCCTCAAATATCTTCCTACAAGAGAATACTTAGTTTTCTCTACTATCTCTCAATTTTTCTTCAAATTAGGTATTTTCCATTTGACAGGTGCACTTTGACATTTTACAAAGCAAATGCAGACATAGGTATTTTGCCTCTATTTTACTTTCATAAACACTTCAGCAAGTTATGACTATGGCCTCACAGCTTTATCCAACAGACAAAGGGATGAAGCCTTTCTGGTAAACTCACCTCAAAAGTCACGATGACTGTCCCGTAGGTTCCCCTCTCCCTAATTAGAGTGAGAGGCACAAATTCATTTCTGCCCCTGGGCTCATTCACTGTGATTAAGGCAGACTAATGAGGAAGAAAAGGGACAGGCAATCAGGCACAGATCAAATATCACAGCAGAAGGAAGAAACTGTTGCCATAGAAATAACCAAACTCCCACAGACAAGTTAATCCAATCTGCAAACCAGTCCACTGATGGCATACATTTCCTAGCAACCAATTAGTTCAGCTAATGAAAAGCTTGAAAGATTCCAGATTTAAAAAATTATCATAAGTTATGCATGTTGAGTGTTACTTTTGGGGGTGTTTTAGTGTGAATTAACATAGTCAGTATACACACAACACTGGCATATTAGCACTGGTATTTATAGGAGCTCCTAATCCCGTTAAAAATAGAGTTTCTCCATTAAAAAGTCATTTCTTAGATAACTAGCTATAAATGGGCCCTGTCTATCAAACTGTTGCACCTGAAAGATTTCAAGGAATTACATCACTTCATGGAACAGCATGACTTAGTATTGTGGTGCTAAAAATGTCTCACGGTATTGCGCTTTTTCAGGGAATCCTCTACAAAGATTGCATCACCATAATGATGTACACACAGCACAGTTTCTAACACAAACTCTGGTTTATTGCACATATTACTGCACACTACTAGAGTGACACCAGTGTCCTATCACAGGTGTCATACAGTGAATATACCATGATGCTGTTGCCTCAGCTTAAGAGGTAAATACAAAACTCCTCACTAAAGATGGGGAAATGTATATATTCTCAAGATTTTATCATCTTTAACTTTCTTATGGTATGATTCCTCACTTCTTTCCTGTTGTATTTGCATCTTACAGATGTGGGGCAGCTGGACAGTTTTTAGTTTTATACTTAAGATGATCAACATAGTTATTCACACAACCATGAGGGTTTCAGGCTATGTCTCAACATTGAAAAGCATGTGCAAGTATTACAACTGGATATATGTATGAATTACATACATTTGTTTGAATTACCTCTAGAGAGATTTTCAAAGACGGAACTCAGAATCAGTTTTCAAGGGATTCAGTTGAGCAACTAACCAGCATCTTTGACAATTTCACCTGCATGTTGCCTAAAGCTTTCACATATACCATATAAAAAGCCATACCATGTTAAAAGAAATTATTCCAAAGGCATTGTCATTTGACAGGATTGTTACAGTGACAGATTTGGGGGAGCCAAGCTTTATCCCTGGAGATGGTTTCTAAAATGAACAAAACAAACAAAGACATTCAATATGGTGCTGGTCAAATAATACACATTTTGGTTTTACTGTCTTTTAAGAGTAAATGTCAGCCTATAGCACATTACATGTCTTTTTATTATATTTTACAATGCACATTTTTTAAAGCAACAGAAAGCACCAAAATAGTTCTGAATTACTGGGGCGAAACACTCTATGCAGTCAACAACAAGGTGCATGAAACAAACTTTTTATAAGATTAATCATAGTTTGTAAATCTCTTGATGACACTATAGCCAATAAGGAACTAGGAATTAAGCACATAGCCCTGCCAGGAACTCTGAAGTGCTTCTGGTTTCTCCCCACACATTTGTATAAAACTGAAGCTTTGAAGCTATTATACTCAGATATCACATAATGGAAGCAAATCTTTACAGTGTTGTAAAAATGAGCTATGTTTATAAATCAAAGGAAATAGGGAAGGGAAAATATGCACTAAAACATCCCCTGGGATATATAATTAATTATCAACAAAATGTAATTTATCTTTAGTGAACTGATACTGCACTTATTCATTAATTGGTAATAAAAAAAAAAAAAGTGAATGTGAACCATCGTCTTGTAGCACAACTGCTGTGAGACAGAAGAGGATGAAGAGATTTATCGATAGGTATGTAAAAAATTGTTGGTTTCTAGGTAAATCTTGTTTACCCTCTGCTTCTAAAGGTCTAGATGTCATCTTCCTTCTATGCAGAAAAGCAGGAAAGGCTAAGAGTCTCTTCACAATGTAACTCTTCTGGGCTCTAGTACAACACAAAATGTCCACAGATGAATGCAGTGGACAGTCTCAGACTTAATCTACATTACACAGCAACTTCATCCACAGAAGCCTCATCCTTTGAAACATTCCAAGTCAAGCTGGACCGGGTTCTGAACAACCTGGTCTAGTTGAAGTTGTCCATGATGATTGTGAAGGGGTTTGACTAGATTACCTTAGAAGTCTCTTCCAACCCATTCTATGATTCTGTCACACAAAGACACCCACAGGTATGGCGAAACCTTCTAAAAATCAGTAAGGACCATCCTAGCTAGTCTCCAGATTTTAGTTCTTCCTAGGACTTACAAGCAGTATCTATGGAATACCAATCATTGATATCAGATCACCCACTGTTTACTGTGCAACAGATAAATTGAAAAATCGATACTTACCAGTAGTGTCAAGTAAAATGTGAATGTCTCATCAGCCTCTGGAAGATCATCATCACAGACAGATATATACACTGTTCGGTTTGTTTCTGTATCAGGTATAAATGCAGCTGCGTATGTGTCAAAAAAGTCCCCTGTGTTTTCTCCATCAATCTGCAATAAGCACACAAATGAATGCCTCCTCCTTTTCACCCCGATATCCTCTCTAATATTGTTCTAGACCCATTTAACAGTCTTCATACACTCTCTGCGCATAGGCCTTCCCAACATTTCCCCTGCTATCATACAGTTATAGACAGAAGGTGGAGGTAATAGTCCTTTCTAACCATACTGAGCAACCAGGGAAAACAAAACAGATCAAAAGAAACAATACACCTCATTCAGAACCATTTATGACTTCCTTGCAAGTGGGTAACTTTTGCATAATGCACCTTATGAACAGTTTGTGAACGGATAAACTGCTCCTAGCACAGATGTGTATACCTCATAATACCCTAACTGAAACTGAAATTTACCTCAAAATGTAACTGCCCTCTGCCTTCCTGCCTCACTCTAGGGAGGAGAGGGAGCCAAGGCCTTTAATCCAGATTTGTATTTTCACTGACAATGCTGTCAAGATGAAGTCTTCTATAATGAACAGCCTTGTTCTCATTTCAGTTTACAAAAGAAAATCCCACTCATTTCTGGCACTAGTGCTGGGACTGGGAGCTCTAGGCAAGCAGTTGGACTTGTTGATCTCAAAGGTCTCTTCCAACCTCAAGAGTTCACTGATTCTACTGTATTTAAGGTGGTTAGAGGAGAGGTAATATGGGAGTAGTGTGAAGAGAGCAGTGGGTCCAGGTTAAGTGTACAGCGGGAAGCTGTGACTGAATTGAGAGAAGCAACTGACCAGCATAGCTGCTACACCTGAAACTACCAGACTTACAGGAACTAATGGTTTGAACAAAAAAGTGGAAAAGGCTGTTTGTGAAAAAAAGCTGTTCTTCATTTGAGAACAGTGACATTAGTAATTTAGTGATGAGGAAACAAAGTATGGAAGTCATTTTATGTCTCTTCCCTATCAGTGGATATATTGGAAATTACTTTTTTTGTTTCTAAGCCAACACCAGGCTGAACAAAAAGCTCTTACGAAACAGGCTATAAAGATCTTCCTGAAAGAGCTGGTCAAAATATTCATGTTAGAAACAAACCTTGACATTTCAGGTCCTTAATAAGGAAATTAAATTACTCTGCTTATTACATGGTTTAGGAGCAATACTTTCAAAGCCCAATCACGTTTTCTCAAGGTTATAATAAAGTGTGAAATCCTTACAGGTCAATTTCTATTCTTTGTAATTTCTAAGACATATTTTTCACATTTAGGTACAGGAGAATAAAGTACTGTGCAGAAACATAGAAAATTTCTTTTGTCCAGAGACCAGAAATTCATAAGCAGCATATCTTTTCTGGTATACTGCTTTTCACTCACACAGTACTCATACTACATAGCATCCTACTCCATGCATATATGGTATTACACACTTAAGAGGGGTTTTAACTTCTAGAAGGAATGTAGTGGAGATCATGATTAATAACAGTTAAGAAATAAAGGAAGCAATGCAAAAATGCCAACTCTGATCTCAAAAGTAATTGAACCATGTAATTGTTTTGATCCCTACAGAAATTTGATTCAAATAGTGCTCAAGTGCAGGTCCTACAGTAATCTACAGAATGGAAAAAAAAGTTATAGATCCACATTTTCAGTGTGAGTTCATATCCACAGTCAAAATCACCCCCACACATACCAGTCTGAACTTCCACCTGATCAGTCAAGAGTTGCCTCCTTGAGAAGATGAATAGAATAGAATAGAATAGAATAGAATAGAATAGAATAGAATAGAATAGAATAGAATAGAATAGAATAGAATAGAATAGAATTAGCCAGGTTGGAAAAGACCTTTGAGGTCATTGTGTCCAACCTATCACCCAACACCATCTAATCAACTAAACCATGGCACCAAGTACCCCATCCAGTCTCTTCCTAAACACCTCCAGTGATGGTGACCCCACCACCTCCCTGGGCAGCCCATTCCAATGGTAAATCACTCTTTCCATGAAGAACTTCTTTTTAACATCCAGCCTAAACCTCCCCTGGTGCAGCTTGAGACTGTGTCCTCTTGTTCTGTCATAGGTTGCCTGGGAGAAGAGACCAACCTCCACCTGGCTACAACCTTCCTTCAGGTAGTTGTAGACAGCAAGAAGGTCTCCCCTGAGCCTCCTCTTCTCCCGGCTAAGCAACCCCAGCTCCCTCAGTCTCTCCTCATAGGGCTTGTGCTTTCTGCCCTTCTCTGCAGCCAGCAAGAATTTACTCAGTTTTGAGAAACTGGGTGTTGCTTCTCCAAAGTGAAGCACTGTCTCACTGAAACATCACCCTGCTTTTCACTGGCTAGAAAAAAACAAGACTTGATTCAAAATTTCGGGGGGATACTAAGTGAGGGTGTAACTGGCATTGTCTCTTACCGACACAATGGCTGTGACGTTAGCAGGCTTCCCTGTCCTTTCGATTACAAGACGTATCACAGTTGTGCTTGTTTCATTAACTACAAATTCTGTTTGTCCACTGAACTTCACTTCTGTTTCTCCAAAAGCAAAATGAATGAGCAATGCTAAAAGCAAATAAACAAATAAAGAAGCAGAGGGCATCCCTATAGGGACAAAAAAAAAAAAAAAGAAAGAAAAAACTAATTAAAAATAAATTGTGACTCTAAAACACATAAAACATTCACAGTCAACCTAATCAATCTAGTCAATGCTTCTCAACCCTTCAAATCTTGTCATTATCTTGTGAGCTTCAGAAATGAGAATTAAACATGCACAGGTCTCAGCTATAAGCAAGTCAGATAACGTAATTATCATCTATTTTTAATTCTCTTTTCATAATCTTCACCGAGTGCTTTTCTAGACAGGTTTTATGAGCCCTTTTCAGTTGGAGGAATAACTTCTAAGAAAAAACAGTGACATTGGTGCAATTGTTTTCACTGTCAACCAACAGATAATTCACTTGGAAGCTGTCAATTATTTCCACTTTCTTTGCTCTCTCAGTTCTCTTTGGAAATAAACATGAATTGGCAGGAAGGGTGAAGGGCTGAGTGTCTGCAGTCATCTCATAAACCATCATCTGACATCCCATGGACCATGAAATGTTCTTAAACACTTGCATATTTTCTCGAGATTCTTTTCACTGCTTCTCTTCATCCCACGATTCTTGCATGTCTTCTTGTCATGGAGAATCACTGCGGCACATTTTAATGCCATTGTAATCTTTGTACAGCCAGACCTTTATTTTTCATTTGCTTCTGCACAATGTCTAGTTTCCTTTCCAATTTCCTTATCTACAGCTTAAAACTGAAGTGGTTTATTCCTCTTACATCAGAGTCCAGTTAGGTAAAGTACAAGTTCCAGTGAAGTCATTAGGTGCTGATGCTGTGAAAGATGCATTTTTGAGAGGCTCTGGCACTTCAAATTGCTCTTCTGTGCAGAAGCTCTTATTACACAATGCTGACAAGAACTAAGGAGCACATTATGTGCCATAAGAATCTGAGAAACTGTTGACCAAAGCACAAGAACAAAGTTGCGCTCTGAACACCAAAAAGCACTACAGCATGGAGATCTGATGGATGAATTCTTTCAGCAAGTTGCTTTTAATCTGTACTTACTATTTAGTAATGCTGCTTCTTAAAAATTCCTGTACAAAAGAGACAAGCAATATTTGTGCAATTACACACAATTAAAATGTCACCTTGATTAAAATTGTATTTCTAAGGTCTATACTAACCAGACAAATCTGGTCAATGATGATTGGATAAACTCTGTAGGACATATTACATTAACATTAGTATCAATAATACTTAAGATCAGCCACATTTGACAAAACACTTGTTTCCACTATTTATGAGGGACAGTAAATAAATATTTATTCATAAATGATCAGTAAAACAGAAGTCATGTGTATATTGAAACATATTTTTGTGAAGTTTGTGCCAAATTTGTAATCAAAATACCCTTGAGGTCCAGCACAGACTCTAAGTGGTTTATGCAGGCAGTCAGGTGGCTTTAATCTTGTTCTCACCAGAGAAAAAAAGATTAACAAGGATTCAGAAGGACTTCCAAGACTCTCAGTCATCCTACAACAGATTCTGTGCAGGCAAGGGTTAATTTTACATCATGCGATAAGCTTCACAGAGTCAAATTAAAGTATAAAAATTATCCACAAATATGACAAATTAAGTAAGTTGGAAGTACAGCCAAGAAAACTACCAGTGTCTCTTAGAATTCCTACAAGCAAATAATGGTGGCATGACAAAATTAGCCAATTTAAATTATTGGTAATAAAAAACCCACCTAGCTCTAATGAATGTCACAGAGGGAACAGACAAACAATGAAAGTGAATGCAAAAAATAATAAATTATTAACCCCTTTCTCTATGAAAACAACTATTTAAGCTATGTTTTACCACCTATTTGAACAGTGTTTCATAACTTTCAGCAAAAATGTCACACTAATTTTGCTGCAGAACTTCACACTGTTACAAATTTTTATGATCACAAATAGAGTCCCTCAAGATATCCATGGCTCCTGCTGAGAATTCAATGTGTAAGAGACTTTACAGGAATTATGCTTGATTCCTGCATATCTATCTATCCAGCAGCTCTAGTACAGAAGAGAGCTCAGAGTCAGAAGCAAAGATAAAATGCATATAACAAAACTCCCTGGTTTAAAAATTGTCAGCATTTCCAAAGCTGGTTGTGTTAATGTGCAAGACGTTTTTTCTTGCTTCTATGTGGAACTGCTCTGCAAACTACAAACCTTCAAGCTGGAAAGAGAACAGTTGTCTAACCTTTGTAAACTCTGAGACAATTGCACTGTCTGCAGACACAGGCATCATCCATACTAAACTGAGGCATTTGTTGACCTTTTAGCTTCAGCTGTTACCTTGTCATAGACTTCACAAATATCTTCCCACGGTACATGCTTCTAGTAAATAATACTGAAAACACGATCCTTGAGGGCAAGATTACGAAGTTTAGAATTACTTGAATTCTATTACTTCTACTAGAGAGCATTCTGAAACTATAGGATTACCCCTGTGGAACAAGAGAGGTTTCACAATCATACCATCAATTATTTAGCTGGTGTGTATTCTTCCTTGTTACATTATTTGTACTAAGATTTACTTTGCACAACCTGCCAAAAGTAGTTTTAACTCTTCTTATATAAACTCAATTTTGAAAAATCATTACTATTTTGAAAAACTAATCTATTCAAGACAAAAAAAATCAAGACTTAGAGAATGCAGAACAAATTTATTCTCGTATCTGAAAAGACATTATAGGCCATGGTATTCTTACCTTATTAAATGTGAAGTCAGTTTTTACACTAAATTTCTACTTAAACTGATATGGGTACACAGTTCATTCCTTATTAATTGCATTGCATAATGGTTCAGCATGAGCCTTTGCATGATCAGGGGTTAAAAGACAACTCTTCCCCACACTTCCCACCCTGTTACTACTGGTGGGTTTCTTTTTTGTAAGGCAGCTGAAATTCTAGTCCTTGTTCACTGCTACATATTCTGTTTGGGGCATCAAACACTGCTTCAGCTAAAAACTACTGTGTTCAGCTATCTCAATCCAGGATATTTAGTCATGCTTTAAACTAGATTAATGACTCAAAGTCATTAAAATGTTTTTCAAATGACAAGAAGAAATGGAAGGCTATGCATCTTCAGAGCATGGATAAGTCAATGGACTATTTTTTAACTGTCTTATGGTTAAAACCATTTCAAATATTTGTAGTATCAGTGGTAGTTTAAAGCCATGCTACTTACTAAGGCCTAGATCATCTTGATGTTTTAATGGTATTAAAGAATCTTAAAAGTCTGAAAATCACATTCTGATAACAACAAAAAGGGTGAAGAAATCTACCCTGTAACACTGAGTCACAATCTTTAATGAGCACTTTCTTTTAGTCTGCATTTTGTGGTACTTCGTGAAGCACACCTGTGTTTTAACCCAAAACACAGAATCATGGTGTAGGACACATCAGAGCATAAACTGATTCCCCATAATTTCCACTGTGATGACTCAGGAATTTAGAGTTAATACAATTTACAGGAATATAATTTCAATCTATTGCCCAGCTGGAACCAAAGAGATGCAGGCCACTGAAACTGGTGTTCCTCATAACTGATGAATTACCAGGGTTAGCCTCACCTTCATCACTCTGTTTCTGGTACAAATTTTAAGGTTTATAAAGAATGAGTAATCTTTTTCTGCAGATTTTCACAGTGGATTCCACACTTAATAAATCAAAACCACGAAGAATGACAAGATCTCTTGGCTTTTTTCATTGAGGGATAAGGGAACCTACAGACTAGTGGCACGTGGAGAGGATGACAAAGGAAATTAAAGGGTTGTGTAAGATCCCAAATCTGAAGTGAAATTAGTGTAAAATGCCAGATACACAATGGAGAATGGCTAAAGAATGGGAAGTCGATTCACAAAGGAGCAGTAAGTATCCTGTACCTCAGACTAGTCATAGCTGCTCAGCGGAAGGAACAAGCAGCTATGCTGAAGTAGACTCTCCCACCTAGCAACTACACCTTGATTTACCAGTGCTCATCCTCCCACAACTCATTGTAGATTTCTGAAGTCTAAGGACACAGCACAGTAGAGCAAGTGTAAAGCCTAGTGCACTTTTTACTGCCTGTCCTTGTCTACTCCCTGTGGTTAGAAATACCCTGCCAAGAAGAACATTAGAAAACTGGCATGCCTAGTACCCTGCATTGAGTACAGCATTACATCTATCAATGGTTGCCAGAGAGAAGTCTATTCAGCGGAGAGATATCAGCACCCAGCAGCATCTTCCGTGGAGTACAATGGGAAAGATACATGTACCCTTTCATATGTAAAGAGGAGATTCTCTGTAGTACAGAGGAACAGCACACAGCAAGAGGTTTTACAAGGTCACCACCCTTGCTGCACCTGTTGTAGAAACATACTAAAAACCTGCATGTTTCCAGCCTTTTAGGCATTCTCAGAACCATGGAAACTCACAACAGTATTGAAGAACAACCTAGGAAAACAGAAGGAATTATTAAAAAATTTATTTACTATACCTCTGTTTTTTATGTTGTAATGAGCTCAAATTAAGAGAGGAATCTTATTTCGAACTGGGGTTTTCCTTGCCTCCAAGTTCCACAGTTCACACAATACACAAAGGAGGACACAGCAGCTGTGTCTGCAAAACCTGGCATGTGGACACTGGGTATTACCCAAGTCTGCTCTGTTGGTTGTAGTTTCCTTTTAGGTTTAGGCTTTTATTGCTTAGATGTGGGATAATTAAGCCTCTCATTCTCATACAAATTGGGAAAGAGAGTGTTCCAAAGGTACTATTTCAAAATAATTTTTCTGTATCTCTTTTTTGCCTTCAATCTCCTTCAAGGTGGATGAAGCATAAGAATTACGGTAAGCCACTAGTACTGCTTCATCTGCAGCCCTGATAGCTGCAGCATTTGGGGCAAGAATATGTCTCACAGACTTTCATGCACATTATTCGGTGTCACTAGATGCACCTTTGCTTCCAACTCTTCAGTCTTCCTCTTTACTACAAAGACATTCCAGGTACTTACCCATCATCCCCTTTCTTATTACTAAGGTTGGAAAGTGCTAGCCAAAGCACAAATGCAGACTACTAGGTGCTGAAAATCCCTTTGTCAGCTTTCACTGTCCTGAAGATTTTGGGCTCAGCTGCTTACTGCTCCTGTGACAGAATAGTGCCACAGTGCAACTTTAGGTGCTAAGAAGATTTATCTGCATTTGAGATTAACTGTATGGACATCTGTCCATGATGCTCTTGACCATTTTCTGTCTAATAGTTGCAATATTTTAACTATTTATTCCCACATATATCAGTGGGAATGGCAAATTTAATGTAACTGGAACACCTCCAAATCAAAACTCTTGCTTATTCAGTTTCCCTTGAAAAAGGCATGCACTCTTCAACACAGACATACTAAGGAAGAAAAGATGCTTACGGTGCCTGCTGTTGTACTTATATTTACAAATCAGAACATTAAATCTATCATCACGGCCAGGAAACAGCACTGAAGGTGGTAAACCTGCAAGACACGGGCCTGATGAGACATCCAAATCATCTCGCCATGTTTCCAGAGGTCACTGAGAGGTTACCAGTGTAGTAAGCCCAAAGCATCCGAGTAGATCTAAACTATACCCTTAAATGTTAAGTTCTAAAGCATGTAATCATGACTGGGGAACCAAGTTTCATCTCTTAAACCATGTAGTGAGGCTTTCGGAGGCAACCCCTGCCTTGGTCTATTCTCAGTCAGAGCAGGGAATGAAGGACAAAACTCAAGCAGTGCTGAGTCCACCACTTCTGTTTGCTAGCTGCAAGCAGAGAGAACAGAACCCTCTTCTACAAACATCTGCAGTTACCCATTGTGGTAATTTTAGGCTATGACTTTAATTTTTTTTCACAAATCTTGAACAGAAAAGAGTAAAATGTAAATAAATCACTATTGGGTGTAAAATTGCTAATTGGCTGGCCAAACAGAGAAACAGACAATTTTGACTAGCTGTAAGGTCCAGGTTATTTTTACTCCAGTGAAACAACTTGGGAGTTATTAAGCTTACTTTAGAAGAGAGATCAGAGTGTAGTGTAAACAAACTTTGGCTGAAATCTGCTAATGAACAATGTGAAGAAATACATCAGTAGCAATCTGAATTTGCCCTAATTTGTACCAACGAAACTATGCTGATTTCAGCTACAGAACTTCAAACTTATCTCACGCAATTGATCAGACTCCATCTAGATCTAACTGCATATTATAAAAAAGCCAAAACCAGGTAATATTTTGGAATAGTATCATAGTATCAGTCAGGGTTGGAAGGGACCACAAGGATCATCTAGTTCCAACCCCCCTGCCATGGGCAGGGATACTTCACACTAGATCAGGCTGGCCAGAGCCTCGTCCAGCCTGCTCTTAAACACCTCCAGGGATGGGGCCTCAACCACCTCCCTGGACAACCCATTCCAGGGCTTCACCACTCTCATGGTGAACTTCTTCCTCACATCCAGCCTGAATTCTCCCCACCTCCAGCTTCATTCCATTCCCCCTAGTCCTATCACTACCTGAGATCCTGAGAAGTCCTTCCCTAGCCTTCTTGTAGGCCCCCTTCAGATACTGGAAGGCCACAATTAGGTCACCTCAGATCCTTCTCTTCTCCAGACTGAACAGCCCCAACTCCTTCAGTCTGTCCTTATAGGAGAGGTGCTCCAGCCCTCTGATCATCCTTGTGGCCCTTTTCTGGGCACATTCCAGCACATCCATATCTCTCTTGTAACAGGGGCTCCAGAACTGGAGGCAGTACTCCAGGTGGGGTCTCACCAGAGATGAACAGAGGGGGAGAATCACCTCCCTTGACCTGCTGGCCACACTTGTCTTGATTTGCTTTCTGGGCTGCAAGTGCACATAGTTCTTTTAACCATCTAGCACAGGTTTAAGCAAAAGGTAAATCTAGTTTTCAGCTCCATACTGGAAATCTTCACCTACCTACACAGTTCTAATGAAAACTGCAGACATCTTTCACTAATAGGAATTATTTTACAGGATTTTCCAGAACTCCTGTCTAGCTTGAGACACTACAAGCACTTATACTGGCTCTCATATGTTTTCTCACACACACACAATTTAAAAACGGTAAGGAGATAAAATAAAAACAACAGACAAACAAAACCAAACAAAATACTCAAGAAGATGCTTAGCACTGCCAGCTCATGTAAAGTAACTGCGTAACTGAGCTTGCCACAGGGCCAAGCTCTTACACATACGTAATCACAAACTCAGATGAGGAAGGATTCAGGGAGGAACACCCATTTATTCTACTTCAGTAAAGAGAAGACTTTTCACAATAATTTCTATTTGCAGCCCTGATTTGAAGGTTTGTCCCACATCCTCAGCATTTGTACTTCAAGTTTTACACCACGTGAGCTGAGGACAAAACTGCCACAGCTTCAAGTACCTGGCACTTATCCTGAATGAAGTACTGTGGCCTGAATGAATAGCATGTATCAGGCAAAAGTAATTATGGGCTCCTACAGTACACCAGTTATTTTTTTCACATTTAAAACCAGAAATACAACAGCCAGTTTTGCTGTAGTGCTTCATGCATCATAATCTTGCAAGAAAATCCAAACCTTTAAGGGCTAGAACCAGGAATTACAGACTCACAGCGGAGATGGATGACTTTGTTTCAGGTATACGGACAGACAAACTATTACCTTCCAAAGTGGATTATTTCATGCTAATACACATGTATGAGACAAACAGAATTTTTATGTGCTGCCTATTGATTAGAATAATTGTCTCAGTGGGTTATTCTTGAGTGCATCAAAGTATATTATTAAGCATGAAAATCAGTTACAACTATGGATTTTAAGTCTAAGAACTATATCAACGAAAGCTTTCTGTATAGAGGTAAATGTATATTTTTAAAATTAGATTGCAGCAAAAAACGTTGGTTTTATAACAGATCTGTATGTTACAAAGTCCCCCTGGCAGACTGCTTTCTACTGAAGTAAAAACATGCACCCTTTTCAAGATGATGATTAGCATGAGGCTCTCACTCTAATCTATACAAGTGAATGGATCCCTTAAATCTGGGTGATCCATTTTTAAATAAAACACATAATAAAAGCATTTATGTGGTAAAATTTGTTTGGGTTCAAAGACTCCTCACACTACCTTTATCGAGTATTGTGATTTCCGTGGCTTTCTAAACCTTTTAACCTATGTCACAATTTAATAATCACTGTTTAATAATTATAATCATTCCCTTATTAACTGGGTATTTCTTTTCGTTCTTCTAAGGCACCCCGTAGTTCAAGACAAGGAAATCTCTTTGTTGATTAGTTATTTAAGACCAGCAACAATAACTATGCTGGGAAGAAAGGTGCTTTGAGAGGATTACACAGAGCTAGTTCTCAACAGCACCAAGCCGAGAGCAGCAAATTACAAACCCAAGTACTTCATTGCATGTAATCAAATTGGCTGGTTGAAATGCTAATTGCCTTTCAGCGAAGCTGAAGGCAGACAGGGGACCCTGTGCTTCACAGAACGACATGCATTTTTTACCCCACTTCTGCACCATTGTCTTGCTGAGAATTATTCAAAATCTATTCATAAAGGTAGCTCTTTTCCTAACCTTTAAAAATGTGGGAAATTTCTAAACCTCTGACCAACACCTCGGATCTGTGGGTCTGCCAAACCCATAACAGATGGCTGAATTAAGGCCATGTTAAATCCTTAATGAAGCAAAGCTTGAAACAATTCAGAGCAGCCACGTATGGGACCAGTCCAGGACAAGTGACTGAGGAGAAGGAAGTTTCTTTAGTCATCTGAACATGAGAATCAAAACTGTACTCTAAATAATAAATCTCCGGTAGACAGAAAAGGAGATAACCAAAGAAAGATATCTTGGTATGTAAAAAGATACAGCATTCTAGAGGAAATTCTGTCTTCAACTTGATAATAAAAACCACAAAAAGCTCTGATGAATATGGAAAACATCTTCTCCGTTGATTAATCTCAATACAGAAATTCAGCCTGTCAAATAAGGCTGTCTAAATAAGTACAACTTTATCTTAAGAGCAGCCTTGGTTTTGACTTACAAATTATTTCAGTAAAAGGCTTTTAGGAACTTTAACTAGTTTTACAGGGAAAAACTCATTAAGCCAAACAATGAAACAATGTTTTCCATATTTTAAGTGTATTTCAGAACTCCTGGCTCCCAAATTCTTTCTGCAACAGGAGTTTACTCCTCAAAATGGGAATAAACAAACTCAATTTTGACAATATTTATTGACAAAAAGTATTTTCTAGTGAGATTATTCACTCAAAGAATGGCTTTGGCTTTGCAGAAGAAGAAAACTAACAACAAATGATTTGTGATTCAGTAACTTTTTTAGACTGAAAAAAGTTTAAGTGGGTCCATCAGGAATAAGAAAAATGGCCTCTGAAGCTGATTCCTCCTATCAATAAGTTTTTCCTAGGAAACAGTACTGTTAGATTTAATTCTTGACTTTCTGAAACTATGATAAATGCCTAAAATCAATAACAGTATTTCTGTAAGCTTCTATTTGATGATGTAGATGTTATAAAGCTCCTGAGTTTTCATTCAGATGTGGTCACATACTATGTGTGTTTGTTCCTAGTGAGGAAAAGTGTTACATTCCCTAAACTGGTCAGTCTTGTAGAGCTGACACACAATCCTGATTTCTACAAGTGAGTAAAACCAATCAATAGGATTACACAAGTAAAAAAAGGTATGTAGGTGATTATATCTCTAGCAGGTCAAGGCCTCATGCTGCTTGAGCAAGGAATTTCATTATATTCTTTGTATTTTCTCTCACCTACATATTCTTTTTCTGTATTTCTTTGTGAACAACTAAGTTGCTCCTATACCAAGAACAGAGTGGAAGATGCTAGCCAAGAAAGAGAAAAATCAGAGTGCCTGGTAATCCAGCAACAAAATGAAGCTAAATTGTCTCAAACGCCCTATCGCAAATAACAGGAAAAGTTGGACATGCACTTTAGTGTTTTGATGGTTCCTAAACCAATTTAGACTAAAAAAAACTTTGGATGAAGTTGAGACAAACTTCAGTTCTCCCTTTCTTGGAAGTCTGATGCAGGGACACAACTCTTCCATCAAGTTTTCCATGAAAAATACTCAGATTAGGTTGATTTTTTAAAAGACCATTGCTATGTACTTTAAAAAGTACAATAATTAGTAATCACCTCATCGTTGCCACATTGTAATTCTGAACTGTGGTAGTTCTATGGTGACATCAAAGGTGATTTGGGGGTCATCCCCTTTTTTTTGTTTCTCCCAAATTGCCCTAATTTTTTTTGTTCCTCATGACAGAGATTCTTACAGACATCTGCAGAGGTATTTTTTTAGTGCAGTGCAGGAAAGGTGTATGCTTTCACAGTTTTTACCATAGTTCAGTTTCAGACATCATACCCAAGTAAAGTGTGAGCACTCTTCCTTTTTAATGGCATTCCAAAAACACATTAAAAAAATAATTCAAAAGCAAAACAAAACAGCTGTAAAACAGTAAGTTTAAATAACAGAATTCCACATCTACTAGAAGTTTTAATAACAGGCTATGATTTAGACTTGATTCTGAAAATTTGACTCAAATAAATCTCAAGGCAATTTCCAAGGGAAGCGCCGCACTGGAGGTTTGAATGCACAGGGAACAATCTCATTCATTAGTACCAACTCTTTTAAACTCATCCAGTACTATTTTTCAGCCTTAAAAACACTGACAGTACCACTAGTTCTCACAAAAGCAAATATCATTCTTTCTGTTGATTCCTATGTGACCAGGACACCACAATTACAAGCTAATAAGCATGTGCTGCCATTATCAATGATAATTAGCTCACTCAGATGCAAATTACTAAATATCATTTACTTCTCCACATAAAGCTATTAAAAAACAAGTCTATCAGGGAGCTAGGAAAGCACAAAACTGTATTCTGGAAATCACTAAGATAAATACTGGTAAGAATGACAAATTAGAAATTAAGAATTGTACACCCTTGGAACACATTAGCTTGTACATTATCAAGTGTTTGTCCAACTCAATTCAAAGCTTAATATGCCACAAATTAATTTCCTCAGGAATCTGGTCCTCCTTTCCACATGGGAATCCTGAATACATTTAGTAGGAGAAAGCTTGTTTTAGGCTTGAGGGACAGATGGACTAAATATATCACATTTTACCTTCAGTTATGAAACTGCCCTCATGGCAGATTGTCGAAATGCTTTTATGTGACTGAAAGACTCATTCTAGATGATGTGTGTAAAGTACTGGGAGGGTGGGGGAGAGAAAGAAAAGGAAAAAAAGGAAGGGGAAAAAAAAAAAAAAAACAAACAAAAAAAACCCCCACCAAACCACCACCAAACCCAAATCCCCAAACCAAAACCCAAAACCTCAACATTTTCAGTTTCTAGATAACGGATAAGATTTTTTTTACAAACACATATTAATTCACATCTGCACTACAAAGCAATTAAAGACGCATTTAAAAACAATGCCTGATGTTTGGCAAGCAGTTGTGCACACATTTATCTGGGCTAGCCAGAGTGAATTATGCAGGGTCTCACATAGGAGCAGCATATCAAAAGCCAAGAAGTAGTATTTCCAACAGTAATCGCTCACACGTCATATCTTAATTATTAACATGATTAAAACTCATTCCTTATCAGATGATGACTTGAAAAAATCATTCTTTTAACTCACTCTCCTTTGGAATACACAATGCACATGCAGCTCCTCCGCTTCCTTTTATTTTCACCCTAATTTTATACGGTCAAATTAACGCTTTGTGCGGTTTTGAGAGTTTAAAAATCGCCTGCTAGGACACTTCAGGCTGAGTTTCATCCTTGATATGATCCCCCGAGAACAGGATTTTCCATTGGAAAGACTGCTGCCTCCACCTGCCCTGTTCTGCAGAGCAGAAAGAGGAGCTGAGGGGAACAACAGAAACCTTATCAGACTCTCAGTGTCGCGCAGCCACTCACGGGTGAGCGACACGCCGGCTGCCTATTCAACCCTGTCCCTGCTGCAACAGGTGCGGCTGGCAGAACCCTCAGCCTGGACACACCGCATCTCCGCAGCTGATACAGGATGCTTCCAAAGCCACCACCACAGAGAGAGAGAGAGAGAGAGCAAACCTACCTAGACCCGGGGACATGGACATCCGTGTCTTCTGGACTCAGCCAGCCGCCTGCACGCTCTCTGTCACTCACGCATTATGCATTCCCCTCTCCTACTCCTCCCTCTGCTCCGCGCAGCGTCCAGCACTCTCCTCCCTCTCCTGACTCCTGCTGCCTTCCCGCTGCTGTGGAGATAAAAGGGGGTGGGATGGAAGAGGACAAGAGTGGGGTGGTGGGGTTTTCTTGTTGTTGGTTTGGGTTTGGGTTTTTTTTTTTTCGTTAAACCCCACCAACTGGCTGCTGTAGTTGAGATGGGGCTAGCTCCTCCAGCTATTTTCCCATGGTTCTTGCACCTAGATAAGGCTAAGTATGGTTTACTACTGGTGTCAGCAAAACTGGCTGGTTTTCTTGCTGGATTATGACAGATTTTGGATTCAAGTCCTCAGCTGCACCAGGACATGCAGCTCATCTTAATTCACAGCTAGCCAGTGCTCAACATTTCCAATCCTAGATCCTGGCATTCAGGAATCAGTAATTTCTTTAATACCAAATCTATGTGGGTTTTTTATGGTCACCACCATTCCAAGCAAATCCTGAAACACAGCAGAGATTACAAAGATACAAAGGCAGTACTCAGATCTGGCTCATAAACTCCCCAATTCTCCCATTTAACAGTAAACAAGCCTCAAAATCCCTATTTAAACAATAAGCATTGATCTGTCTAAGCCCCAAAACACAGAAAATAACAGATTTTGATGAAATTTTACTTAGTCTCATTTACACAGTCTTGACTATATTTCCAGAACCTGTGAGATAGCTACTAGATCCTAAATGCTGCTGCAGCAGCAGCACCATTTCATGTGGCTGAATCCAGTTAGATCTGTCAACACTCCCAAACTCCCTGAATCTCTGGTATAAAAGGAAATCTCTCTATTAGATTTTTTTAAAAGCACTGATGCCAGCTCCATGGAGGGTCCAACTCCCAACTCATAGTCTGCAGCAGTACACAACCATATATCAAGTACTTGGAGCTTGATGGATCCCAGTTTGTTGTTTGTTGTTTACTTTTTGCCTGTTAGGTTGGGGGTTTTTGGTTTGGTTTTGAGTGTGTTTCAAATCTCAGACCATTCTCTCAAAAAAATGTATGCCTTAGTAGCTCAAAAAATCATGTCTCAAACACAGCTTGGTGCCAAAGCAACACAACAACTGACAAGCATCTAATGTGAAACTTAACAGATGTGGTTTTCAGAATCCCACATTGCTTATCAGCAGTGAATACACAGAATCTCGTGTAAATGCCTATTTTAATGCATATTAGCATACACATATTTAGAAACAAAACCAATTATAACTCCTGCTCTAATTTTAGATGTGAATACTCAAATTTCATACAGTGTACTTACAGAAAGAGCACAGGCAAATGTTCAGCACAAAATGGGATTCTGCCCTGAATGAAACTAAATGCTGGAACATGTCCAGAAAGGGGCCACGGGGATGATCAGAGGGCTGGAGCACCTCTCCTGTGGAGATAGGCTGAGAGATTTGGGGTTGTTCATTTTGGAGAAGAAAAAGCTCTAAGGAGACCTTATTGTGGCCTTCCAGTATCTGAAGGGGGCTACAAGAAAGCTGGGGAGGGACTTTTTAGGGTGTCAAATAGTGATAGGACTTGGGGGAGTGGATCCAAGGTAGGGGAGGGAAGATATAGATTAGATGTCAGGAAGAAGTTCTTCACTGTGAGGGTGGTGAGACACTGGAGCAGGCTGCCCAGGGCGGTGCTGGAAACCACTTCCCTGGAGGGTTTTGCAGCCAGGCTGGATGTGGCTCTGGACAACATGATCTAGTGGAGGGTGTCCTTGGCCATGGCAGGGGGTTTGAAACTAGATGATCCTTGAGGTCCCTTCCAACCCTGACAATTCTATGATTCTGTGAAATTATTTTTTGCACCTTTGTTATAATTTGCTCAGAAAACACCTATTGCAAATGAGCTTCCTTTGCTTTGTTTTTCCTTTATTTGGAGCATATAGGAAAAGCAATCACAGTGATTGAAATCACACAGAGAAGAAGCACTAACTCTGCTAAGGCTACTCTTTGCATATAGAAGTAAGGAATACAGCACAGAAGAATTAGAGCTATAAAAATTACAGGATCTAGAAGGAAGTATGGCTCCCACCAACAGCTGTCAAGCTGCTCAGGCATCAGGAGGGCTGCCTTAATAGTCATCAGTTCTTACATATGGCAGACCTAAGCACATTAAACAATACTAATTACTAAGACAGAAAACAACAGGAGAGTGAGAATATTTTCAGTTTTCATCACACCACTCTTAGAGACCTGTGCTTCCCTTTGTTTCATACAAGGATGAGACAGAGCTCCCATGGGATTTTGCAGTGGCAGTCCTCAACCAGCTGGAAGGTTGTTGGTGATTGACAAGGGACACTCCACATGCACTTTTAACAGCTCAGCACGCTGCCCACACAACACTCCTGGCCCTTAGAAATGTCAGGGATAAACGATCAGGCCTGGTGTTGGACCTACAATAGATGTGGCATTGCACAGAGCTATGCCTCCAGGTCAGCCTTAACTTCTCAATACAAGCAGTAAATAAGGTGTAGTAAGCACAGACCTCAATTCTTTGTTTGTTTGGATTTCCTTTGTCTGGGATTCATTGAAACTCTGCAAGTTAAAAATGGCCCTGCTGCAAGTAAATCAATATTGAAAAGCAGCAGCAATAGAATCAATGGACTCCAGTTTGTTTGTTTGTTTTGAAATCTTGCCTTGTCCCTTTACTGGCATCATCTGAAAGGAAAGACCAAAGAAGAGGGAGTCAGAAGAAGGAACAAATCCCTGAGAAGGAAAGCAAGACTTAAAGGACCAAGAAGACAAACCAAAATCTAAACCAACGAGTTAAGAAGGGAGTGATTTTTCTTCCCACTTACACTTCTGTTTCTATAAGATTTATGAAGGCCAGTTGGTTTTCAATCACAGGCTCTTGCAATCTGAATATTGGAAAGCGAAAATAAATGTTGATAATATGTTTTTTTTCTGAATATCCAAAAATACCACTAAAATCAAGATTTATTTTCACCTGTAGCATCCAAGCTTCAAAAAAATCTAAGCCAAGCAAACAAGGAGATTATGAGAAGTTTGACATTTTTATTGTGCACAGATTTTCACATTTGTTTCTGTCATCTTAAACTGAAGCAGATTGAACTACTCAGAATAAGGAACATTAAGCACGTTCATAGACCAGAAACAAGTTTACCTCTTCTCTTTCAATGCAACACAACAACCCAAAAATATGTAGCATACATCAAAGGCTGTTCCAACTGGTTCCAGAGTACAGGCAGACTACTGAGACAGATCTTGCTCCTTTCTTTCACAAGACACAGATTACTTGCTTGCTCGAAATTAATGTGGTGTGGGTTGTTTGTTGTTTTGTTTGATTTTTTTTCCCTGAAAAATGTATTTTTCTTTCAATGGTGGTCCATGGTGGTGAGCAATGCAATACAGAAAATTTTTAAGAACATTATAAACCACCACAAGCAATTATATTCTTCTGTGTGTGGCTTTAGTTTGGTATTTGATTCTGTAAAAATAATTGTTTCCTTGGCTGATGTCGAGAATGCTTTCTCTGTGTTCTTTCTCATTACTTCTCAATGTCATTCACACTGGGAAGCAGATCAAACTGGCAGTGTTGAAAGAAACAGCAGCCAGAACTACAGAACATGACTTTGGTAGCATGGTCTTCTAAAAAGCTTAAAGTCCTGCTTTGAAGGAGGCAGAACTGACCAAGACTCCTATCAAAGAAGCGTGCTCACCCTGGAGCTTGGCTGGCCTGTGTTCCTGGGCTTCTGACCACTATCTTAGAGTAGTTCTTCACAATCTGAAATGAGGTTTCTGACCACTTTCCTGCCATCTAGCCACACTCTGTGGAGACTCCTATCCAGCTATCCCAGGCCAGAGAAACGGACAACCATTGTCAGGTATCACCTAGTGTTTCTTCAGCAGCACCAGGTGCTTGCACTGCTGTCTTTCCTGAACTGCTCCACATCCTTCCTGTCATGCTGGGGATGCTTTAATCATAAAACATTGATTGTACTGCATAGCTTCCTGATGGATAACCAAACACATGAAAGAAAGAATACACAGTAGACAAACAAAAACAGCACTGACAATCTGAGAAGAATGGATGACACAATTTGAATATTATGCTTCTGACCCAGTGGTTTATGTCAAGCTGGCTGATGTGCAGACCTATGTAGATAAATTCAAGTTTTAATCTTCTATTTTTCAGAGATGTCCAGGATTTAAGAAATTGAAAACCAAGGATTTCCAAGCAGATTGTGCTCTTTCTTTTTTGGATGGACAAACACTAATTTGTTTACGCTTTGCGTGGTTGGCTTGGCAAAACTTTCTATGGTACAGCTCCTACTGGTATACTGATAAACCATGCTGATGTTCATATTTAAAAAGAGCTTTTAACTAAAAGGAGGGGGGGGGAGGGGGAGGGGGGGAAATGAAATATTCCTATTACCAAGAAAAACAAACCAATGCTTAATGTGAGGTTGCTATGTTTTAACACACATTACAGCAGAAATGCTATGCACTCTCTTATCCCCCCCCCCGGCCCCAGCACAACTTTTTATTACTTTGTCAAGACTTCCACAAAAAAAAAAAAAAAAAAAAAAGACTTCTGGGAAATGTTAATTTAAATATGCTCAAGTGTAAAAACCTGAACAAAGGAGTGAGCAAACAGAATCACGGAATCAACCAGGTTGGAAGAGACCTCCAATATCATCAAGTCCAACTGATCACCCAACACCATCTAATCAACTAAACCATGGCACTAAGTGCCTCATCCAGTCTTTTCTTAAACACCTCCAGGGATGCTGACCCCACCACCTCCCTGAGCAGCCCATTCCAATGGACAGTCTCTCTTTCTGTGAAGAACTTCTTTCTAAGATCAAGCTTAAATCTCCCCCTGTGCAGCTTGAAACTATGCTCTCTTGCTCTGTTGCTGGTTGCCAACTTTGTTTCAACTTGTTGCGTCTCAGATTTGGCTGATGGAGATCCAACATGCTATTCTGACACAATTTCTGTCATTTTGTGTCATTATGATGATGTGAAAAGAATGCCATCTCTGAGGAGATGGTCTGATCTTGCAGTGTTCAGTAGCTCCTTTCACACCATGCTGGGTATTTACTGGCTTGTGTGTCACATGGAGAAACAGCAAGAACCACGTGTCTGCCTGCTCCTCTTGTGTCCTTATTGCTGCTAAATAAAGATGCAGCCTTCTTTCTTCTAGTCAAGTGTGTCCTGCTCTTCATCTGCTGCCTGTCACTGAGAATGTAGATAGCATGCAGCAAATCAGAAGCTCTCATAAAACTTCCATTAAAACACACACATTTCAGAGCACTAGGTTGTCAATTCAAAAAGAACTCTTTAACAAAAGAGTATTTTTTTAAAGACAAAAAACCCAATAAAAATCTGCTCTAGATTGCTTCTAATGTCCAAGTTCTCATGAAGTATTTCAGACTAATAAAGATTAAAGCATACAACTTCACTTGTTTTTTCAGCTCACAGATAGGCATTTTGTTTACTTCGTTTTGAATAAGGAAAAAAGCCTACTCAGAAATACAGATCACTTAGGGTTTCAGATTCAGAGTTGGCTCTTCTCTGAAACTATTTTAAGTGAAATGCTGAAGTGTTTACTCATTTGTTGCTTACTTTACCCCCTTGAGATCTAAGAGAAGTAAATGTGAAATTAAGTAGCCACAATAAGCTTCCAAAGGAAAGCTGCAAGGCCAGAATTTCTGTCTCAGAAGTAACTATTTTCCACATTTATGAATTTGTTTTCCTCACTCTGGTGTCCTGGCACGCATCCTTGCTGTAAATTTCTGTCTTCTGATGCTGTAACAGTGATCCTAGTGAGGCATGTAGAGGAAGTAAAAACCTAGCAGCTGATAATGCAGAGGATAACACGTGCTCTTTGCAGAGTTGGTCTGCAGGGGAAAAAGGTGAAACTGCTCTTGACACGTCTGCTGTCGGTTTAATTTGCACTTTGTCCTGAGCAAAATTCAAAGCCTTCAGGATTTTCATTTTCTTAGCATAATGCTTGACCTGCATCAGTTTTAAGCTAATTAAACAGTTTTAAACTAATGAAGTAACTGTCCAACTTTACTTTTTATTATATTTTAAATGTCACAACTATGAAGTTATGTGCTTATTATCTCCCTCTTCCCTGCCATACCTGAAATTGGAGTACATTAGATGAAAGGAAGTGGAAAACCAAACCACTTAATTATGCTGCAAGGCACCCTAAAACAACTGCACAAAAAGGTTGTATACATGATTTGTTATTCACTTTCTAGGTATTGCAGAATCCCTCACTGATGCAGGGCTTCTATGAAATGCACTTTCAGAAAGCCTTTGAATTTATGGTCTTGCAAATCAAAAGCAAGAGGTGATTCAGACCAGAAACAGAAATGTCCCATGAGAAAGTGACACCTGAAGGAGAAAGCATTGAAATTCACATTTAGGGCATAAAGCATAAATCAATAAAGCCCATGTTGTTTAAAATATGCATAAGATCAACTAACTTGGTCTTTTAAAGTTGTTTCCAGTTTGTGCCCACCATGTGTGGTGCTTCCCTGTGGTTTGTTATTTTACTTCAATGGCAGAGGGAGGAAACCAACAAAGCTCAGTGACCATACTGCATAGCACAATGTAACCATGGAAGCATTTGTCCACTTGTCAGAGCCTCTCCAGAATGATTCAGCCATTCATTTCATTGAATCAATATTGAAGCTTTTAAGAGTTATTACATGAGGGTGGAGGAGAAACTAATAAAACAAATTCCTTGTTGCTTCCCATTAAATACATCTTGTCACAGTAGGGATATTAATACCTTGTAAACACTTTACTGACATCATGTGGGCTGTTACTGTCTCTCCTTATGGAGGGATTTACTGGTAATGTATTTGCATTAACATGCCTGATACTCACTGAAAGAACTTATAGGTTTCTGACACATTCTACTGTCCTGCATAGAAGCTGAATCAAATAGAAGGACAAAAGTTGTAAGAAATCAGGAGAGGGGAGGGAATCTGTTTTAAAATTCATGAAAATGTTCCCATCAGAGAGTTTCTATTTCTACATGAGCACTTGCTTATTTATGCCATAAATTGGACATTTGTAATCATACTTTAAGTGCTTAAAAAGTTGAATTGGATTGTTTATTTCACAAGCACTCTCATATTTATTGAAAAGTGGAAATGACAAAGGTAAGGGAAGAGCTGAAACCAGCATGTTTTTAGTGAAGAACAACCATTTCTTCACCTCTATACTGATAAATGCCCTAGGTTAAAGACAGCTATAGGAATTGATTTATTTTTTTTCTTGCTTTTAAATCAACTTTATACTGGAAATTTGAAATAAAGCATTACAAGGTGTTTACAGTTACAGTACCACTGCTGCTACTGATATCAGGAGCAGAGTATTACTTCAACCAATTTAATTTACACTCCCTCACCATTATAGGTGAAAGCTGGAGGTACCCTAATACACAGTTCAAATAGTTATTTAGCAGGCTGTGAACAACATACCTGCTCATGTATTAAAGCTTTTCAAAAATGAGATCCTTTACCATGAGACAGTTTCCCTGCTCCTGCTCCCACTCCCTACTACTATCCCCTTCCCCTTTTCTAAAAACTGTTCAGCATACCCCACACCAACAGCCATGAGGAGCTTATAACAGATGAGAGCAATGCTAGGATATTCCAGACAACTCTCTTGCTTTCTTATCAGCCTCTCTTTGTGTGGGAAGAACACTAGAAGGGTGGAAGTAGGAGTTTCACTGCTGGCTGGACTGCATGGGTAGGTTGGGGCCTCTGTAAGGGCACTTTCCTACTCAGTGGAATGACATCAAAGGACAGTGTTTGCCAGTGAAAGCTCATCTTTGTTGTAGCAACATATTAATACAGACTACATCTACAGTAAAAACCTGTGTGCTGGTGGGCTTGCAACCATGAAAATATCTGTCTCAATGAAGATGCAACCATACCTACACAGCTGTGCCACGAGTAAGGGTGAGCTATCAGTGCCAGAGAAATCTTCTGCCACAGCTCAAATCCAAATGCTTAAAAAGTACCATAAAACATTCAACTTCTGGGGCCTGGGGGACACTCTACCAAAATTCTTATGCTTTTTGTTTTCAGAATTAAGGAAAAATATTTTATTAGAGTGACAAAAAGACAGTATTCTACAGTCAAGCAAGAAATAGAGCAAGCATGCATCTTGGTGCAATAGTAGAGGAAAAAATCAGTCAGAAACAAAATAAAAGAATACATCAGTAAACAGGCTATGAAAGAAAAAGGATCTGGAGAACAAACATTTTAAATTATAAATTGTTGCAAATTAAAGTAAATTAATAGATGACACCAAGTTGCAGGGGGAGCGTTGATCAGCTGGAAGGTTGAAAGGCACTTCAGAGAGACCTGGACAGGCTGGGTCCATGGGCTGAGGCCAACAGCATGAGGTTTAACAAGGCCAAGTGCAGGGTCCTGCACTTTGGCCACAATAATCCCATGCAGCACTACAGACTGGGGGATGAGTGGCTGGAGAGCAGCCTGGCAGAGAGGGACCAGAGAGTGCTGGGTGACAGCAGCTGAACAAGAGCCAGCAGTGTGCCCAGATGGCACAGTGACATCTTGGCTTGTGTCAGGAATAGTGTGGCCAGCAGAACTAGGGATGGAATTCTGCTCTTGTGCTCAGCACTGGTGAGGCCTCACCTTGAGCACTGTGTGCAGCTCTGGGCCACTCACTTCAAGAAACAAATCAAGGTGCTGGAGTGGGGCCAGAGGAGAGTGATGAGACTGGGGAAGGGACTGGAGGGAAAGTCTGATGAGGAGAGGCTGAAAGAGCTGGGCGTGTTTAGCCTGGAGAAGAGGAGACTCAGTGGGGACCTTATCACACTCTAAAACTACCTGAAGGGAAGGTGTAGTAAGGTGGGGGTCAGGCTATTCTGCCAGGCAGCTTGTGACAAGACAAGAGGGCATGGCCTGAAGCTGCACCAGGGGATGTTTAGATTGGATGTTAGGAAGCACTTCCTCATGGAAAGGGTAATTAGACACTGGAATGGACTGCCCAGGGAGGTGGTGGAGTTGCTGTCCTTGGAGGTGTTTAAGGAAAGATTGGATGCGGCACTTAGTGACATGGTCTGGTCAGTGTGGTGGTGTTGGGTCATAGGCTGCATTTGATGATCACAGAGGTCTATTCCAGCCTCAATAATTCTGTGCTTCTGTGAAAACCACTGGGGTGGCAGAACTGTGATAAATTTAATAACTGTATTTAAAATGTAACAACCAATTCCAAAGACACAAATGGAAGTTCAAACTATAAATGTGATCTGGCAGCCAGTCTAGCCAAACTCATGTAAAGGCTGTGTGAGTTTTCACTTACAAGGAGGTAAAAGAAATGGGTGGAATAAATATGTGATCTTATATAAATAGTGCAGTCTGATTTAATAATGCAAGAAATGAAACCAAATTCTTTAGTTTAAATGTATATTCTTCTAAAAGATTATACATTTGAATTATGGTAATGAAGATGGTAGAGCAGAACCGAAGGACTTTTCAATCACACTATTATGTGGCACAAACAAATATAATGTTAGTAAAGCAGTGCAATGCTGTAATGTGGGTTCAAAACTAGCTGGCAGATCTCAGGAAGTATTCCTCAGTAAGGGATTATGAACAAAATACAAGTTTCATTATAAACAGATGAAAATACTTCTCCTATGTAGTTCAACAAGGGTTACAAATAGATGTGCTGCTCCTCAACTCTCCCCACAAATACAAAAATCACACCTGGATGGATAACATTGATGTTAACAGAAAGAAAATTACAATGGCTCACCATAAGGTGGTTCCATTAAAACAAGTCATGATAACACTGCTGACTATCTTCAAAGCTAAACTATAGGCTTGCAAATGGTCTTTTGGATCATTCCCTTATGAGGAAATCAAGCACAGAAGCATCTCATCATAAATGTCCAATGTGGTGCTGTGAGTGGGATCAAACCAGTTGCTGTCATCTTCAGGTACACCAACAGTAGATTAGTGACAAGTAGTTACGATGAGGGAATTATTTACCTTTGTATGTAGCATGAATGGGGTTGGTACTTCAAACTGCATGATGTTCTGGTGTCCGCATTGTAAAAACAATGCTGAAAACTGCAAAGGATGCAAACAAACCCAATTCCCAAAAACCTAAGAGACAGAGAAGCTCTGAGTGTTTAATTTGTTAGCACAAAACAAACAAACAAAACCAGACAAATAAAACCCACCCCAACTGTGAGGGAAAGACTTGACTACCCTGCAAAAATACCTTCAGAGAAAAACCAAGATAAGCACAGATATGGTCCTTCAATTTACTTAGGGAAAACACATCAATGTATCTGAACCTAACTACAGATTCATCCAGATAAAATTGGAAGGAATCTGCAAGAGTCTTTAAAAAAAACCCAAAACTTCAGTAACCACACTACAAAAACTCTTGCAGGTATATGAATAGAAATTCAGAATTTTACACCATGATCCATCTGTGAATAACTTGAAATAAATTTTCAAGAGTCTATATTCCATTTTTACACAGTATTTAGTGTCACTGAATGGTTCCACTGTTAGATTTTCTTATTCAATGAGTGCCTGACCTGAACAAACTAAAATATAAATCAGAAGCCAATCTTTACATAGATTTCTGAAAATTAAACTTCAAACAACCAATGCACCCTACTGGTTGTGCTATGGAAGGTACACAACATATTTCTATTATGAAAACACATTAAATTTCAGTGAAAACCAAAGGGAAGCAGCAAACACACAAAGTATGAAACAACAATCTCAATCCAAGGATAAATGTTCATTTATCTATAAGAGCTTTCATCATACATCTTTTTTTTTTTGGTAGTTTTTCACCCATTTTAGAGCAAAACTGTTGGAATCTTGCTAACTAAAAAGGGTTTGTGCTAGTTTTGAGGATCAAGGCTCAGATGAGAATGCTTATAATTAAATGCATAGACAAAAATATCTCCAGTGGAAGAACAGCCTGCTCTGCACATCTCTGCAGATTTAGCATTATTTGCTCCCTACTGTTATAGCAGGAAGTACTTTTTGTGCTTACTACTTAAATATCTCCTCTTACTGCACCTTACACATCTTGCAGTCAGACACTGCTTAGTAACTTCACATGGCATTTGGCTTCCACTGCAGCTGCAGATCCACCTCAACATTGCAAATTCCTACAGTTGTAGTACCATTCCTCAGCACCAAGAAGGGAGCGGAGAGAGACGAATGTTGTGTATTTGTTTTTGTGTGACTCACCTTTCAGTGAGTCAGAGCTTATCGTGTCATTCACACAATTAAAACACACATTTAGATACTTGCCACTAGCTATCCTAATGTAAACCTGCCCTGTTGGTGCTGAATCACAGAATGACTTAAAAACTTATGAAAACAGTGGTGGCATATGATATGTGTAATTTCCAGAGAGAAAAAAAAAAAAAGTGCATTTTTTTCCCTAAATTAAAGACTACTAACAAGTTGTGTCAGCCCTCCAACACCTCGTTTGACAATTATTTTCTATTAAATCCTTAAGCTCTTTTTCTTATTCCTATGTGTATAGTTAACTTCTTAGCTCTGATTAAGTCACACAAGATAGAACATGACCAAAAAGAATGTGGTAGAGATCTCTGCAGTTGCTCTTGGAATGCCATGGAGTGATTAACACTGACCCTGTTGCTCATTGAGAATGCACTATTAGGATATGCAAAGTAACCTACATGGGGATGGAGAAAGGCTGTATTCCTATTAGCATTCATGGGAGCTGTGCAGCTACAGTCCTGTTCATCAGGTTTGGAATATACGCTTTTGTTATTGATGGGAAAATGTCACTAGTTACAAATGGTTACACACAGGGGTGTAGCAGGGTCAAAGCAAACTCCAATACTTTCTTTCCTCCTCTAAGGCAGAGTGCTGCTTCAGCAGTTCGGTGTTTGGGGTTTTTTTGGTTGGTTTTTGGTTTGTTGTTTTTGGTTTTTTTGACCTGATGGTACACCTCTTTGGATAAAAGAAATGGTGAGATTCCCAACCCTGATCCTCTCTGCAGCCTCACCACCCAGAGATTAAAGAAAGCCTCCAAAAGGATATGCCATTAGTGGTGTATGTTGGGACAATCATCAGACACTGCTGCAGGCTTCACTGTGTATGAAGTCTGCCTTCAACCTCTCCAGGTCCTCCCACAGCTCTGATGGGTCTC
This sequence comes from Dryobates pubescens, assembly GCF_014839835.1. NCBI lineage: Eukaryota > Metazoa > Chordata > Aves > Piciformes > Picidae > Dryobates > Dryobates pubescens. The sequence continues at coordinate 74,676,835 of NC_071657.1, read as the reverse complement.
ATAAAACAGTCTTTCAACAGTATGAATAGGGTCTGAGTCATCAGTTTCTCAGCTACAGACAACTACAGTTGCTTCACTTCTATTAGTGAAGGCTTCTTTTGAAAAAGAAAACAAAACTGCTTGGTGCTGGAGATACTCTTTGCCATATGTGAAGGCTCCTCCTAACAATGGAATTCTCATTCATTAAGTTATAATGGTATTTTGCCAACTGGAGATCCTACAAGAAAACTTGGGAGTTTATGGGAAATCAGTTCCGTTTTGTCACCTTCAATGTTGCTCCTGCTGGACACACAGTTGGTGGAAGATTCGACTTCTTGCATTTTGCCATCTCCAGAAATCATTCTGTGAGCCTACAAGTGTGTTCACACATTTGTCATGTAATCTGGCAATCCAGGCTTGTCTTTGTAGTGCAATGGCTCATGTGCAGGGCTGTATCTAAGGCCTGCAGTGCAGCTATGCTAATTAGCACAAGCTGTGCATCTGACCCATGATAAAAATAGAAAGCTTATTTCTGAGCAGGCTTTGAAGGGGAAGGTGCTATGCAGTCCTCTGAAGAAAATAAGCTCCTAAATGGTCAAGAAAGTCTCCTGACTTGTAAGAAACATCAGCTTCGAGGAGATTCTTATTACACTCAGCTTATACAGCAATATTTTAACAAATGCAGGATAAGAAAACCTGAAAATCAGATTCAACTACCTGTGCCCCACTTCCTGCTGGAAGGAAATCTTGTTGACATATTAGTGCTGTTCCATTCTTGTCCTTAAAGGGCAGCAATCAGACCTGCCTAATCTGGCCATCTTGTGTTTTATGCTTACTGAAGACTTGTGCACCAGAAACCTTCTCCTACTCACAGCATAGAACTTTATTGGTCCTGACAGAACATCTATGATGAAATGTGTTGCTTCTTTAGTTCATGCTATTTGGCTAGGAATACTTTAATGTTACTTGATCCATCCCTCATCCACAACAAAGCACTAAGGTAGACACTGATGTATGGATGTGTAGCTAGCTAGCTAACTATCTAGCTACTTAGCCTTTAAAATAATCCTTGACACAAGAACACACTGCATCTTCAAGGCTTATTTTACAGTGCCTGGAAATGTGACATTAACTTTTTCAGCTTCTGTGGGTGTGAAGTGTGGCATTCAACACAGACACACAATCATTAGTTCTTACTTTTATGTCTTCAGTAATTTAGTTTTGAAAACTAAAGTAATTTAAAGTCTTAAATGACTCTGCCCTTGTTAATATAAAACACATTTCTAACCTCTTGGGTTGTTTAGGAAAGACTGAAAAGGTAGCGTAACAAAGCCTGAAGAATAAAAACCTAAACCCACAGTTATTTAAAATTCCTTTCTCTTTATCACAGTATCACAGTGTCACCAAGGTTGGAAGAGACCTCAAAGATCATTGAGTCCAACCTGTCACCACAGACCTCATGACTAGACCACGGCACCAAGTGCCATGTCCAATCCCGTCTTGAACACCTCCAGGGATGGTGACTCCACCACCTGCCTGGGCAGACAATTCCAATGACGAACAACTCACTCAGTGAAGAATTTTCTCCTCACCTTGAGCTTAAACCTCCCCTGGTGCAGCTTGAGACTGTGTCCTCTTGCTCTGGTGCTGATAGCCTGGTAGAAGAGAACAACCCTCTCCTGGCTACAACCTCCCTTCAGGTAGTTGTAGACAGCAATAAGGTCTCCCCTGAGCCTCCTCTTCTCCAGGCTAAACAATCCCAGCTCCCTCAGCCTCTCCTCACAGGGCTTGTGCTCAACGCCTCTCACCAGCCTTCTTGCCCTTCTCTGGACATGTTCAAGAGTCTCAATGTCCTTCTTAAACTGAGGGGCCCAGAACTGGACACAGGATTCGGGGTGTGGCCTAACCAGTGCAGCATACAGGGGGAGAATCACCTCCCTGCTCCTGCTGGCCACACTATTCCTAATGCAGGCCAGGATGCCATTGGCCCTCTTGGCCACCTGGGCACACTGCTGGCTCATGTTTAGGCAGCTGTCAATCAGCAACCCCAGGTCCCTCTCTGTTTGGCAGCTCTCCAGCCACTCTGACCCCAGCCTGTAGCTCTGCATGGGGTTGCCGTGGCCAAAGTGCAGCACCCAGCACTTGGACTTGTTGAATGCCATCCCATTGGACTCTGCCCATCTGTCCAGTCGGTCAAGGTCCCTCTCCAGAGCCTTTCCACACTCTAACTGACTAACATCTGTTCCCAACTTGGTGTCATCTGCAAACTTGCTGATGACTGACTCAACCCCCTCATCCAGATCATCAATGAAGATGTTAAAGAGGATGGGGCCCAGCACTGATCCCTGGGGGACGCCACTGGTGACTGGCCGCCAGCCGGATGTGGCACCATTCACCACCACTCTCTGGGCTCGGCCCTCCAGCCAGTTCCTAACCCAGCACAGAGTGTTGTGGTCCAAGCCACGAGCTGACAGCTTAGACAGAAGTTTACTGTGGGGGACAGTGTCAAAGGCCTTGCTGAAGTCCAGGTAGACCACATCCACAGGCCTCCCCACATCCACCAGACGGGTCACCTGATCATAGAAGGAAATCAGGTTGGAGAGGCAGGACCTGCCCTTCCTAAATCCATGTTGGCTGGACCTGAGCCCTTGGCCATCCTTCAGGTGCGCAGTTATTGCTGCTAGGATAATCTGCTCCATCACTTTCCCTGGCACTGAGGTCAGGCTGACTGGCCTGGAGTTTCCAGGTTCCTCCATCCGTCCCTTCTTGTGGATGGGGACCACATTGGCCAGTTTCCAGTCATCTGGGACCTCTCCAGTGAGCCAGGACTGGAGGAAAATGATGGAGAGTGGCTTGGCCAGCTCATCTGCCAGCTCTCTCAGCACCCTAGGATGGATCCCATCCGGTCCCATGGACTTATGAGTGTCCAAGTGGCTCAGCAGGTCCCGGACTAATTCCTCATGGATTTCTGGGGCAATACACTGCTCCCTGACCCCATTGCCCAGCTCAGGAGGCCACTGGTCCTGAACTCCTCCTGCCTTGCTGTTAAAAATTGAGGCAAAGAAGGTGTTCAGGACCTCAGCCTTTTCCTCATCTTCGGTCACCGTGTTCTCCTCCAGGTCCAGTAAGGAGTGGAGGTTCTTCTTGCCCTTCTTTTTGGTGTTAATATATTTGTACAAATGCTTTTTATTGTCTTTGACAGAGGTGGCCAGCTTCAGTTCCAACTGAGTCTTTGCCTCTCTAATTTTTTTTCTACATAATCTAACAACTTCCTTACACATATCTCGAGAAGCCTTCCCCTCCTTTCTCCCTTAAATCCCCCAGGAGCTGCTTGCTCATCCAGGCAGGTCGCCTTCCCTGCTGGCTCATCTTTTGGCACATGGGAACTGCCAGTTCCTGTGTCTTCAAGAGCTCCTGTTTGAAGTAGGTCCAACCCTCCTGGACCCCTCGGTTCATGAGGGTTGGTACCCAGGGAACTTTGCAAATAAGTTTCTCAAAGAGGCTGAAGTTTGCCCTCTGGAAGTCCAAGGTGCAGGTTCTGTTGGTGCTCCTCCCTATCTCCTTGCATACTGAAAACTTCACTATCTCGTGGTCACTGCACCCTAGGCAGCCTCCCACGGTCACATCTCCCACCAGCCCTTCCCTATTGGAGAGCAGCAGGTCAAGCAGAGCCTGTCCCCTGGTAGGCTCACTTAACAGCTGCGTCAGGAAGCTGTCCTCCATGCGCTCCAGGAATCTTCTGGACTGCCTCCTCCCTGCTGAATTAAGTTCCCAGCAGATATCTGGCAGGTTAAAGTCACCCACAAGGACAAGATCTGATGATCTTGAGACAGTCTCCAGTTGCTTACAGAATAATTCATCTGCCTCCTCATCCCGGTTGGGTGGTCTGTAACAGACTCCAACCAGGATGTCGGATTTGTTGGGCTGCCCTCTGATTTTAACCCACAGACTCTCAATCCCCTCATTTTCCACCTCAAGTTCTGTGGTAGAGAGTGACTCCCTAATATACAGAGCCACCCCTCCACCTCTTCTCCCTCGCCTGTCTCTCCTAAAGAGCCTGTAACCCCCCAGTGCAGCACTCCAATCTGTGTGTGTTATCCCACCAAGTTTCTGAGATGGCGACTGTATCATAGTCACCCTGGTGGACCAGGACTTCCAGCTCCTCTTGCTTATTGCCCAGGCTGTGTGCATTGTTGTACATGCACTTCAGCTGGGCTCTTGACTTCCCAATTAACCCTAATTTGTGTCCCACTCATTCCTCTTCAGAGGGACTGATTTCCTCACCCACCCCCTTCAGACCTAGTTTAAAGCCCTAAAAGGGAGGACCTTGCTTCCCAATTAATCCTAATTTGTGTCCCACTCTTTCCTCTTCACAGGGGACTGACTTCCCCTTCAGACCTAGTTTAAAGCTCTAACATAAGAGGACCATGCTGGCTCGTGAGACCGCCGCCGCCGCCTTGTGTGAATGCCACCGTGAATGCCACTGCCTACGGACAGGCTGGAACTCACGACCTTGCCATCAAAGGGCCGTCGTCGATGCTGCCAGCTGAGCCACATGGCCCCCAGGAGCTGGTTGCTTGCAAACTTTGCCTATGGAGACATCTTGCTGCCAGCACTCCTTATATCTTTTATGATGTAAATACAGTAGGGAATATAAAATGCAGCTCTATGTGTATGTGCTTAAGGATAGATCCTGCACATAGGTTTGAAGGTGAATGAAGTTACTGAATGCAAAGTTTGTCTTTGGGTGACTCATGTTGTCCCACCAAGTTTCTGAGATGGCGACTATATCATAGTCACCCTGGTGGACCAGGACTTCCAGCTCCTCTTGCTTATTGCCCAGGCTGTGTGCATTGGTGTACATGCACTTCAGCTGGGCTTCCAACTTCCCAATTAACCCTAATTTGTGCCCCACTCTTTCCTCTTCAGAGGGACTGATTTCCTCACCCACCCCCTTCAGACCTAGTTTAAAGCCCTCTTAATGAGCCCTGCCATTTTAAGAATGAGGAAGCAGACTAGAAATCACATTTGACTTCAGCAACACTGCAATCATTTGTTAGAACATATTTAGCCTAACCTTGAAGATGTCAACTTTTGTAAGAAATATTGTACTCCCTTCTGCTGTAATCAAAAACTTCCTTCTACAGTCATGCCAGAAGAAACTCTCACTAGATTAAATTTGCTAGACTAGGAAATCTTCCTATTGACTCAGCAACTGCCAACAGCTGCTGGCAGTTCTTTAAAAGTGAAATGACTCTATTAGAGAAGGAAAGTTGAAATATCTACAGGGCTTAATTTATGGTTTATCTCTGGTGAAAGAAACACATGGTCATGGGCTGAACACCTGCATCTCTACAGTACTAGTCTCGAGAAGGTATGAAAGGTGTGAAGGGGTAAAAAGCAGCTGCCCAGCAACTTCTGACTGAGCAGCAATGCAGGAAGAGCAAGACAGGACTAAAAACCACAGTAACAGGGATGTATTAAAGGCAAAATTTTATCACAGGTTGGATGCTGCATGTCCACCTACTCTCAGCAAACCACCTGTCCTTCAGCTCTTGGCCCACCTCAGAGTCTCTGTGCCACCCATGTGCAGCAACATGTGTGGGAGAAACTGATCCTTTGCTGTACTGGCTCTGGAGGCTGGCCAGCCACAGCAGCCTACTGCTGAGCAGTGATTCCCTGATGATGCCACAGTCATGCTGGAGCTCTCCTCTCCCTTTTTCAGCTGACCATGGGCAGTTCAGAAAGGGGAGAGACCTGTTTGTAGTAGTATCTGTGCTGTCTGGTTTCTTTATCAGTGGGCAGGGGGAACAAGTGCACCCTCAGCAAGTTAGCAGTTGACACCAGGCTGAGTGACACCAAGATGAGACAGTTTCAAGCTGATCCAGCGGAGGTTTAGGCTGGATATTAGGAAGATACTCTTCACAGAAAGAGTGATTGGCCATTGGAATGGGCTGCCCAGGGAGGTGGTGGAGTCACCATCACTGGAAGTGTTTAAAAGGAGACTGGATGAGGCACTTAGTGCCATGGTTTAGTTGATTAGATGGTGCTGGGTGACAGATTGGATGATGATCTTGAAGGTCTTTTTCAACCTGGTTAATTCTGTATTCTAAGTGGTGCAGTTGACATTCCTACAGGACAGGATGTCACCCAGAAGTATCTGGACATGTTGGAACAGTGGGGCTATGTGAAACTCATGAAACTCAAGAAGCCAAGGGCAAGGTCCTGCACCTGGGTTGAGGAAACCCCCATTATCAATACAGGCTCTGGGATGAAGGGCTGGAGAGCAGCCATGCAGAGAAAGCCTTGGGGGTGCTAGTGGGTGAAAAGCTGGACGTGAGCCAGCAATGTACTCAGTACTGACTGCCCAGAAGCAACTACGTCCTGGGCTGCATACAAACACATGTGAGCAGCAGGTGGAGGGTGGGGATTCTGCCCCCCTGTTCTGCTGAGACACCACCTGCAGTGCTGGGACTGGCTCTGGAGTCCTCATCATGGGAGAGCCATGGACCTGTTAGAGCCAGGTCAGAGGAGGCCACAGCAATAGTCCAAGGGCTGGAAGCTTTCTGCTGTGAGGACAGGCTGAGAGTTAGGGTTGTTCAGCCTGGAGAAGACAAAGCTTCAGGGAGACCTTCTTGTGGCCTCTCAGGACTCAAAGGGACAGGTCAGAAAGATGTGGGAGAGAAATTTTATCAGGTCCTATTAGAATAAAATAGAATAGAATTAACCAGGTTGGAAAAGACCTTTGAGATCATCAAGTCCAACTTATCACCCAACACCATCTAATCAACTTCCCTGCTCCTGCTGGCCACACTGTTCCTGATCCAGGCCAGGATGCCATTGGCCTTTTTGGCCACCTGGGCATACTGCTGGCTCATGTTCAGCCTACTATCAACCAGTACCCCCAGGTCTCTTTCTGGAGAGCAGCCACTTTGACCCCATCTTGTAGCACTCCATGGGGTTGTTGTGGCCATTGTGTAGAACCTGGCACTTAGACGTGTTCAGTCTCATGCCGTTGGACTCTGCCCATCTGTCCAGCTTGTCAAGGTCCCTCTGCAGAGCTCTCCTACCCTGTTGTGACAGGGCAAGGGCTGATAGTTTGAAACTGAAATAAGGAGATTCAAACTAGATGTAAGGAAGACATTTTTACACTGAGGGTAGCAAGGAGGTCCATCATCAGTAAATTTGCTGACGACACCAAGCTGGGCGCAGGAGTTGATCTGCTGGAGGGTAGAGAGGCTCTGCAGAGGGACCTGGACAGGCTGGGCAGTTGGGCAGAGTCCAACGGCATGAGATTTAACACATCCAAGTGCCGGGTTCTGCACATTGGCCACAGCAACCCCATGCAGAGCTACAGGCTGGGGTCAGAGTGGCTGGAGAGCAGTCAGGCTGAGAGGGACCTGGGGGTGCTGGTCGACGGTAGACTGAACATGAGCCTGCAGTGTGCCCAGGCAGCTAAGAGGGCCAATGGCATCCTGGCCTGCATCAGGAACAGTGTGGCCAGCAGGAGCAGGGAGGTCATTCTGCCCCTGTACACTGCACTGGTTAGGCCGCACCTTGAGTACTGTGTCCAGTTCTGGGCCCCTCAGTTTAGGAAGGATGTTGACTTGCTGGAACGAGTCCAGAGAAGAGCAACAAAGTTGGTGAGGGGTTTGGAACATAAGCCCTACGAGGAGAGGCTGAGGGAGCTGGGGTTGCTTAGCCTGGAGAAGAGGAGACTCAGGGGTGACCTTATTACTCTCTACAACTATCTGAAGGGAGGTTGTAGACAGACAGATGTTGGTCTCTTCTCCCAGGCAAGCAGTACCAGAACAAGAGGACACAGTCTCAGGCTGCGCCAGGGGAGGTTCAGGCTGGATGTTAGAAAAAAGTTCTATACAGAAAGAGTGATTGCACATTGGAATGGGCTGCCTGGGGAGGTGGTGGAGTCGCCATCACTGGAGGTTTTTAGGAGAAGACTTGACAGGGTGCTTGGTGCTGTGGGTTAGTTGCTTGGGCGGTGTTGGATTGGTGATGGGTTGGACGCGATGATCTTGAAGGTCTCTTCCAACCTGGTTTATTCTATGTATTCTATGTATTCTATGAGGTGGTCTAGGTTGGCCAGCAAGGTGGTAGATGCCCTTTACCCGGCACCATTCAGGCTGGGGGCTCTCATCTTGTTGCATATGTCCCTGACTGTATGGGGTTGGCCTAGATGACCTTTAAAGATCCCATCCAACCGAAATCATTCCACTGTTCTATGGTTTTCGTCCCCAGGCAGATTCAAGCAACTCCCTCATGGAGCTCTGTCAGCCGAGGCCGCTACGGCCGGGGCCAGCAGCGGCGGGCGCCAGAGCCGCGGCCCGATTCCTCTCACCGGGAATCCCCTGCACGGCACCCGAGGGGCCCGGCGCGGCCGTATCCCCTCGGGGGCGAAGCGGCAGCCTCAGCGGCCCCGCTAGCACAACTTTCCATCTCCGGGCCCGCAACAGCAGCCTCCGAAGCGCGGAGGCGCCGCGGTCTCTTTAAGGGCTGTTGCGCAGCCGGCGCTGGGGGCGGGACCGCTCTGCGGACGTGGCGGCCAGGCCGCCATTGCGGTCGCCATGAGGAGCGGCGGCAGGTAGGGCCGGGGAGGAGCTGAGTGGGGCGGCGGGACTGGCTGTCGCCTCGTCGTGGAGGGAGTTTGGGGCGGGGGAGAGGCCGGTGTGGGGATCCTCCGCGGAGGGCTCCACGCCTGCGGTCTGTTCCACAGAGCTACCCGCGGAGAATGGCCGGCAGAGGCTCCGGCTGCGGCCTGCAGCCGCCGGCCGTAGCGCAGCCAACCGTCGGCGTTCACCTGTACCCCTTCGTGAGGGAGGCGGGCGCGGAGAACGAGGGGCCAGAGGAGGAGGGAGAAGTATCGGAGCTGCGGCCGCGGGGCAGGGAGAAGGTGCGGAGGAGCGCATCGAGGGACAGGCTGGACGATATCGTCCTGCTAACTAAGGATATCCAGGAAGGGGACACTCTGAACGCCATCGCACTTCAGTATTGCTGCTCGGTAAGTCTGCGGGCGCTTGCCGCTGTTGCCGTGTCCCGAGGCGCGAGGTCGAGTTGGGGCCCTAAGTGCTCTGCCTGCGAGCGGGTCCTGTCCTTTGGTGGGGTGAGTTAGTGTGGTTGGTAAGACCTGTGTGGACAACGCCATGCTCCTTAGGAGTACAAAAATGATAACGGAATGTTAGTATGACAGTGCAGAGTCAGCTGCGGTTCCAGGTCCGTAGTGGTTTTTTGCTTAAAGCTAACTTAAGGGTAAGAAACGTCTAGTCTTGCTTGTGGCAGTGTCTCTCACAAAGAGTGTATGCTGCAGTAGAAGACACTGTCGCACGCAGCCACAGGTGGGCACTTCTGCTAGTCTTGCCTTAGCTGTCATGAGGGGGAAACTGGTGAACTTCATTCAGGGCTCGTGTGGAGCCTTAATTCCATTAAGGGGAGACTTAAAAAAATCCCTTCATTGTACTGTTCTTTTAAATTCTACTAAGTTGCTTAAACATTCATTAGCATGAAAACATTGTACCATTAGGAGATCTCTGCCCGATGCCCCAACCATTCTCTTCTGGTGTTTGCCTTTGCTGTTGCTCCTAGTGAAGAGTTTCTTGGCCTGTATCAGCAGTAGTGTGACCATCAGGATCAGGGCAGTGATTCTTCCCAGCACACAGCACAGGTTCTGTTTTGGGCCCCTCACCACAAGAAGGAGGTTGAGCTGCTGAAGATCCAGAGAAGAGCAGCTGAGCTGGTGAAGGGTCTGGAGAAGCAGGTCTTGTGAGGAGCAGCTGAGGGAACTGGGGGGGTTTAGTCTGGAGAAAATGAGGCTGAGGGGAGACCTCGTTGCTCTCTACACCTCCCTGGAGCCAGGTGAAGGCCAGTCTCTTTTCCCAAGTAACAAGCAACAGGGCAAGAGGAAATATCCTCAAGTTGCACCCAGGGGAGGTTTAAGTTGGTCATGAAGAACAATTTCTTCCTTAGAACGGTTGTCAGGCCCTGGAACAGGCTGCCCAGGGAAGTAGAGTTTCCATCCCTGGAAGGATTTCAGGGCTATGTGGATTTGGTGCTGAGGGCCACTGGTTTAGTAGTGACCTGGCAGTGCTGGGTTAAAGATTAGACTCGGTGATCTTAACGTTGTATCCCAACCCAAATGAATCTGGTTTTTATTTTATGATTCTAAATCAGTCTCGTAAATATCCTTCCTGAACAGTATGTTTGGGTGATCAGTACTAAGTAAAGCAGAGAGGCTTTGTCTTGGTTGATGATAGCCTTTATGTACCCACTTTTAACAGGAAATCTGCTTTGCCTGTTGGCTGGCTGGTTGTTTTCAAGAAGTCAAATTTATTCAAATTCAGAAACCATATTTACAGAAGTCGTGCTGTCATCTTAATTCCTCAGGCAGAAGCAGAATTAGGGGCCTCCTGTTGTGAATTTAGGTACCAAAGTCTTGACATAAGTATTTATTAATCATGTCAGACCTTAGCCTCATTAAGCAACTCTTGGCTTCAGAACCTGCTACAACTGGGTATTTTGAGCAGGCCTCAAATAAATAGAAGATAACAGTTGTGTTCCTTAATGGAAATTCCTGGAGAATGTGGAAGAGTGGTCCAAGGCTTCAGGCAGAAATCTGAGCTTGTATTGTGGTGCAGTTGCTAATTGCTAGGGTAAATGATAGTTCTTTATGCTCATCTGATTTATTGAGTGTGGTGCATGTAACAGATACACCATCGCAGGAGCTGAAACACTTCTTTGTGTTATGAAGTTAGTGCAGGCAGTAGGCACTGATTGCCCTACCTTACATTTGTTGGCTGCATCTATGTTGTAAGTGGAGCAGTCAAAGCAACAAAGATCTCATAACTACTTTGTTTTCTGCCTGTAACTTCTCCTGAGGTAGATATCCTCCAAATGAGGACAGGAGGAATCTGAACATGGGTACTGTGCATCTTAAAGCTGACACAATTCCTGTTTGCCTACAGCTGTTGCAGGAATGTTTACTGATTTCTAAGCACTTGATTATGGTGAGGTTTGTGGCTGTGCCTTCTATGTTGAGGAGGTTTCTGTATCAGAGCCACTGATTCTCCAAGGGCACTTAAATCCTTACAGGGTATTTCAAATTAAGACTTAAAGTCTGAACATGTTGAGAACAAAGAGATCGATCTAGAGCATGAGTAGGTGTGCTGGGTTGAGGCAGCCCCCTCTCCCCACCACGGGCAGGAATAAAACACTCAGTCAAACGGATTGCAAAAGTGATGAAAGTTTAAATAGAAGGCAGTGAATGTTACAGAAAACCCAAAGCGCAGTGACAAAAAGAGATCCCAAAGCAAATCCAGAGGCATCCCATTCCCACCTGAGGGTACACCCAAGACCCTCAGGGCTCCTTCTTCTCCCTCCCTCTGCTGGGCTAGTCTCAGCTGGCCAGGCCTGAGACTGCCCATCCCCCTGTGGCCTTGGGCCTAGCCAGGCCCAAAACCAGGAGACATCTCCCCCAGTTACTGGCTGACGGAGGAGGAAGAAAAGAGAGAAAGTGCTAGACTCCGCACTGGATCTTATAGTGGTACAAAGAATTATGGTAGGAAATACACACAATTTCCTGCGTCCATCCCTCTGGGCTGGACTTCTGGACACAGGAAGTGAACACACCAGGGGTGCACCCAGCTCAAACTGCAACAGTAGGGAAGAAGCAGAGCTGACTTGAAGAAAGATGACAATTGTAAGTTGTGCTTGGTTTCTGCCTTAGCCCCTGCAAGCAGAAAGAGAATCCAAACCCCATCTGTATTAATTTGAAGCTCATGACTTTTAATATATCTTAGAAGTTTTCGGATTAGTTAGGAACTCACAGTAATTTACCTCATTTGAGAACACTGAGGTTTACCTTACTCATACAGTCTCCTTCATTTCAGAGATACCGATGGATGGGTATATATTAATATACATTCATGAAGTGATTTTCAGTCTTATCTGTAGAAAGGAGGTTTGTTACCTTGTAATTACCTTCCTGCTCTAAGGTTGTTCAGATTTGGTCTTTGACCTCTTCATACTGCATGACATGGGTATTGGTTTGAAAACCAAAAGCAAAACAAAGCAAAGGCTCTGCCTTTGTTTCACTATGGAAGAACTCTTTGTGAAGGATGTAGGACTCCCAAAGAGCTTTCATTCATTCGGCTTTGACATCTAAACTGTTTTCTGTTTTCAGGTTGCAGATATCAAGAGAGTTAACAATCTTATCAACGATCAAGACTTCTTTGCCCTGAGGTCCATCAAAATTCCTGTGAAGAAGTTCAGTGTGTTGACTGAAACACATGTCTCTCCAAAAGGAAGACCTGTCCTTCGGCCTGCTTACTGCTCCCCAGAATTGCAAGAGGTGTCACCTTCTGATAAGTTCTCTGCTAATGAGACTGCTGGAAGCTTCTTAAAAGAAGTTGATCGAGATATAGAAGAAATAGTGAAATGCAATGATACAAAGAGAGAGAATCTTAATGAAGTAGTTTCTGCCTTAGCAGCCCAACAGGTCTGTTTTGAAACGGACAGTAAAACTCAAAAATGCAAGGATCCTTACTACGGAGCAGACTGGGGCATCGGATGGTGGACAGCCGTGGTGATTATGTTGATTATTGGCATCGTAACCCCAGTTTTTTACCTCCTCTATTACGAAGTTCTGGTGAAAGCAGATGTCAGTCACCACTCAACAATGGAATCTTCCCATTTGTTTGTCACAGCAGCATCACATCAGAAGGAAATGGAAAATGGAATAAATCCGGCCAATGTTGTAAATGTTGATAATCAAGGAGACCTTCAGCCTTAACAACAGAAAACCCCAAGCAGCTGTAATCCATAGACACATAATGCTTCATTGGATAAAGGGGAAACCACAGAATGCAGGAGGCATCTGGAACACAGAGAAAGGCATCCTGATGTGTGACTTGCCTTCATGGGCAGCGTTCCAGTACCACGATGTTTATGTACATCCTGTAGCCTCCAGCAGTGCCTGAGTTGAGTGATTTTAATGCAAGATTGAGATATAAATTAAGGTACACAATTGTCTCTGAAGCTTTGCACTTTTTTCCTATTTTGATAGGCATAATTTTTTTTAATTGAGGTGAAACAATGTAGTCTGAACTAACACATGTATGTTTTACAGCCCTGAGGTGGGCATTTGGGGATATCTGACTTTTAAACATCTTAAAGTATTTATAGAGTGTGTACTACACTTGCCATTTCAATATCAGGTTTACATTTGTCAGTTAAAACTCCATTCTCATCATTTTGTCTTTCTTGTAGAGTAAGATTTAAAAAAAAACCCAAACAATCATTCCACAATTAATAGCCACTATTAAGTTCTTTCAAAAATAAAAACAGCAAACCACAAGACTTTTATGGAGGGAGGCAATAGCTAATAAATAATCTGGAATCTTCAAATCTTGTGCCTGTGGTCAGCCCATTCTTTAGTACTGTTCAGAACAGGCAGTGGGATGATACTCTGTGTGTGTGTGTGACACTGTGCCTCAATACAGCCCAGCTGAGACAGCTTTGCTGAAATGTGACATCCTTCCCTGGTATCCTACTGAAAACTGACTGTATTGGGCTGCACTCATCTGGTGGACGGAAATGCAGGTGTGTGGCACCTTTCTAACTACTGCAGTAATCTCTACTTTATGCTAATGGCTTCTTTCCTCTCCCCAGCCCTCCAGTTAATCTCAGTTCAGGACCAACTGGTTCTTCAGACAACAGTGATATGGGTACTGAGTGCACTAATTGTGCCTGTGAACATCAAACACTAACTTGTCCCTCAACTCTCCTAGAAAAAAACATCAAATGAAGTTTAAAGGCAACTAGCAAGAAACTTAAATTGCAGCAGGCTAGACCAGTTCCAGTTTCAGACTTGTTCTTTGGGTAGTATTCATCCACCACTCTGTTCCTGAATAGTTCACTTGGAATTTCATCAACAACCTTGGTTTTCCCTTGTTGTCTCCCCTAGTTGAAAATGCTACAAGATGAATAAAACCCCCAAACCTGGACTTGTAGCTACACAAAGAAGGAGGTATTTGTGTATTCACAATACTTTTAAATAAAAACTGAGATTCTGCCTATAATATTTTGTTATATTTGCCTTGTGGAGTAAGATTTCCATTGCTCTTTTCAAAGTGTTGTTTGTTACCGAAGTGCAAGATAACTGACTTGAACAGGACATAAAAAGAGGGAAATGGAGCAATAATTGCAATGCTTTAAACTGCTGTTACAAGCTTTCCTTTGAGCATTTCCACTAAGTATATACAACATAAAAAGTCTGACAAAGTGACTGTTTCCCAACTATTGGAGGTATTCCAAAGTGCTTTATTGACTTGAGTTTTGAAAGTAGAGACTCATGCCCCATCTGCTCTTGAGAAATCTCTTGCCCCACTAAGTTAAACAGATGTTCTTCACTGGCATGGCAAGTGTATGAACACGAATAAGGAAATTTTAGATGTATTTTACTGAAATTGGAGCTGGGCAGAGCTTTAAGGGAAATGTTTTACAGTTGGATCTCTCTGGAGATAGTGAGACTAGTCAGTTCCCGCCCTGGAAGAGGGATTGCAAACAGGCACAAACTTCACATTTAACATAATGCTTGTTTTCAAAGGTCTTCTAAAATAACAATTCCATCCATGAAAAGAATATGCCAGTAGCAGAAGTGTCAGTACTGAAATTCCAGTTCTGGGTAAGGCTGTATAAAAAAATTGCATTGCAAAGTAATTTCTGGTGTCTAACACTTGAAAAGGTGACTTGCTGTAATCCAGACAGCAGAGCTTTGGTACAGTAAGATAAATGTTTTCTGTGCAGGACTGAAACAAGCTTATTTGCTGGTTTGCTACTTTCCCTTCATTCTGTTCCTGGAGCCTCAGTATTTTTAATAGCATTTTTAATACTTTATGCTTCCATTTCTTACAAAATTGTCGAAGAAAATTCAAGTAGTTATTGTGATGATGTAACATGAGCCTAACTTACTGCACTTACCTGAACTGCTGATAGGTATTAAACTGCCATTGGTATTGAAATGAACCTCACTTCACTTGGGGTTTCACTGGGTCAGGAAGGTCTGTGTCTTGATGCACAAGAGATTGGTTGTTAACTGGTGCTTTTCATCCCAAGGAAGTACAGCTAAGTAATTCCCTAGTGTATCTCAGGCTTTGGGCTTCTAGTGTTGGAAGGCCTGTGGCTTACTGTCACAACCTGTGATAAGACTTCTTTCGCTTAAGGATGAGCAATTGTTAGAAAACACAAAGGGACAGCTGTTTTATTGGACCATGTCCTACTCTAACCAAGAGCCTAGCATGGTTTTAACATACTATTATGTAGCATATTTTTAATTTAGAGAGCTAATTTTACAAAGATTGCTGTTTCTCAGTACTGGTAATCTACAACCATCATCTGGCTTGGCTTTCTGCAGGATGCAGGGACCTTTGCTGTGTGTTCCAAAGTGCAACACAACCGACAATGCATCATCGTGGGTCAGCCCTGAGTAAACAGGGTAACTGCTGTGTGTGGAACCTACATCTGATTTAAGTTAATAATCTGTGAAGTCTTTTAGAAACTGACTTATTTTTAAAAAGCAACACACAACACAAAAACAACTGAGTGGTAAATAATTTTCAGATGAATTACAACACATTGTTGATTGGGAGGTTGGTTTTAAATTTTAAGTGCATATTGCACTGTTGGATCATGTAAAATGTATGCTTTAAAATCTGCTATATTTTGGAGTATGTTGTCACACATAGTCTTTGTATAACTATTTTATAAAGGCTGAAAATATAACTGTATAATGTTGCTGAACGAGGATGCAAGTCTTATTTAAAATAATTCTGCTCCTCTTCTTTTAGAAGAAAGTAATCTACACAAAATAAAAGATTTTATTTTAGACTGCAGTGGAAGTGGTGCATATAATGTATTCTTAGATCTGTATACTTCACATTCATTATTACAGGAAACCACTATTTGTATGTGTTTTGGCTAGTTTGTGTCTATGATCTAAAATGAAAATCCTTGGCCAACACTTAGTTTGTTGGCAGTAGCTGCCTGTAGCATTCACATGAGGCATACTGTGACTGGAACTGTAATGGATTATCCTGTGCCAGCCTTTTAGAACTTGGAACTTTCTGCATGAAGTTCTGAGAATCTGTTATTTCTGTAAAGGGAGGATTAAGAAACAGGAATGAAAAATTAAGGTAGCGATCAGTGATGTTCTCGGGTGGTTGCTATGCCCTGAAAGAAGTGCTGCCTTCTATGAAGTAACATTGTTCTGCTGTGCTATGAAGAAAGGGCTTGGATGGGCATGTATTTAAATCCTAAATTTACTGAGACCCAAAGAATGGCCTAAGTTCTGTCAGCATTGTGGCCTTGCAACAAATTCTAAGTAATAAGAAAATGAGCATGTAAGAACTGTTATACCTCTAGAACAGCTCAATTTTGCATCACTTAGCTGTGCCTTGGCACAAAGTTGTTCATGGCAGAACTTGATATGCTCAGAAGCATTGGCCTTACTTGCCTTTGTTAAACTAGTCCTAAAAGGTCCATTTGAAGATGCTTCCCACTGGAAGATAGAGGTGACCACAGCCTCACCTTGTACAGGTCTGAGTCCTGATTTCGGATACAGTACAGCAGGAAGGCAGTTCTCCTGTTAGCAGCATGAGGAATAAAGAAAGTCTCATTTGCCCTTAAGAATTATTATCTGAGATAAAATCAGTTCCTGTGCCTGTTGAGGCAAGCCATGGCTTGTAACCAAAGTGTAACTTGTGCAGTTGGGCTTTTCCAGTGTTAATCCACTAGTTCCTCTCTGGCAAAAGTCATCTGTTTGCATTCCTTCTGTGAGAGGCAAGGAGGAGTCTTGTCTCCCTGTTCAGCTTGCAGGCAGGGGAAACAGTAGAAGTAATACTAGTTATGTGACACAAGGAAATGTAACTTTCAGCATGCTAACCTTGTTCAAACCAGCTTTTGTCTCATCTGTCACTGCAAGAAACAGGCACACCTGTTCAGGAAACAACTGTGTGTGTGAGATGTTAAAATCAACATGCAGGATACATTTCCTTTGCAATGCAGCAGAATATTTATTAAACATTATTTGTATAGTTATGAACACTTCAAAATAAAATGGGTGTACCTCTGAGGTGTGTGACTAGCATTGCATTTTGATTTCCTGTACATCTGCTATGTATTTATCAGAGCACTTGAAAGCTACACCTTCAGAACAAGTTCTTCTTGCATACAGAGGTCTAGAGGATAAAGCGGTACTGTTCTCCAGCCATGGTGAGTTAAGTGCTGCTTGACAGAATGCCAAACTTGCAAGGAAAGCTTCTGTACTTTCCTCTGCTGATAAAATAATTGGGTTTTGTTGTAAAAGTGTTCTTTCATTAGAACTGATAACATCACTAGTTAATCAGGAACAGCATGTCTTAGTAAAAACAACCAAAATAAAAAAAAAACAACCCTGATCAATAGCAATATAACAACACTGACAGAGAACATACTGTAACATCAAAGGTCAATAGGACATGGAGAATCATAGAGTTGTTTTGCTTAGAAGAGACCTTTAAGATCATGAAGTCCAACTGCTAGGAAGTTAGCATCACCTTAAGAGGTAGAGAAACTGAGATGAAGGACTGAAACTCTTGTCTAATCTGTGTGCCACCGGTGAAAACTAGGATTCCATCACTTCTCAGTCTTAAATTCTGTCATACATTCTTTCTATGTGAAATTACCCTTGTTACTCATGCTAAGTGATACAGTGTTAAACATTACAGGCCCTTTTTATCAAAGTGCTGCAAATAGTGTTTTGGGTTTTTTTTAAACTAGAATAGCAGCTCTTCAGAACACTTTGTTGTTGTATTAACTAGAGTCCTTTCAAGTCAGCTTATAATAAAGTGCTTAGTTGTCGATTATTTTCAGTCACCTGAATGTAGATGTTACATAAATCCCTTCAGGGAGGGCAGCTACCAGACACGAGCAGATCATGTCAGTAAAGGCCAAGTCTCTCCAGCTGCAGTCATCAAATGTCACTGTGATTTCCAAGCTGACTGCTAAAGCATAGAACCAACTAGTGCAAATGCTTAGGCACAATTTCAGTTAAAACATACATTCTTTTTTCAGTGCAGAGGCAATGCAATGGCTTGCAGCTTACTTCATCAGTGGGCACTCCAGAGAACCTTAAAGGTGCATGTCTGCAAAACACTTGGCAAAGTAACAGAACAAAGGTTCTCATATCCTGTTTTACAGCAGTGTAATTAAAAGGGATTGTCCAACCTCTTTTTGGAGGGTAGACTTAAATCCACCCATGCTAAAGCCTTAGATCTGTAGATACTCAGTCTACCTCCAGAACTCTTGATTCAAGTAGTGTAAGGCTTGAGTAGCAATGACAGCTAGTATGTTGCTTCATCCATATTGTCATCACTGCTAGCACCAAAGTCATCTCCATCTTCAAAGTATGAGGCAATGTAATCGTTTTCCTAAACAAAAGGGGAAAAAAATAATCTGTCACTACACCTGTGGAGTGGAGGAAATGGCTTGCAAAAGAAACATGCTTTAAACTGCACTTGAGCACCCCATGTTTTGAAACAGGAGGTTATTGTTACTGGGAAAGGAAAAGGGAAACACTGTAATGCAGTTCTTGTATCTGAGAGAAAAGACATCACTATTTTAGTGATTTTTAGAGTAATTTTAGGCGTTCATTGTGGCAGGACGTGTTTCTGCTTGCAAGACCTTTTTTCAGAGCTGTTTGGGTGTAGAAAGTGTAAACCACCCACTTAGTTAGGTTAACTACAGCACAAAGAAAATTCACAAGGCCGCTCACTACAACCCTCCCCCAGCACCACAGAAGCTAGGGACATTCCCTGGCTGGCAACCAACACACTACTATGAATGGGATCTGACCAAATAGTTAACATTGTACCTCTTCATTCTCCTCTTCATCAGATTCCTCTGACTTCTCTGCTGCTTCATCATCGTCACTGTCTTCTCCTTTTTTGTCTTTAGTTTCATCTTTCTCATCTTCAGATTCTTCTTCTTCATCATCCTTCTTTTCCAACTCCTGTCACAAAGCAAATGTCTTTTAGGAGGTAATCCCATGTTACAGTAACAGCATCTCCTCCACACTACCAGAATGTTATGCTCAAGTTAACAGCAAGACTACGAGCATGACATCACTGCACAGGTGATTTTGTCAATATTTAAAGCAACATGATGTGAAGCATGAGAACTTCATAAGGACTTACTTGATCAAGCAAAGAACTTGGAACTTCAAGGAACTTCGTAAGGGCTTACTTGATCGGACTTGAAGTCTAAAAAATGTATGTCTTGTGTAATAAACTGAGATGATTCCCTTCACCATCCACTGTTAGAATAACTGACAGTAGAAGCCCATGTCATACCTGATGAAGCAATACCACATACTGTGTGGAGTAATGTGTCTTCACCAAGTAACTGATGGATCAGCAAGAGAAAAAATGCAAGGCTGTTTCACCTTTAAGCTTCCCATTCCCACATGGTGAACAGGCACCTCCCAGGTATCTTTATGTTTCTTCCCCCCATCAACTTACTGAATTTCCCACATCAGCAGACTGGTGAAACAGCAATAGATTTAAAAGCTCTGGCACCAATTCCTCCTTCAATAAGCTCTCACGGTAGCTCTGCTGTTCACAATTAGGCTACATCATTGCCCAGTGACTTGTGTTCAAGCAGGAGCAAATGAAATAGTTTCTCCACAGCCAGGTTCTATCCTTATCCTGTCCCTTGTGCTACATTGCAGAACAGCTGTCTGTCAGAGTAAAAAGGACAGAAAAAGGCTGCTTGGGCTATTCTATTTGTACCAAAGAAAACATGATGCAGGTTTCTTTTTCCTTCTGCAATCTCTACTGTACAATTTGGAAAACAGCACACACATCTTACCTCAATTTTTTTCAAGACATCCAGATTACTTTTATGATTGGAGCTTTTTGCCTTCTTTGGTTTGCCACCTGCTGAAATAAAATACACAACTATATATTTTTTTTTCACATGGAAGAACACAAATTCACCCTTTTTACTTGCTCTTCAGAACTCATATCTTGAGTATGCCATGGCAATTCCATACTGTCTGTATTAAAAGTACCTTCTGCTGCTTTGACCTTCATCATCCATGATGTGTAAATACCTGATTTATGTGATGCCTATAGGGCCAGTCTGAAATTCACTTTGAACACTGACCAAAGGTTTGGCCAAAGTGATGTTCAGCTTCACAGAACACTCTTCACCTACATACTGATAGAATGTCAAGAACCTAGAAGAACATCTCAATTGTTATCTTTCATCATCTTGAAAACATAAAAACTCATTAATGTTACTAATCTATGAAACACATTAATGACAGCTAGGTGCTTCAGACACAGAAGAAGGCAGACAACAGTTTATTAGCTCCAGCACAGTAGGCATGGTTACTCTGGCTAGAAAGCTTTTGGACCATTCATTAATGAGTCCAGTGTCTACTTCCACCTAGTCCCTTGATTCATGAATATAATCTTTATCAAGTTACTGTCTACAATCCAACCTCATTATGCTGCTTGAATAAATGGAGCAAAGGTCAAAAATAGCATTCCACATACCCAGGTGAGAGACACCTGAATTGCAGCACCCCAAACTAAGGCTGCCCCAAACCCAGGAGTGCAGTTTGACCAGCAGATGAGAAGGAAAAAGGAGCTCTGAAGAAGGAGATGTTAAAGAACATACAGAACTCTGTGAGACATCCTATTTCCACAATCTCTTTTGGCTCCTGCTATATTTGGTATAATCTCACAAAACTTACAACACAGGGCTGTACCTAAGAGACTAGCTCTTCTCAGCAGGGTGAAACTGGCTGGGTGAAGTGCCATGCTGGTGTAGCTATTCTATTCTATACACAGCTGATGGACAAGGTAGCTTCAGGCAAGATAGCTTACATAACTTCCACTTTTTTATGCTAGGCTGCACTAAGTGGTAACAGAAAGAAAAATAGTGTGAATTGATGGAGGGGATACCCTTTCTGCAGCAGACAGGAACCTGGTTATTTGGCCTAATACTTAAGGAAGTGTAACAATAGAGTTGCAAAGAGAACTGCATTTTGTGAAAACTATTTCTGACAAATAATGTTCCGCTCACTTCAGTGTTTTGCCTAGGAAGGGATTAAGTGACAAAAGCAGTGCAAAGAGCTGAGGGGAGTCAAGCTGCTCTGTAGTAACAGATAACAGTGTCAAGGCAAATACACCCACAACAGAGTAACTTTACAAGGAAAACAAGTGGAAAGCACAATTCAGAATTATCATCTCTGCATGAAACCCTGCAGGATTCCAGAGATAATGCCTACAGAAGAGCCTGGAAATGAAGACAGACATCCAAGATATTTCCTTAAATGCTGGATATCCCTGGAGCTTATAAAATTAGAGACAATGACCCATTGCTAGAACCACAAGCAAAACAGCTATGGAATTTGGAGGTGCAGTGTATTACAATCTAATCTTTCCAAATACCTCTTCTCACAGTACTGGTGTTTAAATGTATACATCCAGTTGCCATGTACATATGCATACAGCTTGTCTACAAAAGCTGAACCCAGTCAATGCTTTGGGGTTACTTAGGTAGGCACTGCTGGTATGTAGGATATTGTGGCCCACAGGCCAGGATAAGTGTGGGAGAGATGTGAAATTCTAACCAAAGATTTGTCACTGAGTAGGCAGGTGTTCAAGTCTTAAGTTAAAACATCCAGGGAAACCAGAAAGAGGGAGGGAGGGATGTATAAAAACAAAAATGTACTTGTCTATGTAACTGTGTGGTGATCCCAAGACCACTCCTGCAATCTACAAAGGCAGAAGAGAAGGAGGCCTGTTTGGATTTTGGTGCAGATCTGTTGAGGCCCTTACCTTTGCTCCACTCAGTGATTAGCTGTCACCTAAGATGGCTGTCCTCAAAATACAACAAAGGTATGTACCGGAAGGGCTGATGCATCACTGATCAGCTATTTACAAACCTCCTGTGTCATATCACTGTTATGTGGCCTCTGCATCATCAGGATTCCCTAAAAAGACTAAAACCGTATTATTTTTGCTTGCAAAGGGACCTATTAATGCAATCAAATTCTGACGGTCAGCTGATCTTTGCCTTTACAACTGCGTACAAAAATGCACTTTTAAGAGCAAAGAGAAACAGGCGAAGAAGAAAGTGTAAAAATCCCCTACAGAGAGCAGTGATTCCCTCTTTATGATTATCATAACATTACTGTAATAAGGAACAATATTAATGTAACAAGGCACTTATGATTTCACTGGATCTTGAGGACCTAATTGTAGCCTACAGGCTCATAAGAATTAATACAGTTGAGGAAGAAATTATCTGGGGAAAAGCAATAAAAGTAGGGATATACTGGTTTAATCTTTAAAGGTTTTGGCAAATAAGAATTTAATTTTCAGCTGAATCTTGCAGTCTGTCTTAGTACCACGCTTCTCAATGATGCTCTTAAAAGCAAAAAAGCTTGCAGCTGAACTGGTCTCCATGACTACTGTACATTCCCTTTTCTTTTTCTGTTTTATCCTTAAACTGAAACAATGACACATGAAGGACTTGGACAAAAAGAACAAGACAAGAAGCAATCATATAAACCAGACAGATAAATACAGGAGGCCAAGTATTACTTCACGTAAGCCACAGACTTCTACAGAGAATGTAAAACAGCCATGCATACTAGAAAACACTGTGAGAACAAATACACATATGAAGCTGTGTAACAAAAAAAGTTGTTTTTTTCCTGTAAGAACAAACAATACCAGCTCCAACTGCTGTTGAAGGATCTGGTTCACAATTCTGCAGAAGAAAGCTGAAAATAAACAAACAAAGTAAAACCAGGGGAAATAGAAAATAACCTACATTACACTGCATATAAAAGGTTTTAAGGAAAACGCAGAAGTCAACCAAATCAGAAGCAAGATAACTGAGAAACCCAAAGTATAAAGGAAATATGACTGGCCAGCAATTCACTGAAGTGAAGGAGAGGGTGAGTTTTGGCTAAAGTACAAACTTCCAAATCAAAAAGTGTTGGGTTTAGGGTGGGTTTTTTCTAATCTTCCATTTTTAGGTATCTCCTATGTTAATATGATTCATCAATATGTGAGACAGGGAAGGCACATAAACCTGTTCCAGTAACTTGAAACATCTGACAGAAGCAAAGCAAAAACTTCAAAAGACAGGCAGAGCAGCAAAAAATATAGGAAATTTTAGCCAAAAGCCCTGTAATATTTCTACCACTTTTCTCCTCCCCCAGCTAGCTCCAGTATGTCTTCCATCACTCAACTTGTGTGCACTAAATGCTTCTTAAAAATACATAATATACCTTTTTTGGTCTTTTCCTTTGGCTTTAACTCTCCTGGGAGTCTTCTCCAATCTGTACAGAAAAAATAGCTTTATTATAGACGAGTGATGATTTAGAGCTGAAATTTTCCTCCTCCCACCCACCAAAGAAAGGTGGGGCCCCTGCTGCGCTTGATCCCTATTTCCACGTGTCAGTTACTTAAACTGAGGAACTGGCATTCCACCCACTTCAAGACAACTGGTATTTGTCCCAAATAGCCAAAGGTCAGGTCTTCCAGTGGTCCACGCGCCCTGCAATTTACATTCTGTAATGAAGTTTGCAGTAATGAGCTGTGGAAGTTTCATGCTGTAAAATCCATCTACCTGTGACTGAGACATCAGGCTGGGTTATTTTTAGTAGCGTGATGGTTGTTCCCAGCTCAAAACTGGTTTTCTGCATGTTGAGTAAGGAAGAAGGAAGCTAGTGAGAGCTAAAGGTTGCACTTTCACTGCAAATCAGTTGTTTCAACTGAATAAATTGATAAAAAGAGCTAACAAGTTTCCCCGCTCCCTCCCTTTTTTTTTTTTGACAGACAATACTTTTGCCTTGATCAGAAAACATGCAGTAAGCAGCATATAACTTGGTGAGAACTTGTACACTTTTTTATTGCTTGAAAAATAATTAATCCAACATTTAAAAGAGCAGAACATCTCACAGGTTAATAGGGAATGAGCCTTTTATAATCTCAGATATTACCTGGGGTCCATGTTGCATGCTTCTTTTCCCTGTCCTGGTACTTTTTACTGTACCTCTCAATTACTATAGAGAAGGATACAAGGAGTTATTGAATACAGTTAATAAAAAAGGCAATCCAAACACTTTGATATTTTCCTGTAACTATATATACAGTGTATTTTTTTAATGACACATTGTGCTGTTGTCAAACACTTAAAGCACAGTTTAATATCACAACTTTGAGTATTTCTTGTGATAATTCCCCGGGAGTAACCATTTGCTAAATACTTGTAAGGCCTGAATTTTCTATTCCCACCCTCCCCCAACAAAAAGGGAAAAATGAAAAAAAAAAAAAGGCTTTCCATTTTGGGGGCATTTCCTTTCAATCAAAACACTCAACCTGCCTTCAGATAAACCCCAACCATCTCCAAAATTATTAGAATTTATACTTCTATCCTTGGATTATTCCATCCTTTCCATTTATGAAACAAAGAAGCAATAAGCAGATTTAGTCAGGGAAATTAGGCTGAAACACCCAATGAACACTAATTCCTTTACTCTTCAAGAGTTCCACCAAGAAACCTTTGCTACAAAACTAGTCAGTGACATTCATTACCACTGTGCTAGTCATAAAGAGTATCCAGAATATCCAGGAGGCTGCATCTCAGAATGATCAGCCCCTAAGACTTTAAGTGCAGTAACAAAGCTTTGCAGCATAACAGAGATGTGTCCTGAATGGAAGCTATACATTTTAGTCCATTTAACCTCTTTCCAGGCATAAAAACTAATCTGAGAAACATTGTAAATAGTACAGTAGCTATACAGCATAAGTACATCCATTTATACTGAAAAAAACCCTTTGCTGTACAATCTGTAATGACAAAGACATTTTTCTTACCAAATTACCATGACCAGCTGCAAAATTCCACTAATAATTCATCACTCAGGGATCATTTCTGTGGATATTTGTGCCAAAAAAAAAAAGGTACACAGACAGACTGTGACTTTTAAAGTGAAAGACTTCTAAAAGGAAGGAAGAACAGAGACATCAGAAATGAAGCTCAATTTTAAAATCAGTTATGGTGAGTGCAAACAGAAGACCTACTTGAAACTGTGTAACAAAGGCTTTGTATTTAAAATGACAGTGTCTCAAGGGGCATTCAATGTAGGTGGCCCTCAGAGATGCTGTAGGAAATTGCTGGCACAGAGTGGGGAAGAAACTGCTAGAACTAATTGCTGGTGCCATCAGTAAAAAACAAAACCATCTTGCCACTCACAGCTAATGAATTAATTCCAAACCACTGCCAAGGTGACAGTCACCCAGTCATAGCATATATTCCTGCAGGAAACATATGATTCATAGCTTATGAAGTGAAGAATGTAAGAGGATGAACTACAGAATATGCCTGCTACTCACTCAAAATGAGTGTTGAAATGAGTTCTGCAAATCTGTTCTCCACAGCACACTAATGCATCAGAGTTGCTGAGGAGTATCAGATGTGGCTCTCACAATCTGAAAAATGAAAAGATAGCTAGCTACGTCCTAACTAACTAAACTGTTACCCTTCTCACACTTCAAAGGACCATTTGATTCACAGATGCTGTGCTAAGGGTTTAAAATAAACCATGTGTTCCTTTAGCACAGTCAATTTAAGAAGTTCTTGTGCACAGTATCCCTCCTGCCTCTCTGGGAGCAAAGGGCTGCAAACCAGATAACAGAAAAATAGTTAAAAATAAAAATCAGTTAAAAATAATCTACCCCAGCAGATGAAAGTGATTTTGTTAAAGCTAGGCTGTTTCTGCCACATGATACAGTCCCAGAGACAGCTGCATATTGTGACTGAGATTAAGGCAAGCTTTTAAAGCTGTAGACCACAGCTGAGGTAATTATACCCCACCTCTCAGATGAGGCATTTTTGTACAATTAGAAGTTACAAGTTACCTCAACTTACCAACTTACCCTTGGGGAGATGATGAGAAAATTTGAAGCATTATTAGTCTATCAAGTGGCTGTCTACCTGATTTCCCTGCAACTGCCAGTTTTTGTAGAAAAAGACTTCAAATCTGACAGTTCTGCTAAGGAGCACACTCAGCAACAGAGATCACTCCAACTCAGAGAGAGGGCTGCAGAAACAAAGATGATTTTGGGAACGATCATGAGGCAAAACTGGAAAAAAGAGATAACATGTTCTCATAAAGGGGCTGGCTCCTTGGAAATAATTCTGACAGGCTCTCAGGTAGAGTGGCTTCCTATTTGGTGTTTCAAACAGAAATATCAAACTTCAAGCCTGATGAAGATCAAGAGCACAGTGATCTTCTAGCACGAGGAGACTCTGAAGAGATTGAAATTTGTTTACCCAGAAGATGAAAGAGCGGATGTGATAAAAGGCTAATTTGTGGAGTTCTTCTACTATCAAAAAGTGATCTAGATATTAAGGTCAGATCTGTTCTCCATTCCTCACAACCTAGGTTTTCCCCTTTCCACAGTGTCAGGGTCCACCTTGGGCTGCATTACAGCTGCCTGCTACATTCTGGCAGTTCCTGGGCTCCAGCTGCCAGACAGAGAGCCTTTTGTGAGCCACCACATCTGGTCAGCAGTGTGTGCACTGCTCACACTGCAGTGTGCTACTCTGTTTTACACAGTGCTTTAGTGCAAGAGCAAGTGGACAGTCAACAAGGTGTGCTAATCAAAGCCTGACATGCAGGCTTAAAAAGCTCTAGAATTCACCATTACATCATGAACCAAACTGACAAGAATTCAGAGGGAACTGAACTCTGTACCTGTGTCATATGAATATCATGGATATTCAGCTCAAAAGTTCTCTGATGGTTTTGGGCAGGAAATTAAGCCTCCTGATTTAGAATTCAAGTCAGCTCTCATTGTTCAATACCATCACAAGATACCAGGGAAAAGATCACGAAGTGTTTAACCACTTTAGTTTTCTTAAAACATTTTTATAAAGCTTTTTAGTGAGTCCTGTTGCACTGACTGGGTCTGACATGTGGCATTTCCTAAGATTTTGCCTTTCCTATTTTCCTGTAACAGTACTTGACATCTGTGCCAGGTAGTGCAAGCACTTGGGGTAGTGGTAGTAGAAACAGGCGAAAGTCACAAATGAAAAAAGCATTCCTCACAGTAATGATCCCCCCTGACTGCTAGAGTTATAATGCCCCCACAGCAAGGTAAACAGACATTAAAGCTTCCTATCCTGCTCCTTTTACCTTCTTTCCCAGTTTTCTGACCAGGAAGCTTGGATTTTTAATAGTATAATGATGTATGATGGGATGTCAAGTGCAGCAGAGCATTTATTGTTAGCAAACAATAACAAAGCCTTTAATTTTTAATTAAGTATAAGCAAAAGACATTCTTGAATGAGGCAGAATAGGATCAAGCTTTGGCTTCTAATGCAGCTCTGCTTCTGACACAAATCTCAGTAAATCACTTATCCTCATCTCAATCTTTGTATTTTAGGTGACTTGTCAGCAATACTTACTAATTTTCCCTGAATGGACTCAGAAGGGAAGAAAGCAGTACCTCTTGGAGTGTCCACCATTAAATACAACACTGACTATTGTAAGTACAACTTTATACCATTTAAATGAAGCCGAATTTCAACAGTAGTATTTACTACAGATTTCTTTGCTTTTAGGGTATTTTAGCATGTAGAAAGGCCTGGTTTACTTGGTTAGCATGTAACTGATAGACTGTATATAGTTAGCCTAGATGTTTCTTACCAAGTGGAATGTATTTTTGATACCTTCCTTCTTCACACAGGAGATGTTTTCCAGTTTCAGCACTGACCTACAACTTCAGTAAGCGTAAAAGCAGAAAAATTCCCTGTCATC
The DNA here is from genome assembly GCF_014839835.1 of Dryobates pubescens. Taxonomy (NCBI): domain Eukaryota; kingdom Metazoa; phylum Chordata; class Aves; order Piciformes; family Picidae; genus Dryobates; species Dryobates pubescens. The sequence continues at coordinate 74,648,961 of NC_071657.1, read as the reverse complement.
TTAAGCTGACAGTTTTTATTCCTTATCATCAGTACAAAATACACCTTCAACACATGCATTTCACTACGTCATCCTTCACAGAATAATAACTACTGAAGGCAGAAGTACAAATAAAAAACCCACAAACCTTCACGTTCTTCTTCCACTGGCAAAAAATACGGCATTCCTTTCATAGTTACTCTAAAATCTTGCTTTAAGGCCAACATGTAATCTTCAGCTTCTCCTGTTTTCAGAGGCACCGCCTTGTTTTCTGTACTCTGCACAAATTATGTTTATTATTTACAAGGTCTTAATACTCATCAAGTATACATCAACAGTAATGAAAGCTACAAGAAACGCAGCTCATCACAGAGTAGTGCAACTATGCATCAGGATTCTTCCCAACTATATTTCATTCTGACGTGCACGACTATCTTTACAAGTAAATTTATACCTTTTATGATTTTGCTGTATCTTTCGGGGGGGGGGGGAGGGGGGGGGAAGAAATCAAGAAAAATGAAAGTATTAAAAATGTGAAATAATCATTTATAGTCATGCTAATCTTTTAACTGCCAAAATCAGTGTTTCACAACAGCCTAACTTACTCAGAAACCATTGCTTCAGTCTTCAGCCAGAGCAGTACTGGCCTTAACTTCATCAAAACCAGTTTTAAGTACATCAAATATGATTACTCTGAATAACATGATGGACACTCTTCTGTGACTATTGCCATGGAAATTGGATGTGTTGTCATACAACCAGGTATCAGACAGGCCCTCACACAATTTAGTTTCTGTCAGCTAAATTTAAATGAATTCCTAAGATCTGGATTTTTTTTTTTCTGGTTTTGTTTGGGATTTTTTTTGGTTGTTGTTTGTTTGGTGGTTGTTTCTTAAATTTCAAATCTTGAAAGAGGGGCAGATAAGTAAGTGAAAATAGTTTTTAAAATAATCAGAACACTACAGCCGTAGACAGATTTAGAGAATGGATGTTGTTTCTCTTACATGACTGCTCAATACCTGTGTAGTAGGGCTGTAAAGTGCTATCACAAGTCTCAGAGAAGGATCACAAAAGGAGTTCACTGCTTCTAGCTCTATTTGCTAGCTGGACAGTATTTTAAATCACTAATGCTGTTGATGGTAAGCTGATGCTCCTCCATTAGTCATCTACCTGCATTTACAGGAAATTCCTAAGAACTCAGAATGTGTCTATTAGAAATATGCAATAGCAACAATTCATTGTTTCAATTAGTATTTCACTGTAAGTCAGTCAACAGCTACAAATACACTTTTGCTCACTGCTCAATCAGTTTTTATCAATTCTAGTTATGACACTGGGTTAATTCTGTTGGGGATTTTTATTATTTTTTCCCTGAATGGCACTAGATTTCCCCTGACAAAATTTAACTTAGTTCTGAAAGTGTTCACAGAAGCAATAAAATATATTTTTCTCCATGGTACATAATCAGATACACTGAGACTAGTACTTCCCCAGCAGGGCTGATCCACACTGACTGTAACTGTAGAACACAGAACTTAGCTTGTTACAGATCTGTAGCCCACACAGAATTCATTTCCCCTGTGCGGTTGAGCAGAATGCAACATGACATTAGGAACAGGTGCTGGTAGCTAAATATCAAAATAATAACACAACTTAATTGTAAAGTGGACTAAGAGGATATATAACTAGAGTTTGGCAAGTTAACTATTCAGAGAAACCTCAGCATAGCACCAATGATATGCAGGTTTTGTACCACAACATGCAAAACTGAGGAATAATTCATGCACCTTGATCAAATTTTGACATAACAAGGAAACTATCTTGCATAAAACTGGCTAAAATCAGCAAATCCATTTACCATTTTAAGCTGTCTTTGAAAGACTAGTGTAACTTCATTTCAAACAAATTGAGATATCCAGCACTTCTGTTACTGTTATGTCCAGGAAACCATATCATGGTGAGGACTTTAATGAACTTTAAGTATCTTTCAAGCTATTTAGAAAAATACAGGATACAACAGTCAGCAAAAGTACAGTAAGCAATAATAAGAAAAACAATTATTTTATATATCCTTCAAAACGGACCTAAAGTGGTTAGGGTTGTTCACATGTTTTGTTAGGTGCTGTACTTACAGGAAATGTTGGAGGAGGCTCACATGTGCCAGCAGGTAGAGCTGCACCTTTTGCAAAGCCAATGGCTTCAATGTTAAAGGTAAATGAAGAGCGTCCTCTTCCTCTGCCTGACCCAGCCATCTGGAGTTGCTGAAAATAATAAAGGCTTTCAAGCATTTATTCTTGTTTCATTCATCAAATGCATGCACGTACTACTTATAAAATCAATATCTGACAAAGTTTGCAGTAGTTTCAAAACTCATTTTAAATAGAAAGGCATTTTTTCACGCCCATCTGAGGTTCTTTCACGTACTATAAATTTGGTACATGCCTAAATTCAGCTCTACTCCCTCATTTCTGCTAGCCACTTCTGCATGTCTGAAATTACCTCCTAATCTAGAATTGCAAATATTCTTCTAAGCCTTAAGATGCATTGATTGAGTTCAATCAAGGTACAAAACCTACAAACTATTAAAAACCAAACCAACCACACCCCAAAACATAAGTTCAAGGACTCTGAATTTTTGTGGAATAAATTTTGCAGTTTCTGAGCTTTCCTCCAGAAAAACATCTTCTTTTTGTCACTCATGGATTCTTCATCCTTCAGATTATTTTTAACTTCAATTTTGTAATTAGTTTTGGGCAATGATAAAAAGCCAAAAGAAAAAAAATGTTCAAGGCAGAAACATCAAAGCACTCCAGCACATCTGCAAGTTTCCAACTAAAATATATCACTGAAGAACATAAAAGAAAAAAAATAGCCTGCAAAACTACATTTACAGTCAGATCTCACCACCTTTACTGTTAGGCCAATCTTCCTCTCCAGACTGCATGACCCATGGGTTGGCAAGTAATGTGAAATGCAATAAACACTTTTTTCTACACCATCCCCCCACCCCGCTTCTTTTCACGGAAGATGTCAAAAGATCACAGAATCATAGAATTTTTAGGGTAAGGAGGGATCTTCAAAGATCACCCAGTCCAATCCCCCTGCTAAAGCAGGGTCACCCACAGCAGCTTCCCCAGGATCACAACGTCCAGGCAGTTTGGAATCTCTCCAGAGAAGGAGACTCCACAACCTCATTCTGCAGCCTGCAGCAGGGCTTCAGCACCCTCACATCAAAGTTTTCCCTCAAGTTTAAGTGGAACCTCCTGGCTTTCAGTTTGTGCCCTTTGCCCCATCCCTGGGCACTACTGACAAGTTTGTCCCCATCCTCTTGACCTCTGCATTGAGAATATTCCCTCCCAGTCTTCTCTAGGCTAAACAGACCCATAATAGACCTAAATAAATAGATTCTTTTCATATATTTATCTAAAATAACAAGGAAACCAGGAGAAAACTAGATTAGCACCAAATAAATGCATATTGAAGATTCTTTAAGGCTCCCCCAGATGGAATCAGAGGCCTTTGTATTAAATGCTAGAGGAACACAAGTGGATGAAAGCACCTTCCTACTTTCTATTTTCAACAGGAATAATGTCTGTCTGGATAAACCAAACCCCAATTATGTATGTGTGTCACTCAGCAGCATGGAAAACTGTGTGAAAAAAGGCAGAGAGACCTAAATAAATCATTTTGAGAAAAACAGAAAAGCAAAAGCAAAAGTTGAACAATTAATTAACAGGAAATTAAGAAACAAACAAACACCCACCACACCCCTAGGCCTCCCCCCCCCCCAAAAAAAAAAAAACAAACCAAACAAACAAACAGCAAAATCATTTGAAAACAGGATGAAAAAGGAAGATGTAACAGGATGAAAAGGAAGATGTAACAGGATGAAAAGGATGTGAGCCTGGCAGAATGGAAAAAGATAAAGGGTACAGCAAAACCCCAAACATGAGCATTCATATTATCTAGGTGTGAAAAAATGGAATGAATTGTAAGAAAACAAAAGCTGAGGGAGAGAGGCAGCCGTTTGCAATAAAAATAGCAAATGTGAAGGTCTGTTTTTAAAATGCAGCTTAAAAGGCTGCTTTAAAATTAATTCCTAGCAAGATTCTTTTGGAATAGGACACAAATGTGATGAGAAACAACCACCTTAACAAGTATATAAACTCCACAGTTTTACTGAAACATGATTTTTTTCTAGCATGTTGGCTTAGGTTTATGTCTACTGCCAGATAAAAGTGACAGCAACAGATGATCAGAGAAAACATGCAGGAAAAGTTGAACTGCACAACTACGTCAACCAAGTACAACTAAGTTACCACAACTAGTGTTTTGGCTGCCATGAGGCATGGCAAATGGAGCACATTTTTCGTGTTTACAGAGAGTTTGTGTGTCATTTTCTTTACAAATGGGAAAGCAGATTTCAGATGTAAGCTTTTAAAATTCCTTCAAAGCCACGTATGCTGTTGGCAGTCTGTAGGAGGGAAAAGCCTGTGGAAATGCGCAGGGTGGCAGTGGGTGTGAGGACACTCTTCAGTCGCTGGAGCTCGTTGTTATCTCATGTTTTCCTCACAAGCAAACCCACTCCTATGCCCTGTTCGGAGCTTTGATTTACAGCTGCAATCAGTGGAAGAGAAGAGCAAAGGAGAAAGGTCTGACATTTAAATAGAGCGATTTTGGGGGGAGTTTTGTTGTTTGTTTGCTTGGGGTTGATACGCCTTGAAGGTGTAAAGCTGAAACCAAACACTGCACGACGGCCACAATGCCCCGCCATGTGAGAAGAGTCCCTCCACTCCTCCCTTGCCGCGTTTCACGTCCTCTCCCGCGCTCTCCTTCCGCCGCCCCACTGCCCTCGCCCCACGCTGCCGGACACCCTGGAGAGCTCCCCCACTCCCCTCACCACCCGAGCGTCACAGACGGGTCTCGGCCGCCCCTCGCCTTGTCACGACAGAGGAGGGGGATTCATTCTCACCGCGCCCTCACGGCACGGCTCAGCACCCCCGGCACCCTCAGCAAGGCTCCCTCACCGCCCCTCAGGGCTCCTCCAGGGCTCTCTCACCGCCTCTCAGGGGCTCCGTCAAGGTTCTCTTTCCACCGCTCAGGGCTCCCCTCCCTGCCTCTCAGGGCACCCCCGCCCACATCTCCGAGCTCCCTCAAGGTTCCCTCTCCATCCCTCAGGGATCCTTCAGGCCTCCGTCAAGGTTCTCTTTCCACCCCTCAGGGCTTTCTCACTGCCCCTCAGGGCACACCCGCCATACCTCCGAGCTCCCTCATGGATCCTTCAGGGCTCTCTCAAGGTTCTCTTTTCACCCCTCAGGACTCCCTCACTGCTTCTCAGTACCCCACCACTATCCCCCCGCCCCTCCTCGGGGCTACCTCAAGGTTTTCTCTTCATCCCTCAGGGCTCCCTCACCTGCCCTCAGGCCTCCCTCAAAACTCTCTTTCCATTCCCCAAGGCTCCCTCAGCGCTCCTTCATCTCTTCAAGTCTTCCCCGCTCGCTCACCCGCCCTTCTTCGCGCTCCGCCCGCGGCTGCCGCAATGGGCCGGGCCCAGGGCCGCTCCGCCCGCCGCAGTGGTGGGGCTGAGGCTGTGGAGGGGGGCGGGTAGATCGTAGGTCTCTTCGTCGAGAGCCGATCGAGCGGCAATGTCGGCGCTGGAGTGGTTCGCGCACAAGCCCCTGGGCGACGGGATCTTCTGGATCCAAGAGCGCTTCTACGAGTCGGGCAACCGGGCGAACATCTGGCTGGTGCGGGGCTCGCAGCGGGACGTGGTGATCGACGCGGGGCTGGGGTTGCGCAGCCTGCCCGACTATCTGCGCGCCGCCGGGCTTCTGGCGCCGTCGGAGGGGAGCGAGCCGCGGCCGCTGCTGGCTGTGGCCACCCACGTTCACTTCGACCACTCGGGAGGGTTGCAGCACTTCGACGAGGTAGCGGTGCACAGCGCCGAGGCGGCGGCCCTGCAGAGTGGCGACAACTACGAGACCGTCACCTGGCTGTCGGACCGGGAGGTGGCGCGGCCGCCGCGGCCTGGCTGGCGGGCACGGCAGTTCCGCGTCCCGCCCGTCAGGCCCAGCCGCCTGCTGCAGGAGGGTAAGTGCAGCCTGCGGCCTGCTAATCGCGACTCCTTTTACCTTAATGTCTGCCTTCATGTCTTGACCTGAGCTGCCTAAAAGTGTTTTGAGTCCCGGGTCGCAGAGAATGGTCACAACAACCCCCTGCAATGCTCCAGGCTTGGGGCAGTGTGGAAACTATCTGGCAGCAAAGGACTTCAGGGTGCTGTTCGACAGCCGGCTGAGCATGAGCCAGTGTGTGTCTAGATGGCCAAGAAAGCCAACAGCATCCTGGCTTGGATCAGCAATAGTGTGGCCAGCAGGGCAATAATTGTCCCCCTGTACTGAGACTGGTGAGGCTGCATCTCGAGTATTGACTTCAGTTTTGGGCCCCTCACTGCAAGAAGGACATTTTAGTACTGGAGCATGTTCAGAGAAGGGTAACAAAGCTGGTCTGGAGAACAGTCTGGTGAGTAGCAGCTGAGGGAACTGGGATTATTTAGTCTGGGGAAAAAGGCTGAGGGGGAGACCTGGTTCTCTACAACTCCCTGAAGAGGAGGTTGGAGTGAGGTGAGTGTTGGTATCCTCTCCCAAATAACCTCTCCCTCAGTAAGTTCGCTGATGATAGCAAATGGGGTGAGGGGGGCAGGGGGAGGTTGGCTGACACCCCATCAGGCTGTGCAGCCATCCAGTGAGATCTGGACAGGCTGGAGAGCTGGGTGCAGGCAAACCTCATGAAGTTCAATAAGGACAAATGCAGGGTCCTGCATCTGTGGAGAAATAACAACAGGCACCAATACAGGTTAGGGGCTGTTCTGCTGGAAAGCAGCTCCATGGGGAAATACTTTGGAGTTCTAGTGAACAGCAAGTTCTTTATGGGACAACAATGTGCCCTTGTGCCAATGGTATCCTGGGGTGCATCAAGAAAAGCAGGGCTAGGGAGGTTCTTCTCTTCCTCTACTCTGCCCTGGTGAGACCACACCTGGAATACTGTGTCCAGTTTAGGGCTCCCCAGTTAAAGAAAGACAGAGACCTGCTGGAGAGAATCCAACGGAAAGCCATGAGGGGACTTGAGCACCTCTCCTGTGAAGCGAGACTGGGGCTGTTTAGTCTTGAGAAGGCTGAGAAGGGATGTCATCAATGTGTATAAATTTCTGAGGGGTGAGTGTCCAGTGGAGGAGGCCAATGTCTTTTTGGTGGTGTGCAATAACAAGACAAAGAACAAGAGGTACAAGCTTGAACATAGAAGTTTTCACCTCAGTATGAGGAGAAACTTCTTTACAGTAAGGGTGATGGAGCACTGAAACAGGCTGCCCAGAGAGGTTGTGGAGTCTTCTTCTCTGGACACATTCAACAGCTGTCTGGATGCATTCCTGTGTGGACTACCCTAGGCGATCCTGCTTTGGCAGGGAGGTTGGACTCGATGTCTGGAGGTCCCCTCCACCTCTACTGTGCTGTGATACTGTGAAGTGATAAGAGGAAATGGCCTCAAGTTGCACCAAGGGAGGTTCATGTTGAACATGAACAATTTCTTCTCCTAAAGGAGCAGGCTACCCAGGGCAGTGAAATCTGCATCCCTGGAGGGATTTAGAAGCCCTGTACATGTGGTGGTGAGGGGCATGGTTTAGTGGTGGACTTGGCTGTGTTAAGTTCACAGTTGGACTAAATGATCTTAAAGGTCTTTTCCAACTTAAATGGCTCTGTGATCTTTCTTGGCCCAGTTTGCATACTGTGTTATGCAGCGTCTCTTAGGATAGTTAAAATGATACTGTTTCATTAACATTACTTAAGTCTCTGCAGCCCACTTTCAGGAATCTACAAAACATTCATGCTGTCCTCATCCTGGGGTAAAGGAAAAGATGTGAGTCACAGAATCCTGAAATGTTTTGTTTTGGAAGAGACCTTGAAGATCATGTAGTTCAAACTCCTCTGCCATAGGCAGGAACACCTTCCATTAGAGCAGGTTGCTCAAAGCACTGTCCAACTTGGCCTCAAGAATTTCCAGAGATGGGGCATCTACAACCTCTCTGGGCAACTTGTTGAAATGCCTTACCATCCTCATTGTGAAGAACTTCCTGGTATCTAACATATATCTACCATTTTTTTCACTTTAAAGCCATTACCCTGGTGGTTTAAATGTACTGGGTTAAATTTTTGTTCCTGACAGTTACGAAAGTATTGACAGGAACTGAGAAACATGCATAAAATATCCTGTGTTGGCCTCATGTCTTTGCCTCTTGACACAGGTGGTGGTGTGGTTTCTTTCTTTTTTTGTCAACAGAATGGGAGTCACTCAACAATGATTTGAATGACTGCCTAATTGAGCACCCCAGGTTTAACCTTAGCCTTCTAACTACATCTCACCATGTCAGTCAATTCTGGCATGTGGTGACCCGGGTTATTTATAAACTGTCAAGGCATAGCAGGTGAAAGAGCAGAGCAATTGATTGAAAGAATGTGCTGTGAAGAATATAGATCTGTTTAGTATGGTGAAGCAGAAGTTAAAAGATAGTTGTCTTACAGACAGGTGACACCTTTTGCAGGGGACTTTGTCTCTTTTTGGCTGTATCAGGTCATCCTACATAGGTGCTTGGAAAATCAGAACTGAACATACTGAAGGCTTCAGAGAAGATCCGATGTGACATTAATTGGAGTCAAGCAACAGTAGTTGAAGTGCTTTTTCTTTTTTCTTTAAAAGGAAGGAATTATTAAATAATTATGTTGTGGAAGATCAAAACACACTTGCTGTCAATATAACATCAAAGCTTCTGAGGTAACTTTCATTGAGGCATACTGTGTGGAAATGGCATGACATCGCAGTGCATGTGTCATGGCTGTGGGCTGAGAGTATACAGGACTGCAGAGAGCACAGAATGCAGCAGGGACAATATTCTCTTACAGTCCAAAGCCACAGCTTTTACATGTACATCAATCAGTAGCAATACAGACTGGGGGACCTGTTGGAGCAGGGCCAGGGGAGGCCACAGCAATGATGGGAGGGCTGGAAGCCCTGTGCTGTGAGGACAGGCTGAGAGAGTTAGGGTTGTTCAGCCTGGAGGAGAGAAGGCTCCAAGGAGACCTTTCTGTGGCTTTTCAGGACTTAAAGGGGCCAATCAGAAGGATGGAGGACAGAAATTTTATCAGGGCCTACTGTGACAGGACAAGGTGTGATGGTTTGAAACTAAAAGAGGGAGATTCAGACTAGATAGAAGGAAGAAATGTTTTACACTGAGGGTGGTGAGACCCTGTCTCAGGTTGCCCAGAGAGGTGGTAGAAACTGCATCCCTGGAACTATTCCAGATCAGGTTGTTTGGGGCTCTGAGCAACCTGCTCTAGTTTAAGATCCCTGCTCATTGTAGGGGGATTGAACTAGATGAGCTTTAAAGTCTTTTCCAACATAAAGACTTCTGTGATTGTGTGATTTTATGGTTAAGCACCTTTAGTTTTGGCTGTTCTAGACAAAATTACATTTACCTGTGTTGTATCTTACCATTTAGCTTCCCTTGCCACTTCTTTGTTCTAAGACTCAGTTTCCTTTAGTTACAGAAGGATTTTTCTTAAATTCAGTACACTTCTTTAAATTTTGGATGTCGTATTCCATTTGTTTGTATTCTTTTCAGTGCCAGGAACAGTCTGAAACCCAGGGGAGCACTTTTATCCATTAACTTCACCATCTGCACTGTGGTTTCATTCACCAACACAGACACTTTTGCACAATCTTCTCCACAGTCAAGTCTGTTTCCTTCTTCTTGCAAGGCTTCCAAACATTTCCCTGAAGGAGAATTTGGCTAAAAGTTCTGATTGATAATTTTGAGACTAACTATTTCTGCAAATATAGGAATCCATGCCCCTGCTCAGTACTGCACGGTCAGATGTTAGATCTTCGGTGACTTCCAAATGCTATCCTGGCATTTTCAGCAATCATTTCAGTTGAATACCAAGGGTCCTGTCACAAATGGTCTGCTGTTAAAGAGTTAACTACCTTCAGGCTTGCTGAGTCTTCAGTAAATTCATGACATACCTGTCTCTGGTGTAAGACAGACTTGTAGCTTTCAGATTTCTAATACAGTAGAGATTTGGTAAGTTCTTGTCATTCCTTTTGGAATTTGAAGTGCACATGACAGTTTTGAGGATCATTTTACAATGGTACTGAACGTTACTTGTGTTTCATATAGTTGTTAAGCAGCTGCTTCTGAGAAGGTTGCTTAGACGTTGGTCTTCTATCCCTACACACCCATAAGGTTTACATATTTACCACCTGTAAATTAATACGGATTTTGCACATTTATAATTCAGCTGGCATTACAAGAGCAGACTTACTTGGCCTGTCCTCCTTTGCTATACTGACTTTCTGCTGGAAGTACCAGTTCAGTGACTAGTGCAATGAAAGGCATTGACAGTTGAACTGTTGAAGAGTTGTGTTTTTATATACCCAGACATGAGGAAAGTAAATGGAGGCCAGTCATAGCTGTCCTCCAGCAATTTATATTCTTTCCTTTTGCCATTCAAAAGTGACAGCAGTGCAATTGCAGCTGAATTAAGTGACGGTAAAATGGAAGGAAAAACATTTAAATACTTACTTTTTAAACTTTCAAGGGAAACCCTGCTGAGATGTGTTCTGGTTGGTTCCCATTTTATTTTCTCTATCACATTTCACATCTTGTCCTTCATTAGTGTGGGAACAGATTCAGTTAATATAACCCAAGCCAGTCATGATTGTTACTATCATTACAAAACACTCTTCCCAAGCAAAATGTGCTCTTGTGGCCAAGAAGGCCAATGCCACTCTGGGGTGTATTAGAAGGGGTGTGGTTCTGTGCCCTGGTGAGGCCATGTCTGGAATATTGTGTCCAGTTCTGGGTCCCTCAGTTCAAGAATGACCTCAGGGCACTGCTTGAAAAAGTCCAGCACAGAGCCACAGAAATACATAGAATGCATAGAATAAACCAGGTTGGAAGAGACCTTCAAGATCACCGCGTCCAACCCATCAACCAATCCAACCCACCTAAACAACTAACCCATGGCACCAAGCACCCCATCAAGTTTTCTCCTGAAAACCTCCAATGATGGCGACTCCACCACCTCCCCAGGCAGCCCATTCCAATGGGCAATCACTCTCTCTGTATAGAACTTCTTCCTAACATCCAACCTAAACCTCCCCTGGTGCAGCCTGAAACTGTGTCCTCTTGTTCTGGTACTGGCTGCCTGGGAGAAGAGACCCACATCTGTCTGTCTACAACCTCCCTTCAGGTAATTGTAAAGAGTAATAAGGTCCCCCCAAGTCTCCTCTCCAGGCTAAGCAACCCCAGCTCCCTCAGCCTCTCCTTATGGGGCTTGTGCTCCAAACCCCTCACCAACTTAAGGGTGTAGAAAATCTTCCTTATGAGGAGAGACTGAAGGAGCTGTGTTTTTTCAGTTTGGAGGAGACTGAAGGGTGACCTCATTAATGTTTATAAATATGTAAAGGGTGAGTGCTGAGAGGATGGAGTCAGGCTTTTCTTGGTGATGCCCGATGACAGGACAAGGGGCAATAGGTGGAAGCTGGGGCACAGGAAGTTCTATATGAATGTGAAGAAATTTTTTTTTACTGTGAGGGTGACTGAACAGTGGAACAGGCTGCCCAGGGGGTTGTGGAGTCTCCCTCTCTGGAGATACTCAAGACCTGTCTGGATGCATTCCAGTGTGATCTGGTGTAGGTGATCCTGCTCTGGCAGGAGGGTTGGACTAGATCTTTCAAGGTCCCTCCCAGCCCCTAACATTCTGTGATTCTTTGATTCTATGATCTTTCAGGTACTCTTTGGCTCTCATCAGGAAAATATTCCACTCCCATTACTGTATGTATATATACATACATTTATATAGAGAGAGAGTGAGAGAGAGAGGGAGAGATACATACTCTATATATAAAATCAAACTCTTAAGGATATGGGCAGGTTGTTCTCTTTGTGGCGGCTAACATACATAATAAATATTTTCATGTCACATGTTTGCTTGCAGGAGATGTGATCAGCCTTGGAGACCGACAGCTCACTGTCATGCACATGCCAGGTCACTCAAGAGGCAGCATTTGCCTACATGACAAAGACCGGAAGATTCTGTTCAGCGGGGATGTGGTGTACGACGGATCCATGATTGACTGGCTTCCCTACAGCAGAATAAGTGACTACGTTGCAAGCTGCCAGCGCCTCATGGAGCTGGTGGACAGAGGTCTGGTGGAGAAGGTATTGCCTGGGCACTTTAACATGTTTGGGGCAGAAAGGCTGTATCGGTTAGCATCCAACTACATTTCACAAGCTGGAATCTGCCACAAGGTTTCTACTTGTGCCATGAGATCCATTGCCAGCATGGTACTTCGTGTTACAAATTCTAGAGTCACTTCTTAGTGCATTTGGTGTGGTCTGTTCCCTGCTCAAAACCCAAAGGCTTCTGAAAGTGATGATACAAGCAAAGGCAGTATGCATTAGTAAACACCTGGCAAATTGGTACAAAAATCCTCCCTATTTTTGCCTACTTTATTCCTATTTTTATAAAAAGTGCATAAGCTATACCTTTAGCCAAAGCTACCATTCCCCCCCCCCCTATTTTTCCAGGGCATTTTTGCACATATGTTGTGATTGAAATATATTGGTTTATTTTTGTTATGATTCTGATGCATATGAATGTGCCAAAAGGAGAGGTTTTGCATTCACACCTGAAACCTTGTTGATGTAGCACTAGGCTTGTGACCATTCACTCAACTTGTGCTCAGGTTTTAGCCTAACATAGCTCATTCTGAGATGTGGTGTGTGTTGGGAGCAGCACTGTTGGGTCAAAGCAAGAGCAACACCCAGGTGGGACTCGGGGCAGCAAGAGACAAGGGCTGTAGCTGTTGTCACCTGCTGCTTGGTGTCTGCTGTACCCATTGTTGTCTGTGTCTTTGCAAATGAGCTGTCTGGTAGTTTCCTTACAATCCACTAATGTATGAAAATGCTATAGACCAGACTTCCAAACTGGAAGGTGTAGATAAATCAGCTTACCAAAAAGCTTTTGATGCAGATCCAACAGCAGATGGACTGAGGCTTTCACTTGCTCCATGACAGAGGAGCAAGAATGAACTCTCGCCATCAGCTAGGGAACTGTTTTGCTTGTGGCCACGTGAGTTAGGAATTAGACAATTTGTGAACTAATTAATGTGTTAGATTAGCCTGTACAGAGTGGATTGAGCCCTTGCCTGATGTGTTTTTTTTCCTGATGACCTCATAAAAAAATATTTGCAGAGTGCATTGTTCTGTAAATCTGAATTTGGCTGTGACAAGCTTAAAGATTTTCCATTTAAGAGTATTTTCATGTGACTGGATTGTGACTTGTTTTTAAAGCTCTGTGGTGGGGAAAGGATGGAAGCTTTAATATTTCTTCCTCTGCTGCAGGTGCTGGGTTAACAGCTGGTACACTTGTTTCCGCAATGTGAATGTAACTTGAGCTGTTTACTGTGTGCTTATGAAGTGTTTGCTGCATATGTTTTTTATGAGAAGTGCATTGCATCCGAGTCTGCTAAAAAAAAAAAAGCTGAATGAGAAATGCTAAATTACATTGTAACTTGCTTATGAAAATGGAATGTGTGGTATCTAAAAGCTGTTTAAATGGTCAAAGTTTGTGTAATTATTCTAACAAACTCTATATAACATTTTTAAATGGCCACTGATGTTATTTTTGTATATAGATGTAAGTACTTTCCTAAAAAGAGTGTGCTTTTCCCACATTTTAGTGGAGTTTAACCTTATTTGTTTGGATTTGACTTTATGGGAAACTTCCTGAAGTTCACTATACCACTAGAAAGGGAGACCAAAGTTTGGGCTCTAAGGCATGGGTGAATGGAAATTGGTAGCCTTCTTAAGAGATGTATATTCTGGTGAATAAACCAGTTGGAAAATAAAATAAAAGCATCTCTTGTCTGAAAATTATGAAAGGGAGTATCATATATAATGCTCTTCACCTTTCACAACCACAGCACTCCTGCCTTTTCTGTCTGAATATATACTCTACCAGGATTTATACTGATAGGTTGTGATGTGCCTAGTTCTTGTTAGCAGTGCCTATCTCCAAGCAGTAGCAAAATTGTGAGTGGTCAGGACAAATGCAGCAATGCAGCACTTGAAAGACCTATTACCACGCAGTTCATAGTCTCTTTTTTTGGAGGAATCCAAGTATGTCAGTGCATTACATGAGGAATGTTTAATTAGCAGGTAGAATTCTGCCATAAACAAAGCCAAGAGTTTTTTGTCTTAGCCAGAGAAGAAACGCAGGTTGACCTGACAGCTGATGCATGTTGCTATTTACACAGCCGTCCAGACTGTTCTTGATAGCCAGGGGTTCACAGTGGGCAATCACAGATCTGAAGTGGCAAGTGAGTGAAAATGCCTGAAGAAATGCCTAGTACTGGACCTTACATCAGCTACCCTGATGAAGTGATGGTGTCACAGGTTACCCACTCTAAATTTCTCCATGTTAGCCATCTGTGGTGTAATACCAGCAGTAATCTTGCTCCTTGCTTCTGTGAAGGCTGTAGGAGCACTGGTGAAAACCTCATGCAAGAGCACAGAGACCTCTTCTGTCTGAAAGCCTGCCAATATCTGCCTGTTGCTTCATTATTCATTAGGAGAGTCAGATCACATTGAATTAGCATTTTGTGTTACACCACTATTACTTTATTTGATACAATATTAGAAGCTCTGTATCCAGATTTTACTGTATTGTGAAACCTTAGAGAAGGTTCACAGGCTATTCAAAATGAAAATATACCCTTCATCATTTGTGTTTAAATCTCTGCTTTGTAGCAGCCAGAAGATTCTTAAATGTTCAGATCATCATCAAAAGGCCCCATTTAACCATGCCTAAGTCACTAAGTGAATGTTGATAATAGCAATTGCCTGGGGTTTTTTCCTTGACCAAAATATAGGGGATAATTTCCTAGCTCAGAAGGAAGCATTACATGAACACAGTCCAAAGTGGAGTGTGTTAAAACTGCTGCTATAATCTAGTTGAAAGTAGTTTTTGAGAGTCTCAGAGTTATTTTTGTATTGTAAGAAATCCACTACAAGCTAAATGTTACCTCTGCAGTGCGAAGAACTGGCTCTGACTATTTTTGTTAAGAATTACCAAGTTTTAGTCATAATTTTGACAGTGACCCTTTAACACTACTTGGATTACATATTTAAAACGTGTATTGTAAGTTTAAATATTGTAACAACGTGGGGATTTAGAACTGTTAATTTATTTGTAAAATCTAAATGTATGTTAATGCAGTTTTCAGTAGACTGGGGAATTGACAAAATCAGACGGGAAGTTTTGCTCTGTAATATGTCAAGACTTTTGTGATGTTAACAATTTACACATTAAAGAGTAATTTTATCATAGAAGGTCATAATAAAAAAATTCTAGAATCTATGCAGTCCAGTCATGATTTCTAGGTATTTTTTCAAGAGAAACACCTTTTCATTCTAAATGGAGTATAAAAATCCATAGAGGTTGCTAACAGTGTTTTTTATTCTTCTGATCTAGATACTGCATTAAAATTATTTACATATCATAGAGGGATACTGGAAACTGAAAACAAACTCTGTATTTTAACACAAATCATAATTAGATTTTCAACAAAATTTGCACACATGGATGTGATGAAAGATTGTATTTGGGGGTCGGTTTCAGTTTGTAGTGATGTAGAGTATTATTTCCACACAAGACAGTACTTGAAACAAAAATGGTTGCATAGCTTCTGCTCAGTGTGTAACTGGAGCTTGAAATAAAGCCTAGCATGCTTGCTGTCTAGCTTCTGATGAAAGATAAGTTTCTTCATTAACTGTTTTGTGAAAGTTAGGCATGAATAACAGAATCAGCTGCTGCTGTGAAAACTATGAGAAATGTGCTTGTATAAAGTCAAGAACAATGAAGGAAGTGAAATACACTTTTTGATTTAAAGATGAATGCAGGTTTTCTTCCAGACAAATGATAACTGGCCTTCAGTGATACGTAGTTGTTGACTTAATGTATTTGTTTTCCTCAGAAATTCCAGTGTTGAGGTGTAGTCTTCAAGTAACTATCTTTGCATCTTAGCACAAATACAATGTTATTTTAAAAACTAGTTTACCTTGCAAAGTTTTTAATTTTATGGGGTGATGAGGACAAAATTTGAAGGCAAGTATAGGTAGAAATGAGTCTATGAGGGAAATAAGGCAATTAAATGGAAATAATTAAAAAATATGATAATGTTGGTTTTATCTAAACAATAAACAGGTTGGGAATAGCCAGATGGGAGGTTTCACTTCTCAGATGGTGTTCTTCATCAACAATCGGGACTAACCCATCTGATCAGCCATCATCATAGAATCATAGAACCGTTTTGGTTGAAAAAAACCTCTAAGATCACTGAGTCCAAATGTCAACCCAGCACTATCATTAAACCATGTCCTGAAATGCCATGTCCACACGTTTCTTGAACACCTTCCACAGACAGTGACTCTACCACCTCCCTGGGCAGTCTGATCCAATGCCTGACCACTCCCTTCAGTGAAGAAATTTTACCTAATACCCAACTTAAACCTCTCCTGGCACAATTTCAGGCCATTTCCCTTCATTCTATCACCTGATACTAGGCAGAACAGGCCAATGCCTACCTCCATGCAACCTCCTCTCAGGGTGTACAGCTGTATCTCAATGATTCCACATTACACAACTAGGAATGTGGTAATTTCTAGTGGATGTTAGATACTTCAGTTCTGAGATTATAAAATGTGACAGCTCACAATTTCCACCGCACTGGAGGATGTGCAAGGCCTTTCTCTGTCATCTGGGTTCAGTTAGTTTAAATGCACACCAGGAGTTACCAGCACTGTGTCATCAATGCACAGGACAAAAAATATTCTAGTGCCTCAGTTGCAAGCATTTTACCTCCTGGCCTGCCCCAATGTCTGAAGCAGCAGCCCTAGTAACCCAAGGAGCAAGCAATCAGAAAACACTCATTAGGTTTTGTTTTAAATTTAGCATTGTGTGAAGCTAGACATTACATAGGCTTTTTGCTGCTAAAAACACCTGAGGTGATATTTACTTGGCACACACTGCTGCAGCACAGGGATATAAGAGAGTATAGTCCTCTGAAATGCATAATTAGCCCAGACAGCTCTACTTGGTAATAAATCACTTTACTATTTGCTTACACACTAACACAGTGTGGCTTTCTGTGTTGGGATCATACTTCAATTAACATTTTTACGCAGTATATACAGGTGGAATATCCCATCTCTGCTCCTCTCCCATGTGCCTGTATAAAAACAGTCATCCTTAATATCCACCTGCCTGCCTGTGGGGTGGGCTGAAGCAGGACCAGACTTGCCACCCTGTGGCTGAGTAGCACAAGTACAGGCTGCCACTCACTCCAGAGCTTCACTGTGCTCAGAGGAATGCATGGAACTGTGCCACCAACCATCTCTGCACAAAAATACACTGTTGTGGTTTGAGCCTTAACTGGAATGTAAGAGCTTGGTTGCAAGACTGAGAACTCCTCCCCTGCTCCCTCTTACTCTTTCCCGATAGGAAAATAAAAAGGAAAGGAGAAAGAATAGGGAAAATAAGGGAAGAAATGGGAAAGAGAAGGTGGGGGGGTGGGGAGGGTAGGGAAAAAGAGGAGGAGGTAAATCTACGGAGAAAATAATTTGGAGTTGGTTTGGAAGTAGAGAAGTAAATCTTTCTTTAAACTATATATATATGTAAAAAACAGTAACAGGAAGGGTTCACAAGGGTAAGGAACAAGGATGAATAGGAGAATATACAAAACCAAATTCAGATAGTCTTGTATTTCCCTCGATGTATGTGGATTGCAGTCCCTTGGAGAAACATGGATGCGGCAGGGAGAAGACCAGGTCTGACCATGTGACAGAACCAGGAAGCCAGCAGCAGCTCTTGGTCCTTTCACATGGGCAAGGCAGGAGCAAAAGAGGGGAAAAGGTTGTTGTGCCCTCTTCTTTATAGTTTTGCTGGACAGGAAGGGGGAGTGGAACAGACTCACTCAGTTTCCATGGGGGTGTGATAGTTTGAGGCTGTGCCTTTAAGAACCAACACTGCTGGAACACACTGGCTAATGTTTTCGGTACTAGAACCAAAACATTCTGATATTCTAAACTAATTTCATTGGTTGATAAATAAAAATTCAGCTTTAGATTGTGAAGCAGTTGAAAATTTTTTTTCCTCAGTTGAGTTCGGTTTGGGAGTTGGGGGAGTTGGAGGTTTCAGCCTGTTCTCCCTGCCTGTTTCTTCTGCGAACTGCTGGAGTTGGCCTTCAGATAAGCAAACACTAATCCTGCATGGGCTTTTGAAGCTTGCTAACAACTCTTCTCCTTAGTATCTTGCCTTTCTCTCTCTCTAACCCCTTTTTTGGGAAAAAGGGAGGTAGGGGGGGGAGAGAGGGGGTTCCAAGGAGGGGATCCCTCCTTCGGGGAGGGATTTTTGTTGTGTTATTTGTCTTTGCTGTGTATTTCTGTGTATATATTGTAAACACCTGTATATGTTGTGTTATATATAACCTGCTTTCCATATATGCTTGTAAATATATAGCTTGCTCTTTTGACTGAGTTAGCTGTGGTTTCTTACTCTGTGGAGGAGGGAGAGCTAAGCCCTCTCTCAACCTACCACAGGGGGGCAACACCCTCCAGAGGTGGGGAGAAGGAAGGAACCTAGTCCACCTGGATCAGGTTTCCTTAATTTCCAGAGAGAGTAGAGCTCTCACAACCCTCCCCCTCCCAGGATGGGTGTAGTCCAGCACATATGCAAAGGGATAAACAAGCAAAAAGACCCTGACACAAGGAGAAAGATTCAGGAAAGGTGCTTAGGCAACACTCTGATGACTGTACCAAAGATGGAGAGCGTGATACTTCCCAGTAGTTTGATACAGATGTACACAGGAGTGCATTTCCAATCATCAAACTGGTAAGGACACATGGTAGGTTTTTTATATGGCTTTGAATTTTCACACTGATTTTTGTGACGTGATTTGGTGTGCAACTGACATGAGAAAACATTTAAATTTGCATTAAATCTGCCCAAACAAAATTATTCCTTTAAAAATTTTTGGGTTCACTTTATTGACAAAGCACTTCATTGCTTTACATCAGAAGTTCTGCTATTTGATAACATTTTGAACAGCCAGGATGAGGTCTGTTATCTTGTGTACACTCAAATTCAGACAGGGGAACAGTGGATTGGTTTCAGATACTAAAAAAATTAGGAATAGAAAAGGGAAATTTAACTGGCTTGTGGAAAGTCCCACAAATGGTTTTCATCTAGGAACAGATGAGTTTGGAAAGTAATTAAAAGCTGAAAATACAGCTAATAATAAAGCCTTAAAGTACACCTCATAAATAAACAAATGGAGATGTGTGACAAGTGGTGTCCCTCAGGAGTCCACACAGGGACCAGTGCTGTTTAGTATTGTCATGAATGACATAGTGGGATCGAGTACACCCTCAGGAAGGGGCTGAAACTAGTCCCCTCAGGCAAGAGTCTGGGGGCGATAAGCTAGAGTCAGAGGTGAAACCAGCAGCCCAGCTGCAGTGCATGTACACTAATGCACGAAGCATGGGTAACAAAAAAGAGGAGCTGGAAGCCTTGCTGCAGCAGGAAAGTTATGATGTAGTTGCCATCACAGAGACATGGTGGGATGACTCACATGACTGGAGTGCTGCAATTGATGGCTACAGGCTCTTCAGGAGAGATAGGCAAGGGAAAAGGGGTGGAGGGGTGGCCCTGTACATCAGGGAGGCACTAGATGCCATTGAGATGGAGATTAGGGATGATCGGGTTGAGTGCTTGTGGGTAAGAATTAGAGGGAAGACCAACAGGGCTGACATCCTGGTTGGAGTCTGTTACAGACCACCCAACCAGGAGGAAGATGTTGAGGAAGCATTCTATCGGCAGCTTAAGGCTGTCTCAAGATCTCCTGATGTTGTTCTTATGGGTGACTTCAACCTGCCTGACATCTGCTGGGATCTCAACACAGCAGAGTGGAGACAGTCTAGGAGGTTCTTAGAGTGCATGGAGACAGCTTCTTATCCCAGGTGCTGAGTGAGACTACCAGGGGTAAGGCTATGCTTGACCTCCTCTTCACCAACAGGGAAGGGCTGGTGGGTGATGTGGTGGTCGGAGGATGTTTAAGTTCCAGTGACCACGAGAGAATTGAATTTTCAGTATTCGGTCAAACTAAGAGGGGCAGCAAGAAGACCACTCTGGACTTCCGGAGGGCAGACTTCAGGTTACTCAAGGAACTAATTCAGAGGGTTCCTTGGGATAAAGCCCTTAAAAATAAAGGGGTCCAGGAGGGCTGGACCTGCTTCAAGGAAGAACTCTTGAAGGCACAGGAACAGGCTGTGCCAATGTGCTGGAAGATGAGCCGCCGGGGCAGACGGCCAGACTGGATGGGTGATGAACTTCTAATAGAACTAAGGGAAAAAAAGAGGGTGTATCATCTTTGGAAGAAAGGTGAGGCAACCCATGGAATGTTTAAAGATGTTGCTAAATCATGTAGGAAGAAAATTAGGGAGGCAAAAGTACATTTGGAGCTTAAACTGGCCTCTGCTGTGAAGGACAACAAAAAGTCCTTCTATAAATATATTAATAGCAAGAGGAAGGGCAGGGACAACCTCCACTCCTTGGTTGACATGGAGGGAAATGTTGTATAAAAAGATGAGGAAAAGGCAGAGGTACTTAACACCTTCTTTGCCTCAATTTTTATTAGCAGGACAGAATGTCTTCCAGACAGATGGCTTGCAGAGCTGGCAGAAGGAGCCAGGGAGATGCATAGTTTCACTATGTTTCATGAGCATGTTGTAGAACTCTTCTCAGCCGCTTGGATCCCCACAAGTCCATGGGACCAGATGGGATCCATCCTAGGGTGCTGAGAGAGCTGGCAGATGAGCTGGCCAAGATGCTCTCCATCATTTTTCAGCAGTCCTGGCTCACTGGAGAGGTCCCAGAAGACTGGAAGCTGGCCAACATGGTGCCCATCCACAAGAAGGGCCGGTTGGATGAGCCAGGGAATTATAGGCCTGTCAGCCTGACCTCAGTGCCAGGAAAGATTATGGAGCAGGGCATCTTGAGTGCAATCACACAGCACTTCCAGGATGGCCAAGGGATCGGGTCCAGCCAGCATGGATTTAGGAAGGGCAGGTCCTGCCTGACCAACCTGATCTCCTATGATCACGTGACCCGCCTGGTGGATGAGGGGCAGGCTGTGGATGTAATCTACCTGGACTTCACCAAGGCCTTTGACACTGTCTCCCACAGCAAACTCCTGCCCAAGCTGTCAGCCCATGGCTTGGATGGGAGCACACTGGGATGGGTTAGGAACTGGCTGGAGGGCCGAGCCCAGAGAGTGGTGGTGAATGGTGCCACATCCAGCTGGCAGCCAGTCACTAGTGGTGTGGCCCAAGGATCAGTGCTGGGCCCCATGCTCTTTAACATCTTTATTGATGATCTGGACGAGGACATTGAGTCCATCATCAGTAAATTTACTGATGACACCAAGCTGGGGGCAGGAGTTGATCTGCTGGAGGGTAGAGAGGCTCTGCAGAGGGACCTCGACAGGCTGGACAGATGGGCAGAGTCCAAGGGCATGAGATTGAACACATCCAAGTGCCAGGTTCTGCACATTGGCCACAACAACCCCATGCAGAGCTACAGGCTGGGGTCAGAGTGGCTGGAGAACAGCCAGGTGGAGAGGGACCTGGGGGTACCAGTCAATGGTAGGCTGAACATGAGCCTGCAGTGTGCTCAGGCAGCCAAGAGGGCCAATGGCATCCTGGCCTGCATCAGGAACAGTGTGGCCAGCAGGAGCAGGGAGGTCATTCTGCCCCTGTACACTGCACTGGTTAGGGCACACCTCGGGTACTGTGTCCAGTTCTGGGCCCCTCAGTTTAGGAAGGATGCTGACTTGCTGGAACGAGTCCAGAGAAGGGCAACAAAGTTGGTGAGGGGTTTGGAACACAAGTCCTGTGAGGAGAGGCTGAAGGAGCTGGGGTTGCTTAGCCTGGAGAAGAGGAGACTCAGGGGTGACCTTATTACTCTCTACAACTACCTGAAGGGAGGCTGTA